>NW_023270447.1:60889590-60976344 GCF_011800145.1 Mirounga leonina
CCTTCCTTCCTTCCTTCCTTCCTTCCTTCCTTCCTTCCTTCCTTCCTCTCTTTCTTTTTAGTTTCAGAGGTAGAATTTAGTGATTCATCAGTTGCATAAACACCCAGTGCTCATTACATCAAGTGCCCTCCTTAATGCCCATCACCCAATTACCCCACTCCTCCACCCACTTCCCCTCCAGTAGCCCTCAGTTTGTTTCCTAGAGTTTAGCATCTCTTATGGTTTGCCTCCCTCTCAATTTTCATCTTATTTTTCCTTCCCCTCTCCTATGTTCATCTGTTTTGTTTCTTAAATTCCACATATGAGTGAAATCATATGGTATTTGTCTTTCTCTGATGGACTTATTTCGCTTAGCAGAATACCCTCTAGTTCCGTCCACATCGTTGCAAATGGCAAGATTTCATTCTTTTTGATGGCTGAATAATATTCCATTGTGTGTGTAATACATATATATATATATACCACATCTTCTTTATCATTCATCTGTCAGTGGACATCTGGGCTCTTTCCATATTTTGGCTAGTGGGGACATTGCTGCTATAATCATTGGGGTGCTTCAAATCATGAGGTTTGTATCCTTTTGCTGGGTCATAGAATAGCTCAATTTTTTAACTTTTTTTTAAAAAGATTTTATTTATTTATTTGACGGAGAGAGACACAGTGAGAGAGGGAACACAAGCAGGGGGAGTGGGAGAGGGAGAAGCAGGCTCCCCGCTGAGCAGGGAGCCTGATGTGGGACTCGATCCCGGGACCCTGGGATCATGACCTGAGCTGAAGGCAGTCGCTTAACCAACTGAGCCACCCAGGTGCCCATCAATTTTTTAACTTTTTGAGGAACCTCCATACTGTTTTCCAGAGTGGCTGCACCAGTTTGCATTCCCAACAACAGTGTAAGAGGATTCCCCTTTCTCTGCATCCTCACCAACATCTGTTGTTTCCTGAGTTGTTAATTTTAGTTATTCTGACCAGTGTCGTGTGGTATCTCACTGTGATTTTGATTTGTATTTCCCCAATGCTGAGTGATGTTGAACATTTTTCATGTGTCTGTTGGCCATTTGTATGTCTTCTTTGGAGAAATGTCTGTTCATGTCTTCTGCCCATTTCTTGACTGGATTTTTTGGTTTTTGGGTGTTGAGTTTGATAAGTTCTTTATAGATTTTGGATACTAGTCCTTTATCTGCTAAAACACTTTCAAATACCTTCTCCCATTCCGTAGGTTGCCTTTTAGTTTTGTTGACTATTTCCTTTGCTGTGCAAAAGCTTTTTATTTTGATGAAGTCCCAGTAGTTCATTTTTGCTTTTGTTTCTCTTGCCTTTTGGAGACATGTCTAGCAAGAAGTTGCTGTGGCTGAGGTCAAAGAGGTTGATGCCTCTGTTCTTCTCTAGGATTTTGATGGTTTCCTGTCTCACTTTTAGATATTTCATCCATTTTGAGTTTATTTTTGTGTATGGTATAAGAAAATGGTCCAGTTTCATTCTTCTGCATCTCCAGTTTTCCCAACACCATTTGTTGAAGAGACTGTCTTTTTTCCATTGGATATTCTTTTCTGCTTTTTCAAAGATTAATTGACCATAGAGTTGAGGGTCCATTTCTGGGTTCTTTATTCTGTTCCATTGATCCATGTGTCTATTTTTGTGCTAGTACCATACTGTCTTGACGATGACAGCTTTGTAATAGATCTTGAAGTACGGAATTGTGATGCCTCCAGCTTTGGTTTTCTTTTTCAACATTACTTTGGCTGTTCAGGGTCTTTTTTGGTTCCATACTAACTTTAGGATTGTTTGTTCCAGCTCTATGAAAAATGCTGATGGTATTTTGATAGGGATTGCATTGAATGTGTGATTGTTTTAGATAGCATAGACATTTTAACAATATTTGTTCTTCCAATCCATGAGCATGGAATGTTTCTCCATTTCTTTGTGTCTTCCTCAACTTTTTTTCATAAGTGTTCTATAGTTTTCAGAGTACAGATCTTTTACCTCTTTGGTTAGATTTATTCCTAGATAGCTTCTGGTTTTTGGTGCAACTCTAAATGGGATTGATTCCTTCATTTTTCTTTCTTCTGCATTGTTAGTGTATAGAAATGCAACTGACTTCTGTGCATTGATTTTATATCCTGTGACTTTGCTGAATTTCTGTATCAGTTCTAGTAATTTTGGGGTGGAGTCTTTTGGGTTTTCTACATAGAGTATCATGTTGTCTGCAAAGAATGAAAGTTTGATATCTTCTTTGCCAATTTGAATGCCTTTTATTTGTTTTTGTTGTCTGATTGCTGAGGCTAGGATTTCCAGTACTATGTTGGACACCAGTGATGAGAGTGGACATCCCTGTCATGTTCCTGACCTTAGGGGGAAAGCTCTGTTTTTCCCTGTTGAGGATGATATTCACTGTGGGTTTTTCATATATGACTTTTGTGATATTGAAGTATGTTCCTTCTATTCCTACACTGTGTAGAGTTTTTATCAAGAAAGGATGCTGTATTTTGTCAAATGCTTTTTCAATAAATGGCATCATCATCCACCCAACAGCCCAAAGCAACTGATGTTCCACATCCAGTTAGTCGCTGATAAATCCCTTTGGTTCTCTTCAATCTGTCTCCTTCTTTTCATCCTTACTATTCCTGGCCAATAAAGTCTAATAATCTCTCAGGTGGACTCTTTTAATGGACTCCAACTAGTCTTCCTCCTTCCAGTCTTATTAGCCAAACTGGCTATTAACATTTCAAAAACACTAACCTGATTACTCAATGGTATGCTGGTAAATATTTAACAACCAGTTCTCTGGAGAAAGTAAAAAGCTCTGATTTGTTGTGTTTGCCAATTTCTTTGGTGTAAATATTTCCACCATGACCAGTTTCATGCTACCAGTGTGCTATCACTGAACACAGAGTTGGAAAGAAGTGAGCACAATTGGCTTTCATGAGCCACTGAGTCAGCTCCAGAATGCCACTAAACCATGTCACTTTCTTTATTAATAAATTTCAATGGATCTTTGATGCCCTCAGGTTATACTATAAACTCTTCAGGCTGGTCTACAAGGCTCCATGATCTGGTCCTGATCATTTCTCCAGACTCATCTCCCTCATCTCTCCATTCCTACCCAGCCCACCTTGCTCAAATACCCACTTTGTGCTTTAATCAGTGGAGACAAAGATGGGAAGAGATTTTCCTGCACCCAAAAGGAGAGCTAAAAGTGAGTGGATAAGGCATAGAAATACGAAGAGGCCAAGTTCAAGTGTGCAATCAGCTCAGCCTTCAGTGGGACACACCAATCACTGGACAGGTGAGACAACATTACCTAATGAGATCAAAATACCTGACTCCTAGTCCTAGTTGTCTATGTGACTTTCCACAGTTAGTTCTGGACACTGTGTCTCAGTTTCCCCACATCTAAAATGTGGATTTGGGAAGGCAATACTTAAGAGCTTTCCAGTTTAGGGCACCTGGGTGGCTCAGTCAATTAAGCATCTGCCTTTGGCTCAGGTCATGATCTCAGGGTCCTGGGATCAAGCCCCGCATCGGGCTTCCTGCTTAGCAGGGAGTCTACTTCTCTCTCTACTCCTCCCCCCTACTTGTGATCTCTCTCTCTCTCTCTCTCTCTAATAAATAAATACAATCTTTTTAGGAAAAAAGAGCTTTCCAGTTTAGACATTCTTTTTCTATCGAAGACCTAAATAAAGTTCAAATAAGACCAGTAGAGCAGCTAGAACTTGAGTTCTGATGTTGGCTTCCTAGCTGCACTCACGTAGGGGCCCCAATTATGGAGGCCTGAGTTAAAGTACCAATTTCCACACCCCTCCTGTAGTTCTAGTTCCCCCAAATCTTAGGTGTCCTTTGGAACACATATAGCCCTTCTCTGTATCCTGATTGCTTACTCTGTGCTGACCCTTCCTCTGAGTAATGGGATCCCCCAGGATTGGAAGACTCCTGAGGTGACACTGGGATCTATTTGGCTACACCTTTGGGACTCCTTGATCCCTGATACCCATGGGCCTCCTTAAAACACCAACCAGGTATTTCCCAGGGAGTTCCTGAGATGCAGCAGCTTCTGGAGAGTGGCTAAAATAGGACCCTCTTATAGACTAGTATATAATACTGGAGCTGTCCAAGGCAATTGTGGGACATGAGTATGAAGGAGTGTGTACTAAATTTGGGATCAGAGTGGGAGGATAGTTAAAGGGTGTGAAGGACAAGACTAGGAGCCTGGGAAGGCTACTCCCACCAGATCCCTGTCAGCCAGAGCTCTGGGACAGGGTAGTCATCTGCAGGTAGTACAGAAGCAGCAGAGCCCAGTGACACGAGGTCCTTGACGAAAGACCCATCTGGGTTGTGTCCTTTAATACTGTGCAACATCGGGAGAGTTACTCTCTCTGAGTTCAATTTCCTTTTTTCCTAATAATTCAGAATTTTTGAAAAAGCCTTATTGTGAGAGTGAACTAATATAGCAGTAATAGCTACACTTTTTTCGAGCACTAACTACTCTGCAGGCACAGTGTTAAGCAACTTTACATGTAATATTTCAATTAATCACTAGAACAATTCTTTGAGACGAATGTATTATTATTACTGGTTTCTAGAAGAGGACATAGACACACAAAGTTTAGATAACTTTCCCAAGGTCATTCTTCTAATTACCCATGGAGTCAGGATTAGAACTTGAGTCTGATTTTAGTGCTATGCTCTTAACAAGTATCCTATCTTGGATGTAAAGTAACTGGTCTGTGGTAAGTGTTTGGTGAAAATAGGATCCATCCCTGCCTCATCCCCCACTTTAATGCCATTTCAAGTGGCATAGACTAAGACTGTCAAAGAAGCACATTTGAGGAGGATAATACCAAGGAGTGTTCATGCGTTATTGATTTCATTTCTCCTATTTTCCATTTAACTTTGTGCATTTCAGCTAACAAATTGCCAAGAAGAGGATTTTGGTTGTATTGGGAGTGGGTATCCTGGGTGGAAGTCCTTAGAGAAGAAGACCTGGATAGTAGTTTTGAAAGAGAAAGTGATGGAGAAACCATTGGGCTGAGAGTCCATCCTTGCAACAAACTCTTAAACCATTGGCATAACTTCACAAAGTCATTAATCCAATGTTTATTAACCCCTACTCATTCCCTGTGCTAAGAACTGGAGATAGAAAGGTAAGACATGGTTCTCCAATTAAGGAATTCCACAAACCAGTGTGTGTACCAGCCCATGTCTGGGGAGTATCAGAAGCACATTAAAGGTGTTATCATAGCCCAGAAGTATGGTGAGAATCACAGGAGAAGCTTGGTGGGAATCACAGAACAATTCCCTGATTAGGATTTTACCAAGAGGAGAAAACAGAGAAGAGCATTTCAACTGGGCAGTCATTTGATGATAGTAACAGCAATAATAACAGATGTTTACTGCTGTAGTGTTACATATACCTAAGATAACACTTAATCTTCACAAAAACCTTCAAGGTAGATGTTATTCTCCCAATTTTACAAATGACGAAATGCTAACATTTTTAAAAAAGATTTTATTTTTAAGTAATCTCTACACCAACATGGGGCTTGAACTCACAACCCTGAGATTAAGAGTCGCATGTTCTACCAACTGAGCCAGCCAGGCGCACCTTACAAATGATGAAATGAAGGTTTAGTGAGGTAAATGACTCTCATGGTTGTGCTGTTGTGGCACAGTTGGATTCAAACCTAATTTTCTTTGACCCCAGAGCCTCTCCTGCCTCCTTGGTATACACCGCCTCATGGAAAACAGCTTTGTGAAAGGACCTGGAATATTTGGAGGATGGTGAACAAGTTGGTTTGTCTTCAGCTAGAGTCAGCAAACCCTGCCTGTAAAGGGCCAGTAAATATTTTAGGCTTTGTGGGACACATATGGTCTTTATCACAGCTTCTCCAATCTTGTCATAGGCAAAAGCAGCCACAGACATCAATGAATAATTTTCTTCAACCATTCTAAAATGCAAAACCCATTCCTAGCTGGAGGGCCATATAAAAGCATGAAGATTGAGCAGAAGCACAGGAAGTAAAGGTAGGATACCAGTAGGTAAGGATCAGATTCTAAAGGGAATTGAGCACCCTGCTAAGGACTTTGGGCATTAGTTCCCAGATAACAGGAGTTCTCAAAGGATTTTCAAGCAGGGCAATAGCATGGTCAGCTCTGCCTTTTTGAACAGTCTCTCTGGCAGTGTGTAAGATGGGATGGGTGGAAGAAAGACTAGAACAGGAAAGATCTGGGAAGACGTTTTTGTTCTTCTTTAGTGGAAATACTCTTCCGGGACGTTTCTTGTCCGCACTCTGTCATGGATCTTGTGTAGTCCTCTTGTGATTTACATACAGCTGCTACTTAACAATTTTTTAAGTAGTCCATATTTCCCTGATTTGATTCTTAGAACATTCTCTCAAAGGAGACAAGAATAAAGTATTTTCAACAGGAAAACATAAAGATTTAAAGCAGGCTTTATAATAATGTTCTTCCTTTAGCTTCTAGCCTGCTCTTTTTCTTAGGCTCTCCCTTTTCCTTTCTGAATAGATCCTATGTGAGGCCTGCTCAGAAGGCGGGAGAGTAACCCCTCCTGGGTACCAAGCATAGTATACCATGCATATTTCTGCAAAAATAAGCCAGTAAAACCTTTAAATTATCCTTTAAATGTTCACACTCCAATTGACTAATACTGCATTCCCACGTTCTTTCAGGCTCCCTTGGTTTTCATCAGTACCATATTACTTTGTTTTGACTCTAGATTGTGTTATGAGGTTAGATGCATAGTGAAAAGTCACCCCTAAAATCATAGATTCTCTGAATCTTGGTGTCACTGAGCTTTAGAACCTTAGGATATTTGTGGTAAAAGGGACTTTTAAAGTTGTACATTCTGACTTCACTTCCAAAGCAGTGATAGTGTCCCTGAATGATACAGACTTATAACTTATGCTTGAACACTTCTGAAAATGGAGAGCTTGTCATTTCACTCTCCCACTACCAGCAGAATATTTCATTATCAGGCAGATTAATCACTAGAGGTTTTGGATTTTTTTTTTTTTTTTTTTTGTAAATTGCGCTTAAAGCTTGTCCCTCACACCCCGCCCCACAACTTTCACTAATCATTTCTAATTTTTTGCTCTGAGAACACACAGCACACATTTCCACCTTTTTCTGTAGGACAACTTTTGAAGTCTTTGGTGAGGTCTCTCTGGTTCCTCATAAGTCCCCAAGCTAAGCATTCGCAGCATCTCCCACTCTTCCCTAAATAGCATGGTTTCACAGGTCCTTTACTGAAAAATTCTTTTCTCATGCTTTCATGGGTCCTTTACTGAGAAGCTCTTTTCTCTGTGTAGATAAGCTCTAGTTTGTCATTTTCCCTTTTAAATTGCAGGTCCGAAAATTAAAAACTGCTCTGCACAGCCCTTGGACTCTACCTAATTAATAGCAGGTATTGACTTTGTGGCCTTGTGGGATGACTGTAGATGATATCTGTAGATGGTCTGGTCCAGTTCTTATATAGAAAAATGTCGAGAGCTATATAAGTCCAAAGAAATACCCAAAATGAGCTCAGGACAATGGCTAGCTTTATAGGACGCAAAGGTCAGCACTAAATATAGTTCCACCATAAGCAGCACCAGTGGCTTGCCTCAAGGCCCTGCTCAGATCCAGTCTATCCATTTATCCAACATTTATAATGCCTACTACATGCCAGGCACTGTTCTAAAATCTGATGGTACACAATAAATCAGGAAGATAAAAATCCCTGCATTCTTGTGAGGGAAACTGTTAAAATTATATTGTACATTAGAAGATGCTAACTACTATGAAGAAAGATAAAACAGGAGATAGGACTAGGGAGTGTGGGACATTTTAGTTTTAAGCAGGATGGTCAGAAAAACTCAAGTCTTCCCTGAGAAGATTGAGAAAATACGTGAAGGAGATGAGGGGGAAAGAGAATTTCTAGCAGTGAGAACAGTAAGTGCAAAGGCTCTGAGGTAGGAATATGCCTTGAATGAGGAGCAACAAAAGGCTGGATGGCTGGACAGACAGAGTGAGAGGTGGGAGGTAGGAGATGGAGCCAAGGAGGTGATGGGGGCCTTGGTTTTTCTTCTGGGCATTACCTGAAGCCACTGGAAAGTTTGAGAGGAGGATTTACATAATGTTTAAATGATCTGATTTTCAATTTAATAAGATCACTCTAGTTACTGTGCTAAGAATAGACTGTAGAGGAAGAGAGTGGATTCCCTGGAACTGGTTACAGGATATTGCAATATTCCCGGCAAGAGAAAATGATGATCTGGATCAGAGTAGTAATGGTGTAGATGATGAGAAGTGATCTTTTTTGGGGATACATATTTTAAAGAGAACTGGCAATATTGCTGATGTATTACATGGGAGAAAGAGAAAAGTTAGAAAGTCTTTGAGTTGCTTTTTAAAAAACTCTTAGCCACATTAAAGGATGGAATTGCTGTGATTGAGCTTGAGCCATGAGAGGAGCAAGCTTATAAGGGATCTGAAGTTTGACTTTAGAAAATGTTTAACATTTCTATTAGATATCCAAATGAAGATGGATGGCAAGTAGGCAATTGGATAGATAAATTAAGAGAAGACATCTAGGATGGAGATATAGTTCAGATTTTTCAGCATACATCAGTATTTAAAGCCTTAGGTTGTATCTGCAATCAGAGTGAGGATTTATATTCAAATCCCACTAGCCCCCATTCTATTGCATTGTCTCTCTAACATGAGTATCAGTGTTATTATTCTCATCCCTCTGAGCCTGAGTCCTGTCTATGACTTTATATGGCATTATTTTAAACCAAATTGACACTCTCAGCCTTTTCACTACCAGTACAATGACCCAGATATTGAAATCCTGATCCAAGGTTTTAGGGTTCTCTGTGAAAAGACCTGACCATCTGCAATGCTATGCAATATGCACTTTCTGCCCTCTACAAGTGTAATTACACAGGTCAGTTTTTTCTCACAATGTCACCTAAAGTGGGCTTATTTTGTGTTTGGTAACTGCTAAACCCTGCATGAAAGCTAATGGTGTGAGAAACACATTTCAGCTTAATATGGTGGGAAGAGCATAGGACTTGAAAGTTTGAGTCCTACTCTCTGTCTGACCTTGGATGGCTGATTTTATGAAATGAGAATAGTGATACTGACCTCCGTGGGTTGTGTTGATAATCTAGTGAAATCACATCTATTAGAACATTTTTATAGAGTGCCATTTTATAAATGACCCTCTCCTTCTTTTGAGTCTGGAAAATATGTACACCCAGCTGTCTGTGTTCTGTTGCAGCCATTTAGGGGCTAGCATAAGGATTAAGAGAAAAGGACTGGTCAGTGACATGTTCTGTCATCCAGGTTTGCCCAGGTGGGATCAAAGATTGAGCCCAGGTCCAACTGGAATCTCACCTGCCACCTGACTCTCTCCTGGGAGCAATGTGGCTGTGAAGCAGTCCTTACTAGTTTTTAAGAAAAGCTTCCAGGGCGCCTGGGTGGCTCAGTCGGTTGAGCGACTGCCTTCGGCTCAGGTCATGATCCCAGGGTCCTGGGATCGAGTCCCACATCGGGCTCCCTGCTCTGCGGGGAGCCTGCTTCTCCCTCTCCCACTCCCCTGCTCTGCTTGTGTTCCCTCTCTGGCTGTGTCTCTCTCTGTCAAAAAAAAAAAAAAAGAAAAGAAAAGAAAAGCTTCCAGACACACAGGCACCTAATTCCCAAGTAAATATGCTTAATTTTCTTGAGAAATGCCAGGGGCACAGACGTTTTCTCTAGGTTTCAATTGCTGAGTCTCTGCCCATCTTTACCTGCCAACTTGTTCTTTATAATTGTAATCACTGCAGGTAGGCCTGGAAGGTGGGGATATAAAAGCAGATAAAAGTTTTAGGGGAAAGATTCCTCTTCCCCAAAAAGGTTATTTGAAACTTTTTTTTCCTGAAAACTTATGGTATGTGGGTTTTCAAAGGTATAGCACCAGAGAGGAAGAAGGCAAAGAGAAGCAGCTAAGCGTTTTATTTGTTTCACATGTACACTGTCCTTTGCAACACCTATTAGCCTTGATATTTGAAAGAATGACTTTGAGAACTACAGAAACCTCTACAACTTTTTGGTTTACTGTAAAACTTTTTTTTTTCTAGCCTCCATACTTTAGTTTAGTGTGTGTGTGTGTGTGTGTTCTTCAAAATAAGACTTCTGCTGGGGGGCGCCTGGGTGGCTCAGTTGGTTAAGCGACTGCCTTCGGCTCAGGTCATGATCCTGGAGTCTCGGGATCCAGTCCCACATCAGGCTCCCTGCTCGGCGGGGAGTCTGCTTCTCCCTCTGACCCTCCTCCCTCTCATGCTCTCTGTCTCTCATTCTCTGTCTCAAATAAATAAATAAAATCTTTAAAAAAAAAAAAAAGACTTCTGCTGGTATAATTCCTTCCACAGCATCCTTGGAATTTTATCACAGCTAGTTAGTTAGACAAACCAATACATATTTATAGAATCCGTACTAAGTGCCTGCAGCAACAGTTGGCCAATTGGAACAGAATGTTCCCTAGGCATGGAAGTGCATACTTGGTTTGATTGTTTAGCTCTGAGATGCCTTTGGTCCCTGCATCTGTGGATCTCATGTGGTGTCCTCTCATTGAGACTGCAAGGGATTCAGGAATATGTTCTCTTCTTTCCTCAGAAGGAAGGCCATGTGTAGCTGAGGCTGGAGAAACAACAGCTCTGTAACTGAGTTTATCCTCCTGGGCTTCTCCAGAAATCCCAGGACCAACTGGATTCTTTTCTTCCTCTTCCTCTTTCTTTACTTACTTACAGTCCTGGGCAATGGGCTCATTGTTACCCTGATCAGAGTAGATGTCCGCCTACACACCCCATGTACTTCTTCCTCAGCATCCTCTCTGTACTGGATCTCAGCTATGCCACTACCACAGTGCCCCAGATGTTGGTCCATCTAATAAGCAAGAAAAAGACCATATCTTATATTGGGTGTGTGGTCCAGATGTACATGTTCCTGACCTTAGGCATCACTGAGACTTGGATTTTTGCAGCCATGGCCTATGACAGATATGTTGCCATATGCTATCCACTCCATTATAGGGTCAAGATGGGCCAAACCCTGTGTGTAGTCCTGGCAGTCAGCTCTGCCCTTTGTGGTCTCACCCGTGCCCTTGTCTACACAGTCTTTGCAATGAATCTGCCCTACTGTGGCCCCAATGAAATCAATCACTTCTTTTGTGAAATTCCTGCTGTCTTAAAGTTGGCCTGTGCAGATACATCCCTCAATGACCAAGTGGACTTTATCTTGGGTTTCATCTTGCTCCTGATCCCATTATCTCTCATCCTGACCTCATATGTTCACATCTTCGTGGTTGTTCTAAAGATTCGCTCCACACAGGGATGAATCAAAGCCTTCTCCACCTGTGCCTCACACATCACTGTGGTCACTATGTTCTGTATTCCATGCATGGTCATGTATATGAAGCCTGGCTCTGAAGCCTCCCCAGAGGATGACAAGAAGTTGGCCCTGTTCTACAGTGTCATTTCTGCCTTTCTGAATCCCATCATTTATAGCCTCCGGAACAAAGATGTGAAGAGGACTTTCCTCAAGTTAATTGGAATGAGTGAGGACGGTCAATAGGCCATGGACTAGGACTGCCTACAGTGCCCTGATCTCTGATCTCTGTCTGTCCCACCCTGATCTCTGTCTGCTCCATCCACACTTCCACTGAAGTCATTGGACTGGATGAGGAGCCCAGGGTGAGGAAAATATCTAGAAAAAAACCACTTTTGCATTAACTTGGCCACTGGAAATATTAGGAAAGGACTCAGGGAGAACTGTGTTCAAAGCTTAAATACATCATTGGCCTTCTGCGACTTTGGAAGAGTCACCTTACTTCTCTGAGATGTAATTTCTACATCTGTAAAATGTTTTTCATGATACTCATTGTGCTTAAGTAATAATAACTGACTTTATTGATCACTTTGCATATAATGTCACTGTCTGAGTGCTTTATATGTACTTATTATTTTAATTCTTATAACAACTCCAGAGATAGGTATTATTATCTTCATCATACAGATAAAGAAACTGAAGCACAAGAAGATTAGGAAAGTTGCTAAATGCCACCCACCTAAAAAGTAACACAACTGAGATTTGAACCCAGGTAGTATGGTTCCAGAGCCCAGACTCTTATCTATTACATTATGCTATTTCTTGAATTGTTAATAGAGATTTTTGAGGCTCAGCTGAGATAATGAATGGGATGGTATTGAGAAAAATGTACACTTATGATTATCATTTTATGTCATAACTACAGGGTAAGACCCATGAAGTCTAGAGCTCTACTGGATACTTTAGATCTTCCTCACCAACATTCCATAGCCTAAGTAAATAGCATTGTGCTGTCAAGCATTAACTTCTCAATACATGTTTGTTGAATGATTTTTCCCAGCCCCACCTCTGTCCTTGGTCTGCAATCTCTCCAATTTTTCTTTTAGCTCCTCTTCACTTTCTTGGGTCTCTCTCTCATTTCATTATACTTACCTGCAACTATGGCTTCCAGCAACTTAGACTTTTATTCACAAGGAGAGTGTCTTGATTTCCACAACTAACTTACTCTTAAATTTCATTTGCCACCAGAGAGACCAGGGGGATAATGGGAAGAGCCCTGAGCTTTAGTCCTGCCTTAATTTGTTGAGAACTTAGAAAAAACACCTAATCTCTCCAGAAGTCAGTCCCCCTAATCTTTATTTTATTTTTTTAAAGATTTATTTATTCATTTTTGAGAGGGAGAGAGAAAGAGAGAGTGGAGGGAGGGGCAGAGAGGGAGAATCTCAAGCAGACTCCCTGCTGAGCTCATGGCCTGACTCAGGGCTCAATCTCATGACCCCAAGATAATGACCTGAGCCGAAATTAAGAGTCAGATGCTTAACTGACTGAGCCACCTCAGTGCCCCTGGTCCCCTAAATTTTAAAATGGAGATAGTGACCATATCTGACTCTGCTATAATATAAAATTATTTTTAAGTTCAAATGGGAAGAGGCCTCAAAACTTAAATAATTATATGAATTATCATTAGAGAGTCATTGCCTTCAAAGCCAGATACCTTAGAAAATGATCATTAAGTTATTAATGGTAGCTTGTATTTGTCAACTGTAAATGTTAAGATCAGGCTTATTGTGAGGTCGGGATGTATGGGTTGGATACTCATGATGGTAATTGACTACATATACAGAGTCATACATTCAGTACACATACACACACGCACACACACACACACATCAAAATTAATGAGACACAATCACATCAGCTACCATATTAACCAGGAACTAAAATATTTCTCATGTTTTCAAAGCAAATCAAATTCCTATCACTCTGAATTCAGACAAATATTAAATTGTTTTCCAGAAGGCTATACAAGATGAACCTTTTATAAGTCAACCACTCTCTACACATCTTTCTAATAGGATTCAATCAACAAAATATTCCAATTGCTCTTCCCTGCTTAGAAACAAGTTTTATTTGTCAACTAAGGATCGTCTGGATGTTAAGAAAGCCCAAAAGATTACTAAATGCTACAAGTGAGTTTTGCTCATTAGCAACTTTCTCCAGAAGATAAATTTAGGGGGGTTGCCAGCCTAGAGCACTCTTAGAATTCCCCAAGCATTAAAGGAATGGGACCTCTAAGAGTGATATGGAACTCTGAGGAGGGAAGGGTTTGTAGTCCTAAGGTTTCCCTGCCTGAAGGCCACAGCTTCTAAGGAGAGAAACCCTCGGGAAAGAGGAGACTTGATTATCTGGAGGAGAAAAAAAAAAAGAATTGTTAGCAAGACATGCTGATTGTGTTTCTTTGGGGCTTGTTAGGAAAATTGCTCTGGGTCATTAGAGGTGGCAATTGAGGATCATCTTCTGGAGCGAATGGGGTTTCCTTCTTCAAGCTCTCAAAGCAATAGAAATACATAGCAGGCCCACTCAATATACCCACCTCCTGGTATGATCCCTCTCCTCTGGCCAGTCCTGACTGCTCAGGTCTTTGCATAGGCTGTTCTACCCAGAGAGCTCTCTCCCCCATTTGCTTACTATCTCCTTGTTCATCTATAAGGGACTCATGCAGGTCTCTTCTTTAGGAAGCTTCCGAACTATTTTCGTCCCAGATAAAAACTTTTTCTTCCGGAGCGCCTGGGTGGCTCAGTCATTAAGTGTCTACCTTTGGCTCAGGTCATGATCCCAGGGTCCTGGGATTGAGCCCCACATCAGGTTCCTTGCTCAGCAAGGAGCCTGCTTCTCCCTCTCCCACTCCCCCTACTTGTGTTCCCTCTCTAGCTATCTCTCTCTCTGTGTCAAATAAATAAATAAAATCTTTAAAAAAAAAAACTTTTTCTTCCGCCTTGCCCCATATAGAACACTTGGCTGGGAGAGATCTTAAGGAGTCCAACCCTTATCTTGGCCTTCAGTCCCTTTGACAACAAGAACTGCAAACATGTCATTCAAATATATTTTCATAAGGCGCAAATGCATGTGGCTTGGAATGTCCTTGCTCTCATTCATAATTTGAAAAAAACAAAACAAACAAAAAAAGAAATCTCAGCAAATTGGGAGTAAAAGGAAATTTACTCTCTGTGACCATTTACCAAAAAACTTCCAGTTAACATCATAAATAATGGTGAAAGACCAAGTGCTTCCCCCTAAAACCAGTACCAAGATAAGGATGCTTATTTTCACCACTCTTACTTGAAGTGGTACTGGAAGTCCTAAACAGTGCAATAAGGCAAGAAAAAAGAAGATAAAAAGGGAAGAAATAAAACTGTCTCTATTTGCAGATAACCTAGTTGTCCATGTGAAAAAAAGCAAGGATTCTACATAAAAACTCTTAGAACTAATTAATGGATTTAGTAATGTTACAGAATAAAAGATTAACAGACAAGAATCAATTATATTTCTATATACTAGCAATGAATAATTGGAAACTAAAATTATATGATGTTATTTATAATAGCTTCATAAAAATTAAATAGTTAGGTATAAATTAACAAAACATGTACAGTATCTGTGCTGAACTGTAAAACACTGATGAAAAAATCAAAGAAGTAAATAAATGGAGAGACATTTCATGTTCTTGGATTGAAAAACATAACATAGCAAACATGCCAATTTTCCCTCAAATTATTCTACAGTTTAATGCAATTCCTATCAAAATCCCAGCAGGAATTTTTGTTGATATGAATGAGTAGATCTGAAAATTTATATAAAAAGGTAAAAGGAATATAGAGGAAGGGAAGGAAAAATAAACTAAGACAAAATCACAGAGGGAGACAAACCATAAGAGACTCTTAACTATAGGAAACAAACTGAGGGGGTGCCTGGGTGCCTGGTTAGTCGTCTGCCTTCAGCTCAGGTCATAATCTCAGGGTCCTGGGATTGAGCCTTGCATCAGGCTCCTTGCTCAGTGGGGAGTCTGCTTCTTCCTCTCCCTCTGCCCATCCCCCCTGCTTGTGCTTTCAAGCTCTCTCTTTTCCTCTGAAATAAATAAATAAAATCTTTAGAGAAAAAAAGGAAACAAACTGAGGGATGCTGGATGGAAGGTGGGTGGGGGGATGGCATAACTGAGTGATGGGCATTAAGGAGGGCACTTGATGTAATGAGCACTGGGTGTTATATGCAACTGATGAATCACTAAACTCTACCTCTGAAGACCTCTGAAACTAATAATACACTATATGTTAATTAATTGATTATAAATTTTAAAAAAGGAAAGGCATTAGATTAAAGCAATTTGAAAAAAAAGGAATAAAGATGGAAGAACCACTATCCAATTCTAAGACTTACATAGTGCTATAATCAGCAGTATTGGTATTGGTAGACAGATAGACATATACATCAATGAAATAGATTAGATGAGAAGTAGGCCACAGACGTATGGCCAACTAATATTTAATGAAACTAGAAAAAGTAACTGAATAGAGAAAGGATAGTGTTTTTAACCCATGGTGCTGGAACTATTGGACATAGAGAGGAAAAGATAAATCTCAATTTAAACCTCATACCTTACTCAAAAATTAAGTTAAAATTGATCATAGATCTAAATGTAAAATGTGAAACTATAAAACTCTTAGAAAAAAAATAAGAGAAAATCTTCATGACCTAACGTTAGGTAAAGATTTCTTAGACATTACACTAAAACATAACCCATCCAATGGAATTCTGTGCATGACCATGTTGATGGCTCAGTGGATATGGGAACGTAGTTTATGATGGATTGTTTTGTTTACCTAGTCATATAGGTGACTCATAGTTAGCTATTCATTTTCTACCAGGGCACAGGAGCTATTTTTAAAATAACTTATTTGAAATCATTTAAGATGCACAAGGAGTTGCAAGAACAGTACATAGAGTTCTGGTGTGCCCTTTACCCAGCTTCCCTCAGTGATAACATCTTACATAATCATAGTACATTATCAAAACTAGGAAAGGAAAATTGGTTACAAAGCTAAACCAAAGACATTATTCAGATTTCACTAGTTTTTTTATCTGCATTCACCTTTTTTCGTAGTTTTGTTACAAACTGAATTGTGTCTCCCCTTTCCCTCACCAAAGCCCTAATCTGCAATATAACTTCAATTGGAGATAGAGCCTTTAAAGAGGTAATTAAAGTTGAATGATGTCATATGGGTGGGCCCTAATCCAATCTGACTGGTGCCCTTATAAATAGAGAAAATTAGGACACACAGAGAGACACATCAGGGAAAAGACCATGTGGGGACACAGCAAAGGAGAGAGGCCTTAGAAGAGACCAAACCTGCCAACAACTTGGTCTTGCACTTTCAGCCTCCAAAACTGTGAGAAAATAAATTTCCTTTGTTTAATTCCTTCAATCTGTAGAATTTTGTTATGGCAGCCCTAGCAAACCAGTATGAGTTTTATGACATTTTATCACAGACTTTTCCATTTCCACAGACACTCATGTTACCCCTTTGTAGTCATCCCTCCCTGCAATTTTCACCCTGTTACCTATTGACTTGCTTTCTATCACTTTAATTTGTCATTTCAAGAATCTTATAGAAATGGGGGCGCCTGGGTGGCTCAGTTTGTTAAGCGCCTGCCTTCGGCTTAGGTCATGATCCCAGGGTCCTGGGATCGAGTCCCGCATCGGGCTCCTTGCTCATCAGGGAGCCTGTTTCTCCCTCTCCCTCTGCCTGCCACTCCTCCTGCTTGAGCTCTCTCTCTCTGTCAAATAAATAAATAAAATCTTAAAAAAAAAAAAGGGAGGCACCTGGGTGGCTCAGTCGTTAAGTGTCTGCCTTCAGCTCAGGTCATGATCCTGGGGTCCTGGGATCTAGCCCCACATCGGGCTCTCTGCTCAGCGGCAAGCCTGCTTCTCCCTCTCCCACTCCCCCTGCTTGTGTTCCCTCTCTTGCCGTGTCTCTCTCTGTCAAATAAATAAATAAAATCTTAAAAAAAAAAAGAATCTTACAGAAATGGAATCACATATTATGTGTATAGCTGGCTGTCTGCTTTATAGGGAATGAGAGATGCCCTCAAGTGTGGCTATCTACTATTTCATGGGCAGTTGCTAATGGGATGAAAGGGTGGCCAGAAACTTGGAAAGAAAAAGATTAGAGGATTAATGACATGGGGTCTAGAGGACATCATGTGGATGTGCCTCTCTCAGACCCAGAATGTGAAGATAATCATGTGCTACATAAATATGCACGGTGGGCATCCACTACGGGGCCAGGGGCGGGGAGTGTCTCTCTATAATCAGGTGGACTAGATGATCCACCTGTAGACTGGTCAACCTCTTTCCCGAACCACACACGTGCTTGCTCTACACAGCAGCCATTGCAGCATGACAGAGGCTATGTGAGGACTCAGCCCCATGGAGTCAGCCTGACCAAGGCTGAGTTGGCCATTGCTACTGCTATGTGCCAGACCCCAGCTGCAGAGACAGATGCTGAGCCTTTGATGTGGTACCATTCCCTGAGGGAGCTGCCAGTTACCTGGTGACACATAAATTACATTAGACACTTTCCATCATGAAGGGGCTGCAGTCTGTCGTTCCAGGGATAGACACATATTCAGGTTTCCTGCCTGAAGTATCTCTGACAGTCCACCACTAATGGTCTTACAGAGTGTGTTATCCATTGCCATAATATCCCATGCAGCATCATCCCCAACCAGGAGACACACTTTACTAAAATATATATATATATATATATATATATATATGACAGTGGCCTTACACTCACAAAACTCAGTGGTCTCCCATTGTGCCCAAACACCCAGAAATATCTGGGTCTAATAGGATGAAGGAGTTGCCTACTGAAGGCTCAGTTAGTGTGCCATGTGGGAGAAAACATCCTGTAGGGTTCTAGTGCCATCATAAAGAATGCAGTTTATGATGTGAAACAGCAAACATGGTTTAAGTGGTACCATCTTCCTCTGAAGGGACACACGGATCCAGGTGTGATGGGATTGGTCCCTCTCTCTAATATATGAATTAACACTCCAGAGGAATTTTTGCTTCTTATCTCTGCAACTTTGGGTTTGGTGTGTTTGGAGGTTCTAGTGCTCAAAGGAGGAATCATTTCACTAGGGAAGAAAACCTTGGTTCTGTTTAATTAAAAGCTGAGATCGCCTCTTCGCCACCACTGCTAAACCAACAGGCATAGTGACACGATGGTGGTGAAACCTGACTGCAGTGTGTTTGGGAGGGAAATGTAGGACAGGAAGTGGGGAAAGGAAGTGCACACCACTCTCCCTAGGAGACTTCCTCCAGAGGGGAGCAAGGAAATGGGTGGCAACTGGCAGGGAAATGGGCCACAAAGTGATTTTCCCCTCTCCCTGCTCTCTTTCACATAACTAATGCCTTCATTTTCTTTCTCTTCAACAAAAATAGAGGGGGAGTTTGCAGGTAGGAGGATGAAAGCCAGCTGAGGTTTTCCCCTGGATAAGCACAGGCAGTGTCGGATAGGGGACTCACTTTGCTGAACTGAATTGCACATACTAATAGAAGGAATGATGAAAACTTGAAGGGGGCTCTTGAAACACCATACTAATACCTACCACATGTTCCACTAACCTCCCTCCAGTGCTCATGGCAGATGTTACTGATCAATCATGGCTGTCTTTCTCAGTGAGCCTCGGGTGTCTTGGCATCTGTCTTGATCCAGTATTCTAGGTAGTTGCTACCAACCAGAGTTTGACAATAAGACAACTCCATTTGCCATCTCCAAGTAGCACTAATGTTTGACTCCGGTGACAGTGATTTCAAATCAAAGAAGGCTACTTCAGACTTCTCACCTTCTGTTGTCCAAGGGGATGTCTCCCCCATCTATGCTTGGGTGAGATTCTGACCACAATTATGAGGTACCTGCTATGTGTCCTGCCCCAGGCAAGAAGCAGAGCTGCTGGGTGAGAAGGAGATGTTGTGGTGCCTGATCACTCTGAGTCTCGTTGTGAAAATATATGTTTGTAGGACAAGCAGATCAACCATCTGACTTACACTAGGGAGTCATGTCAAGCATAAATGATATGCAAATTTTACTACATCTGTTTCATACCTGATCATATTTAATCCCCACAGCTACCCTATACTCTTATTGCTCCATTTTACTGGTCTAAGAACTGAGGTACAGGGAGGCTGGTATCTTGTCCAATACTACATTATTAGTAAGTGGCAGAACCAGGATTTGAGCTTAGGTCTTCCGACTGTTCAGGGCTTTGCTCCCATGTGGAATATTTATCAATTGTTTCATCCTGAGCCAGGTTCTGTGAAAAATCTCATAATTGTTGGGGAGCATATTCTCTTCCCTGCAGAAAGCTACAGCCTTTGGGGGCACTGGATGTCAGAACACAACATAGGCCAGGACCCACCAGGGCATGATGTAGAGAGTGCATCAGGCTCCTGGGGACTGAGAGAAGAATAGAACCCTTCCCTGCTATCCTCCTTTTCCCAAAACCCCTGTGGATTCTTTATGGTCCATGGAAGTCTTCCCTGGCGTGCCTTCCTGACCCTCACCTCTTGCACTTCTCAATCCATGTACTTACGGTAACTGACACCCACCCATCTGTCCCCTTGTACTCCAAGGCAGAGTAGGAGGAAGCCTGTGGAGAAGAGAGGGTTACTGAGCTGGGAGGGTCAGGGCACCTGGGCGTTGTAGGCGTTGAGTGCCAGTCTGGGGAGGTGAAGTGTGGTCAGGGATTGGGAGGGCTGCGATGGGCCCTGGAGAATCCCACAACACAGAGGCTCATTAAGAAGCTACTTGATTTGTCTTCCCTGAGGATCAGGAACAGAATATGAAAGAGGGACCAGCAGGTTCCCAGCTTATCCCACACTGAGCCCAGTGCCAGGTAAGGAGGAAAGGGGCAGAGGCAGGGGCCCAAGCCATGCAGTCCTGGGCATCCTTGCCTGATGTTTCCTGCCTATCCCTGCCTGTCTCACTGGATGCCTGTTTGCCTGCTTTCCATCTACCTCAGGTCCTCCTGGGCATCTGCTCGGCTTCCTGACCTCAGTCCTCCTGTGTTATTGATTTCTCTCTGTACAGTGATCTGTCTCTTTGTCTTTCTCTCTTCCTCCTTATTTGTCTTTTGGGTGTGCTTCTCAGTTGAGGGGGATAGAGGTGGAAGGAAGTGAAGGCTTGCTGCTATGGAGCTGAAGCAGTTGGCTCTCCATAGAGGATATAGGACAAGGCCCTGGTAGGAGAGATGAAAGTGGGGATGACAAGTTATAGAAGATAAGAGCTGAAGGGAGATGTTAGAACTGGGAAAATTTGTAATGCACTTATTTGGGAAAGGGAGGCAGGTGATTGCTTCCAAACAGGATACTAATATCCTGTCATTCCTCTCTGGTACAGCTCTAGGCCAGGCCCTGCAATGGCTGCAGAGGAGCCTCACAGTGGGCTTGGGGCCCCCATTCATCTATTCCTGGCCCTTCTATCCCATCTCCCTCTACACTCCTCTTTTCCTCAGTTCTGTACCATATTCTGGTCACTGAGTATGTAGCCAGGACTGGGGATGGGATGCCTACTGAGAGACTACTGCAATTGTCCAGGCATCCGACATCAGGTCCAGGTGGAGCTGGAAGGAGAGCATAGAGGGGTGGCAAAGTCTTCAACTCTTCCAGATAGAGTAGACCAGAGACACTCCTGCCCAATCAGCAGACTGGTCACAATACATTTTGAGATTTTTTTTTTTTGGTAATATAACTGTGTACTATATTTTTTTAATTCAATTAGCCAACATATAGTATATCATTAGTTTTTGATATAATGTTCAATGATTCATTAGCATTTTGACAGTTTGTTTGATCGTCTCATGGGGTCAGCAGGTTCACAACCTTCCAGGCCATCTGATTTTATCTGTGGACCACCCTCACTAATGTAAGTTGGTTACATTACGCTGGATCTTGCCTCCCTAGTGTAACTCCCAACTGCACTCTTGAAACCACCCAGAACAAGTCTTAAATAAGTCTTCTACATGAAAGCCCTTTAAAGAGTTGGGCCTCAGCTTCCAGAATGCCCTTCACCTTTCACTCCACATGGCAAACATCCCCAATTGCTTCAACTCTTGCCCATATGATGTGGCTTCCAGACCCTTCTTTATAACCTGTTTCAACATATCCACACTCCCTTTAAAATGTGGCCCCAGAAGTGAGAAAGATGCCCCACATGAAGTCTGGCTACTGCAGATACAGTTCCAAGACCTGTCAGCATCCTTTCGTGATCTGTCAGCATCCTTTCTCAATGATGTCATTCACATTGACTTTGTAGAAAGTTTCCTTACACGGATCCACTTTCAGTCCTCGGTTATTGCCCAATGAACTGCTGCCCCACCTGACCTGTTATCGTTGGCTTTTTGAACCCAAGGAAGGGACAGAGAATTTTAGCTTTGGGCTATAGCATTTCTTTTCTTGACATCAGCTTCTTGTTCTATCCATTTGAGACTTGAAATTATACTTTCAACCACTGGATTAGGTTGTCTTCCTCACCATCTATATGAGAGGCTGTGAAGGAAGAACACATAAGACTGATTGGTCCATGGGAAGATGATCTTGAATTTGCTAGTGGTCACAGTTAAATGATCTGTATCCAACTCATTCTTACCTCCTTCCCTTCCATTTGTACTCTTCCTAAAGCTGCCTCTCATGACTTGTGCCCTTAGTACTATAGCTGTCCAATTCCTCAGAGACCTTGCAATGTCACTTCTCTCTCCCTCTCTTTTGACCTCCCCGTAGTGTATATACATTCTGAACTCCCTTCTCTCTTAAAAAAAAAAAAAACAAAAACAAAAAACAAAAAACAGGAACACAAGCAAAACGTCTCTTCCACCTTATGTCCCAACCTTAGATATCTCCTCCTTACTCCACTTTACAGCCTAGTTCACGTCTCAAAACCTACTGGTGTCTGATTTCTGTCTTCATCACTCCACCAACAGTTCCCATTTCCAAGCCAAGAATAATTTCCACATTATTATATTTTTAAAGTTTTATTGCTCCTGCCCTCTCTGTAGTTTCTGGCACCATATGCCCTTTTGAAGATGCCAACTCCCTCAGTTTGTGGCACCAAGCTCCCCTGCCTCCCTGATGCTCTTGCTCAAGCCCTGGCTCTTCCACTGCTGATCTCTCATGCTCCAGATTGCAGCTTTTGATTCTTTGCTCTTTCTCTGAGGTGTCCTGAATAGTTCTCATCCATTTTATGCCTAATTACCTCCAAAATTTTGATCTTCCACTTAAATCTCCTTCCTGAGTTTCAAGGCTATCTGTCCTATTCTTTGATGGTCAGATCCTCAAAGCTACCCCATGTTTCAAGCTCTATGTCTATAACAGAGTTAATCATTACCTTCCAGCCACTTCCTGCCCCATGCCATCTCTCTCTCTTCCACCTCTACCCAGGTTTTGTCTTGAAATTGTTCCCAAGCCTGAAACCTCAAGCTCATGTTTGTCCCCTCCCTCTTTCTCACATTCCGTACCTCTCAGATACCAAGTTCTGTTGATTCAATTTTCTATACCTCTCTATAATCTCTCTTCTCTTCTTTGTTGTCTAGAATATTACGTTGCTTCTGCCTTTTTTCCATACCCCTCAAATGGTCTTCCTCCAATGCCTTCTCCTAACTTCTACCCAAGAAGTGATGTTTCTAAAACCTAAATCTCAATGAATTACTTTTCTGCTTAAAACTCATCTGCAACGGGGCGCCTGGGTGGCTCAGTTTTTAAGCGTCTGCCTTCGGCTCAGGTCATGATTCCGGGGTCCTGGGATCGAGCCCTGCATCGGGCTCCCTGCTTGGCCGGGAGCCTGCTTCTCCCTCTCTCACTCCCCCTGCTTGTGTTCCCCTCTCTTGCTGTGTCTCTCTCTGTCAAATAAATAAAATCTTTAAAAAAAAAAAAAAAAAACTCATCTGCAACTTGCCATGACCTAAATGATCAACTCCATGCTCTTTAACAAGATATATAATATCCTTTATAATCTTTTCCCTCTTGCCCTGTGCAGACTAGCCCATGCTCAGACTTTATGGCTTGTGCTCCATGTTTTCACAAAGTTCTCCCTTAGTTATGGTCCTTTGCACCTGTTATTCCATCTTTTTAAAAACTCTTCCTTAAGTTCTTTGCTTAGCTAATTCCTGCTCATCTTTTAAAATTCACATCATGTATCCTCTTCTTGGTGAAATCTAACTCCCAAAGGCTACCTAGGTGCTTCTTTAATGGACTCCTGTGACACCCTGTACTTACTTCTATCAGCACTTATTGATTGACTGCCATTCATTGTTTACCAGTCTCTTTCCTATGCATGGTCTTCGAGGGCAGAGATTTTTATTACTCTATCCCTAGTGCTTAGCATAGAGCTTTGGCTGCTAGCACATATTTCCATCATAGTGCTAAACACATTAGAATGTGGTTTGTGCCTCTATTCTTCTATTTCTCCAACCAGACTGTAAGCTCCTTGAGGATTAAGAATATAACTTGTTTGTCCTTGTCTCTTCAGCTCCTAGAACAGAACCTGGTAGGTAGACGGTGCTCAGTGTTTGTTGACCATTTGATGAATGACACCATGAGGAAGGGGATTTGATGGGAGCTTACATTACTAAGCTCCTGCTCTGTGCTAGCCACAGTGCTAGGCGCTTCACACATATTATGTATTACTTCTCACGAGCTCTCTTCCTGGTAGGTATTACACAGAATTTACAGAGAAGGAAACGGGGTTCAAGGAGATTAAATTACTTGAATAGGGTCACAGTTGAAGTACCAAGACTTGAAGTCCAATCTTCTGATTCCAAATCCCATGCTCCACTAGAACACGCCACCTTCTATGGCACCACAATCAAGGAATCAGCCCTAACTTTTAAGATATAAACTAAATCCATGCACAGTCTTTAAATGTGTCTCCCTTCCAGTCAGAAACCTCAACTGCAAGAAAGAAAGAACTCCAAGGGATAGATTACCATTGGGAGGGGTATTCCCATTAGGCTGCAGGGATTCAGAGATGCTGAAGCTGCCTTTAAGCAAACAAACAAGCAAGAAACAATAACCAAAAAAAAAACCCAGTTATTATTCTGCCTCTATTATAGTTTTAGGGTCAAGCAGGAAGACCCTTCCCTTCATTTGTGGGTAAAGCCAGGATGAGACAGAGTGGTGAACAACTTCATCTCAAATAAAATCACATGTGAGGAAGCTTCCAGAGACCCAAAAGATTCAAGAAACTCAGACATGGGTTTTTTCTAAAGACTTTTAACATTTCTGGATTCATATATCTTCCCACATTTCTGAGTCACCCCCTCTATATATCTGTAATGATCAGAAGGTTAAAGCACCAAAGTAAAAGGTTCTGAGTGTTTGTTTTTTGAGAAGAGGGATGGGAGAGCTTCAGATCATCACTCTATAGCCAGGACTAAGGGAGAAGAACCCCAAGCAATGTACTGTGATGGTAGCTCCTGAAGGACAAGAAAGCAGGTGGCCTTGCTGGGCAGATAGAATAAAATGAGTCTCTGGTAGTCTTTAAAAAAGATTTGGGCCTGAGAAACAGAAAATTCCAAGAAGGTTTCCCTCCCCACCTCCCCCCAAAATCTAGTCTCGCCCAAGCTAGATCTCAGTCTCTGACCTCATATTAGTTCCAAGTAGTATCCGAGTAACCACTGACCTTCTCAACAAGTGAATGGTCATGGTCCCTGAATGTGCATCCTATGCTGGGTCACTAGCAGTTCCATTTCTCTTTCTGCAGCTGAAGGAGAATGCAGAACTTCCCCTGGGACAACCACAGCTCTGTGTCTGAATTCATCCTTCTGGGCTTCTCCAGGGATTCCCACATTAATGTAATCCTCTTCAACCTCTTCCCCTTTCTCTACCTCTCTACACTTGTGGGCAATGGGCTCATTGTCACCTTGATCCACGTGGACTCCCACCTCCACACACCCATGTACTTCTTCCTCAGTGTCCTTTCCATGTTGGACACGAGCTATGTCACCCCTACTGTGCCCCAGATGTTGGTACATCTAATCTGCCAGAAGAAAACTATCTCCTATGTTGGGTGTGTGGCCCAGATGTACATCTTTCTGGTGTTGGGCATCACTGAGGGCTGGCTGTTCTCTGTCATGGCCTATGACAGATATGTAGCCATTTGTTACCCACTCAGGTACAAAGTTATCATGACCCCATGGCTGTGTGGGGCAATGGTGGTCTTTTGTGGATTGTGGGGAATCAGCTGTTCCCTAGTCTACACTGTCTTCACCATGTGCCTGCCCTACTGTGGCCCCAATGAGATCAGTCACTTCTTCTGCGAGGTCCCTGCTGTTCTGAAGCTGGCCTGTGCAGACACATCCCTCAATGACCAAGTAGATTTCATCCTGGGCTTCATCCTTCTCCTGGTACCCCTTTCCTTCATTCTGGCCTCTTATGTCTGCATCTTTGCCACCATCTTGAAGATCCACTCAACCCAGGGTCGACTCAAAGCCTTCTCCACCTGTGCTTCCCACAACACTGTGGTCACCATGTTCTGTGGACCTGCCATGTTATGTACATGAATCCTGGGGCCAATGCCTCCCCAGAGCGGGACAAGAAACTGGCTCTGTTCTACAATGTTATCTCTGCCTTTCTCAACCCCATCATCTATAGCCTTAGAAACAAAGATGTGAAGAGGGCTTTCCTCAAGTTAACAGGCTGGGGCAGGGCCTCTGAGTGAGGCCACTGGAGCACAGAAGGCCACAACCAGAACTGAAACCACAAGTTCTACCCCATTCCATTCCATTACCCACAGGATAGGCAAGAATCACTGACTGATAAGGGAGATAATATGTAAGGTAGGTGCCTGGGTGGGACTTGTTGATGGCTGCAGCAGCTGAGCTACCTTCAAACATTAAGAGAACAAACTGTAGACAGAGTGCCAAGTCAGGACCTATGTCTGATTCATTTCTGTTTCCCTGGGCTCAGCCAAGGGTCTGGCACAAACAAAGCATCATTAACATTTGCTAATCAAATGACTGAGTTCATGAGGATTGAGCCTATTAAATCAACTTAGGATGGCCAGGACAAGAAGACTGACAGGACCCATATCAGTGACTTTATTTTATCTCAGTCAGGAGCATGAACAGATCTAAAGAAACATAGTCTTAGGAGAAAGGAAAAGTGGCCTTAGAAATAGGGTTCAGAAATTGGTCATTGTTCATCCAGCACTTCCATGGGAGTGTGGGTCCCAGGGTACATGGAGAGTCCCTGCTGTGGTGAAGAGATATTTTGAGGGGCCTCTTGGTATACAGATGAAACATCACCCAAACCATACCACACTGGGTCAGAGCTCATACTTTGCAGCAAACCATCACCTTGTAAGATTGCTGTGAGAAGTTAACATAGGTAAAGTTCTCAAAACAGTGCTTGATGCATTGCACGCTTTACATAAACACTGCCATTCTACTTGTTATGCTCTACTTCTTTTTCCTAATACCACAATTACCAAGCAACTGATCGAGACCATTTCAGCTTCAAAAGAGGGGCCACTCTGCTCTCTGGAAAATATAGCTAACATTATAAATGAACAGGTTGGCATTTGTTTATACTTCATTCTGGTGTGAATTTAGTAAATCTGGGTCTGTTACCAAGAAGCTCATGAAATATGAATTGGCAAAACTACAGAAAAATTATGACACCCTTTCAAGATATCAAATGTAGAGGCCCTGATTACAAACAACCAGCACTCCTCAAAGATACCTTCATTGATTTTCTCACATGGTAGAGCTTTTTATTTGTTCAAATCTAAACTGAGTAATAATGGTGTTACTAGAGTACTTGATTCAAGAGGATACTGACAGGAATGGCAAGATATAATGATCATAATGGTGCTGGCTTCTCTTACCAGTGTCAGAACTTTTCACCCATAGCTGTGGCCCCTTTGACTCTCCAGCACCTTGGAGGAGACACAGAAAAGTTGCTCCACAGAATCTCAGGAATTGTACTGACAACCCAGTGCCTATCATACCAAAAAAGGCAGGAAATACTCCAGTAGCAAGAAAGGCAAGCAACACTTCAATGAAGGCTGAATCAGAAAGGTAAGCTGTCACAAGGAGCCCCTACTGACCACAAAATCTCCTCCAATTTTGCCTTCACTCTTTCTACCACCAGAAAAAAAAAAGAGGAAAAGAGGCAGGAGTTCCTGGCATTCATTTTATCCTTGTCATGATTCTGAATTCCCACAGTCCACAGAACTATTTCAGCTATTCCTGTTCCAAATTTGGCTTTGAATTTGAAAGTCTAAATCACCTAATGGATACAAGTGACAGGTTATTCAGTGAAATGATGCCTTAGAAAAATACTGTCAGATTCTCACTTTGAACACAAAGGAAATTCAAAACTATTATGCTACCTTGTGATTAATATCAGGCCTCTTTAGCCTCAGAATTATGGAACCATCATTAACTAATAGTCCTCAATAAAACAGTAATGGTTCCAACAAAAGTAATACAGATTCAACCCAACCAGATATCATTGAAGGTACTTTGAACTCAGCAAGTAAAGTAATAATAATTGTGGTATTAATGGCAGTTATTACTATAACTTGAATTTGGAAGAATAATATTTGGCCTCACATTTCACAGCTGGTTATAGGACATTTGCTGAACATATTTTGGAAAGCAGTAAGGAAGGGGGCTTGAGGAGAGATGCTGGGCATTGGGAGAGAGCAAGCAGATACCACATAGAAGGATTGACAGGACACACAAAGCCCCCAGATCACACGGGCAAAGGATGGATAGTAGAGATATTATGGGAGTTCGTCATGCTTTCCAGGTTACATCAAGATAATAGTGGTACAATGGGAGGAAATGGGAGGACAAGGGGATTTGATTAGGCCAGAGAACAGTGTTGTGGGATTAAGGGTTAGAGAGAACTGGGGGAGTTCTGGAAGAGAGGGAATACAGGAAATTTAGACTTCAGGGTGCAAAATATTCCAGGTGATTAGGAAAAAAATCTATGCTAGAGTGTTGCCTCTAGGGAAAATTCAAGGAAACTTGGCAGGGAAGGGAATAAAAGCCAAAACAAAAACAAAAACAAAAACAAAAACCCCTACCTCATTGAGACCCAACTTAACAGAGAATTTATTTAACAATAATTTCTTTTCTTAAAGATTTTATTTACTCATTTGAGAGAGAGAGTGAGTGAGAGAGGGAACACAAGCAGGGGGAGTAGCAGGGGCAGAGGGAGAAGCAGGATCCCCATTGAGCAGAGAGCCCAATGCAGGACTCGATCCCAGGACCCCAGGACAATGACCCGATCTAAAGGCAGATGCTTAACCAACTGACCACCCAGGCGTCCCTAACAATAATAATTTCTAATCCCATCCTTAAATACATATCTGCCTCCTATGAACTGTGCTGGTTTGTAGACCAAATTCCAACAGGACAGGGGCTGTGACTTCTTTCAGCAGTGCCAGGGATCCGGGAATGACAATGGGCAATCAACTGGCTCCCATCAGCGAACTATAGGGAAGTAGAGACGGTGGGAAATCTGGCTTAAATAAAACCTTGCTACCTTCCTTGATTTCTCTGTTTCACCAACACACCAAGCCATCAAGTATTCTTCCTTCTTTCTTTGTCACATCTTTCAGCATCTCCCTATTCATTGCCACCATCCAAGACAAGCACCTTCATAAACCATGCCCAGATCTCCCTCAGTAAGTGCTCTTCAATCCAACCCCTCATCAGGTCTCCCAAGCCCTTCTTCTGAAAATACTGTATCACCACCTCTCCTCCACCCCAGCCCTCACCCCTGATGCTCAAAAATGTAGGTTGTTCATCATTGTTAAGATAAAATCTATTATCACCCGAATTACAAACTGTAGCAATCTGTCCTTGTAGAGAAACTAATAACACCTCATCACACTTTAGCCACAAGACTCACCTCTCCACTACCTTGGTCCCTGAATGTCTAGCTGTAGAAGAGCCATCAGGTAGACTTCCCACCTTCTGGAAGAAACTTCAACAGCGAGGAAGATTTCTCCCCCATTATCGAAGCAGCCCACTTCCCCACAAGGCCAGAAGCAGGAAGCTCTCATCAGCTACCAAGTACCCTCCACCAACCCCATAGCTCCCTAATCCCTCCCCCACAAGGGGAAGGAACACCTCAAAAACCCATGGGACCCTTCACTTTCTGCCTGAAGCCCTCTGGAACTGCTGCCTGGAACTTTGTCATGCCAGGTACTGGAGTCTATTGGTGCAGCTATACCCACCCACCCAAATGCCCTGCCTAGCTCAGCCCTGTTTCATCTCTGAGTAAATGCTTTAGGACAATATTAGCACCTAAGTACTAGAGACGAAATCTCTTATCAGCTCAGAAACCCTCAGAACTCTCTAGTCATTCATTATTCCCAGACTCTGCTCATCAGCCCCATTTACCCAAGTCCCCACTTCTCCCTTTCCCCAGTTCTCCCTCTCTTTGCCATCTCAGCCCCATATTCAGCCACTGCCCCTCTCAGTATCCTCAACCTAGAATTCTCCCTGGGGACACAAGACCCCTGTCACTCTCTAAAAAGGAGGTTCTTTGTTCTCACTCCTGACCTGTGAGTTCCCAGACATTCTCATCCCAATGACCTCTTCTCCCACTTCCTTTCTGGTCATCTCAAGCCACACCCACAATGGAGTTCATCACCCCTAAAACTGCACCGCTCCCTAATAAGAATCCAAGCATTCCCACTGCACTGACACTTTCTACAGGGCTCATTAGGCTGTCCTTTGCCTACTTCTCAATGTCATCTCTACCTCTCCTGCTCACTTTATTGTGACCATAGGAGTCTTCTTCCAGCTCTTCAGAAAATGCAAAGTCCTTTCCTGACCTGGGGCCTCTGTCCCTAGTATCCCCTTGCCTGAAATGCCGTTTTCCTGGCTCTTTGCATGGGTGACTCCTATCATCCTCAGGTATCAGCTAAACCTTAATTCCTTACCAGGGCCTTAACCTGTCAGCTCTCAGTAAGTAGGTTTCCCTCCATTTTTCTCTGTTACAGTAACTACTTGTTTCCTGAGACAACTGTAACTTCATTTCTCAGTAACTGAGCTTAATTTCCATTTTGAGCTATCATTCCAGTGGTGGGAGAAATAATATTCATCTTCTTGGGGTTTCTATCTCCCTCTCCCTGACTCCAAGTTCTGGAGAGCTTACAAAGTGCTGGGGTATGCAGTGGTGGATGGAAGTAGGGTGAGAAGCAGTCTGGTCCTCTATGTCTGACACCCATAGAGAGAACCTCATTCCTATGAGGTCATCAGCCCTTCAGGGTCACTGTGGCATTGGGTTTGGCATTGTAATTTTATGACTGTAAATCTCTCCACATATCTGTTTTGGTTTCCCCAAGGCTGGCCATAATGGATGTTCAAGAAATACTGGAGGAGCATCGGCTCATCCTTGAGGCCTTTGGGCCACCAATGAGGTCTGAAAGGAAGCTGGATGTTCATGCTAACTCTGAGGCCCCATGCCAGGAGTCTTAGCTTCATATGTCATTTTGATCCCTTGAAAGAATGAGAGTCACTGCTATGTGTGCTGCCCACTGTGGTTTATAAAGGACAACACACGTGCAACGACTTTTACTCTTCTCTGCTCTCCTTACTCGTTTTATGGTTCCCAGAGGATTCTCAAGTTTATTGCACTTGGGTTTCATTTAGTCCACCTACTGTGGCATAGAATTTTAGAAATACAGAGGTCTTGGATACCATTACATTTAAGATGATCATTTTATAGATGAGTAAATTAAGATTCAGAGAAAGAAAATGAATTGCCCAAAGCCATAAAACAAGTTACAACGTTGGGATTAGAACCCAACTTAACAGAGAATATAAGAGACAGGTCACTTACTGTCAGGTTCTGTGTCCTTCTGTAACACAATGCAGAGTATACCACATTAGCTCCATGAACCACATTGGTTCTATGCACCAAGTCAGGTCTGTGAGCCACTTGGTTCCGGTGGCTTAATTTTTAATGTTGGCTACATATATTCACTGTTTACATGTACCACTTTGATTGCCTAAATCATCTTGGCCCTCTACTGTGTCCATGTGCCATGTCACTTACAATTACCATGTTTCATGTTCGTTACATGTATCCTATTCACTCCAGTGCCATTATGGTAGATTATATTATCACCCCCATTGTTGCTGCTTTCACTATAGAAGAATTATATATCCATACCCACTGCCATGTGACATGTGTTACTTTTCTGTGGGAAGAAAATACTTCCTGCCCTTTTGCTATGGGGCTTGACCATGTGACTTGCTTTGGCCAGTAGGATATCAGCAAAGAGATGTGTGTCACTTCTGAGCAGAAGCTTTAAGAGTCATCTTGTGTCTTTCTCTTTGTCATAAGAATGGGATATTCCAGATAGAGCCTCCTTTTTCAGATTGGATCCAAGAATCCAATGGCAGAAGGCCATGGTCCACTTACAACTTTCATGGAAAATGAGCAATAAATGAGCTTCTGCTGTTGTAAGCCAGGAAGATTATGGAATTGTTTGTCACTGCACCACAATGTAGCAAGTTCAGCAAGACAGCCATGTTGGTTTCATGTACCACATTCATTCCCCTGACCAGGGGCTCTATTGGTTCCAATGCACCATATTGTTTGCATACATTATAAATGCTGTCCTTTTCCTTAGCATTGGACACTCTCCCTCAGGCTTCTCCTGTCTCCCAATTCACCAGGCCGCCCTACCCCACCCCATCACTTTGAGAAAAGCCTCCTTGATGTCCTTGTTCCTCAGACTGTAGACCACAGGGTTGAAGAAGGCAGTGAAGACATTGTAAAAGAGTGAGATCTGCTTGTCCCGCTCAGGAGAATAGCTGGAGTTGGGCCTCATGTAGATGTACATGGCTGGAGCATAGAAGAGTGTGACCACAGTCAGGTGGGAAGCACCAGTGGAGAAAGCCTTGCAGCAGCCCTGAGTGGACTTGATCTTGAGAATGATCTGGCCAGTACGGATGTAGGAAGCCAGAATGAGGGATAGTGGGACAACAACCATGAAGACACTGATGACCAGGTCCACCATCTCAATGAGATTGATATCCATGCAAGCCAAGCTTTGTACTGAGGGGCCTTCACAGAGGTAGTGGTTGACCACATTGGGCCCACAGTATGGCAGCCTTATGGTGAGGAATGTATGGATCAGAGAGAAGAAGAAACCACAGGCCCAGGTCCCAGCTGTCAGCTGTGTGCAGAGGTCCCAGCTGAGGATGACAGTATAACGCAGTGGGTGGCAGATGGCCACATATTGGTCATAAGCCATAACTACGAAGAAAATACACTCAGTTAGGCCCAGGGCACCAAACACATATATCTGCAGCCAACAGCCAGTCAAGGAGATGGTCTGAGAGTGAGGGAGGAGATGCACTAACATCTGGGGCATGGTGGTGGTGACACAGCTCATATCTAGCAGGGAGAGGATGCAGAGGAAGAAGTACATGGGCGTGAGCAGCTGCATGTCCAGGCAGATCAGGGTGATGATGAGCGCATTGCCCAGGACTGAGCCCAGGTAAAGGAGAAGGAAGGCAATGGAGAGGACTCTGTTGGATGTGGGGTCACTGGAGAAGCCAAGCAGAATTAATTCAGAAACCCAGCTTTGGTTCTGCCCTGGAGCCATCCACATGGTGAGGCCTATAAGAGAACCACACTCGTTTAAATCTGAAGTATGGTAGTCCAGCAAGAATGTCGGCCCTGGAGGCAGGGATTTTAATTCTGACCCCCATTACTCTACTGTCTTGAACAAGTTACTTAACATCTCTGAACCTCAGTCTCCTCATCTGTAAAATGTAGCTAGTAATACTCATCTCTCAGGGTTTTTATGAGGAGTAGAGGCAATACATATGAAGCATCTGACATATGCCTTAAAAGAATAAATAATGGCAAAGTGCTCACAGGCAATCACCTTCGGTGGACAGACTGGTTGCCCACGTCTAGTGACAATCAATGTACACCACATCAGCTCCAGCCCTCAAACCTTTAGAGGTGGAGTTTGCCTCTGCCTGAAAGATCCTTTGTCTAGAAGCACTGCTCCAAGCCTCTCCTCACGCTGCAAACCTGTCTCCTTTGCCGGCTGTCAATGCGAGGTTTTGTCAATAGAGGGCGCTAGAGGGGCACTGTGATGTGCTAACCCCAGGAAGGCACTTAGGTTGGGGCAGCAGTCCTTCCTCAGCCACTCAGCTTGAGAGCCAGCGGGCTGGTGCTTGGAAGGGCCCCAAGCACTCACCTCAACTGACCTCAGTGGACCAACTATAGTCACACACTCAGGCCACACTTTCTCCACCCAGTGGCCACTTCTATGCAAACTCTGGCCTGTCCCGACCAGCAGCTGACAGGTATCCCTGTGGTAGGCACACCCTCTTTGAAAAAGTCTGGATTCAGTCTTTTTTTCTTTCTTTTTTTTTTTTTTTTTTGGCAGAGGTGGGGGAGTGCCAGGAGCAGGGGAGGGAGAGAGATAGGTTCTAAATCCCCAGTCCCTTCAATATGTCCTCTCTTTCAGCCATGAGGTAGTAGCTGCTTTTTTTTTTTTTTTTTCCCCTTGCTACTTCTGGATCTCTTTCAACCTTTTTGGTAGTTACCCACCTTTTACCAGTCAATTATTTTTTTTTAAGATTTTTATTTATTTATTTGACAGAAAGAGATCCAGCGAGGGAGGGAACACAAGCAGGGGGAGTGCGAGAGGGAGAAGCAGGCCTCCCGCAGAGCAGGGAGCCCGATGTGGGGCTCAATCCCATAACCTGAGCCGAAGGCAGACGCTTAACGACTGAGCCACCCAGGTGCCCCTCAATGATTCTTTATATTAAATTTTCCCTGTTCACATCATCACTGGTGTGTTGTTTCCTGACAGCATCCTGACTGGTATGGATGCTAACTCTATGGCAAGTAATTTTGATAAGAAATAGAATGTGACATAGTTACAAGCTATCTATCCATAAAGTATTATTAACTACAAAAGTAAGAAGTATTAGCTATCAGTGGAAAAACTGGACAATATCTTAAATGAGCGATTACAGTTAACATCACCAGTAAGGAGCAGATAGACACAGTGTGTCTCCATATCTGAAATCCTAACAATATAGCATCTATATATTATTTCAGCTCCAAATGCAAAACCTGAATCTAATCATGAGGAAACATCAAAGAAACCTAAATTGAGGGATACTCTATAAAAATACCTAGCTTTTAATCTTCAAAAATATCTTTATCATGAAAGACAAAGAGAGGCTGAGAATCGGGCTGCCTGGACGGTTCAGGCGGTTAAGCGCCCAACTCTTAGGCTCAGGTCATGATCGCAGGGTCATGGGATCAAGCCCCAAGTCCCACTCGGCGCTGAGCGGGGAGCCTGCTTAAGCTCTCTCTCTCCCTCTCCCTCTGCCTCTCCCCTCACTCATCCCCCTGACCCACGCAAGTGCTCTTTCTCTCTCTCTTTAAAAAAAAAAAAAAGGAAGAAAGAAGGAGAGAGAGAAAGAAAGAAAGAAAAGAAAAGAAAGAAAGAAAAGCTGAGAATCAATAATAGATGGAAGAATACTGAAAAATAAAGCATAACAATTAATGCAATATGTAATTCTGGAAGGGAGGAATGGCAAAAAATCAGTGACAACTGATAAAATTGGAATATGAATTAGATTAGATAAATGTGTCAATGTTAAATTTCCTGAATTTAACAGCTACTATATAAGAGAATATTCCTCTATTCTCAGGAACTATTCACTGAAGTATTAAGGGGTAAAGGAATGTGATGTCTGCAAATTACTCTCAAAGCATTCTGGAAAACATAACATTAACATGACAAATTATTAAAAATTAATAAATCTGGGTATGGGGCATATGGGATTTTTTGTAGTATTCTTTCAGCCTTCCTATAAATTTGAAATTATTCCAAAAAAGTTTTTTAAAAATTAAAAAAAATTTAAATGTGAAATAACTTTTTCAGACGAACAAAAAGTAAGATTATGTGAAGGGCAGACGAACCATGAGAGACTATGGACTCTGAGAAACAAACAGAGTTCTAGAGGGGAGAGGGGTGGGTGGATGAGTTAGCCTGGTGATGGGTATTAAAGAGGGCACGTATTGAATGGAGCACTGGGTGTTATACGCAAACAATGAATCATGGAACACTACATCAAAAACTAATGATGTAATGTATGATGATTAACATACATAATAAAAAAAAAAGATTATGTGAAGGGAGTTCTTCAGGCAGAAAGAAAGTGATAGAAACATGAAAATGCAAAAAAGAGGGACAAGTCCCTCCAAGAAAAAGATAAATATGTGGGTAAATATAAATTTAAAATGAATGAAAAACAATAACAAAGTCTTGTGGAATTAAAAAAATGAAAGACAAAGATCATGACAATAACACAAGAAATGGAGGGGGTAAATAAAGTCAGAGTTTTCTAAATATTTAGTGTAATTGGAGAAGTGGTAAAACTAATTATTTGCATTAGACTTTGATAAGTCAAGATTTATGTTGTAATCTCTAAAATCATTAAAAGAATAAATAATGCATTACTAACAACCTAAAGTAGTAGAAAATGGACCAAAAAAATGTTTACTAATCCAAAATAATGCTCTTTTGAGAGAGGAAAAAATCAAACAGAAAACAGGTAGGCCAAATAGAAAATAAGTAGAAAGATGGTAAATGTGAACTTAAGTATTTAAGCAATTACTTTAAATGCAAAAGGACTAAATATTTTAATAAAAGGCGTATTTTCAAATTGAGTTTAAAAAAACCCTACATATTGCTTACAAGAAAAGCACCTTAATCACTTTCCAGTATTTCAATGTATTAAATCAATGCACACCTTAAACTTACACAACGTATGTCAATTATATCTCAGTAAAGCTGGGGTGGAGGAGAGGAACACATCTTAAGGACACAGGCCCACTAGGAAAAAAGAACGGAAGAAAATATACCATGCAGATACTAACCAAAAAAACATGTAGCTTCATGAAACATTTATCAAAATTGACCATATGCTGCATCAGAAATGTAAGATCCAGGGGTGCCTGGGTGGCTCATTAGGTTAAGCGTCTGCCTTCAGCTCAGGTCATGATCCTGGGATCCTAGGATGGAGTCCTGTATGGGGCTCCCTGCTCAGCAGGGAGCCTGTTTCTCCCTCTGCCTGCAGCTCCCCCTGCTCGTGCTCGCGTGCTCTCTCTCTCTCTCTGTCAAATAAATAAATAAAAGCTTTAAAAAAAAAAAGAAATGTAAGATCCAAAAATCCAAAGGATGGAAGTCATTTAGAGTATATTCTCTGATTACCATGAAATTGGCTAAAAATCAATTTCAAAATAAATACAATAGGAAGCACTGTTTTTCCCCTCCTGAAAATCCTTTCAGGGTTCCCCATGCCCCATCGCTTTAGACAGATGCACAGAGCCCTTCCTGAAAGATCTGCCCCCTGCAGACTTCTTCAGCCTCAGGACCAACCGTCTCCCCACCTCATCTCCTTCCATACAAGCCTAGTCTCCATACAAGTATGCCCAATTTCCTGTATGTGTCTACCTCTGTCGCACCTTCACACCTTTGCTGAGGTCTTCAGCATGGAGGAGCACCATCTGCCCACCTGCTGCACCCCTGCCACCCACACACTCTCTGTTGCACATCCAACTCTTATTCATTCCTACATTAGGTCTCAGCTTTAGTGTCATCCCACCAAGAAGCCTCCATTGACCTACACCACTATCTCCCACTCCCAAACCTTGAATAGATGCTGCCTTTATTTCTCCCAGGCCCCCTGTGCTTACCAGCAAGTTATAATCCTAGCAATCCTAGAGGGTTCTGATATGTGGCTTGAGATCTAGTATCTCAGGAAAACTTTCTCCCTCTCCTGTTAACTTAATTCCCACTAACTGAGTTGGAATACCTGTAATAAAGTATGGATATGTGGGTGAATTTATAACCTCCCTTTCAATAATAATAATAATAGATATTAGATAATATTTAACTAATTTCTGTGTGCCAGGCATTGTTACACTACCTCATCTTCACAACAGCTCGCTGAGGTAAGTATAATGACCTCCATTTTACAGAGGGAAAAATAAAGGCACAGAGAGAGAAGTGATTCAATCCACGTTAGCTTGGTTTGTGTGGTGGACCTGGGGTTTGAATGGAGGCAGTGTGGCTTCAGAGCCAACCCTGAATTATTAACTTCACTTGCTTCCAGCAAACAGGCTCTAAGTGGGAAGGGTAAAGAATGCATCCCCATCTACACACAAATTTGATCTTGAGATTTGGCAGGAGCTACTGTGGAATCATAGCCTGTAAGTTTCAGCCAACCACCTGACAAGACCGGATCAGAATCCTACAAAGGCAAAGGGCTGAAGTGGCAGCTACAAGCTCTCTCTCGTGATAAATCTCCCTCCATCTGCTCCCATCGTATGGGGATGAGGAGCCATGGGATTGCATTAGAAGCAGAGGGAATCCATGGAAGAGGACGTGGGAAAGTATTGCCATTCTGTAACTGAGTAAATATTAGTAAAAGCCTCTCTGAGTCACACTTGATTTCCATGGGATGGGGGACGTTGTTTAGTTTCAAAAAAAAAAAAAATCTTCTAAGATTCTGTCAGCCCAGCAGTTTCTGTCTTAATAGACAATACCCAAGCCAGCCTCGCGAGAACATGGAGGTGGGTCCTAGTCATCATGGTGACCCCTGTCATCATTGAAGCCTTCTCCCCAAGACAACCATCATTATCCTTTCATGGGTATCTCTCAGCTAGACTTGAAGATCTTTGAGCTCAGGAAATTATGTTATTCATTTCTCTGTTTCTAGCCCTCAGAACATGGCTTGACACAGGGGAACTATGAATAAATATTTATTAAATTAATAAGTGAAAGAAAGAAGGGGGTCTAGGAAGAAAGAAGGAACGGGAGGGGATTGAGGTGTGAAGTGGTGAGGAAAGAACACTAGGAAATAAGGTAACAGGGCCAGAGGGACGTTGGTGGGGAGGTCCAGAGAGGACTCAGGGCTACTTCTGATCTCCAGCCCCTATACATGCCTGGATCCTGCCCACAGCCCCAAGCCCAGTGACCATCTCACCCCTCAGAGAGTCACAGAAACAAGTCACAGAGAGGCTGTCACTTGAACTTGAGGAAAAGAGATTGACTTAATGGGAACACACCTGGGCAGTTGAGTCCAGTGTCCCTAGTCTCCAGAAAGGCATGAGATTTCTGAGAGGTTGGAGTCTGAACCCCCTGCCATCTCTCCATTGTGCAGCTGTCTGCACCTGGCCAGGCCAGCTCTGGCTCCTAAAGGCCTTTCCTGCCTGGTCCTGGGACACAGACAGAGGGAGCTTTGGCTATCCCAGGCTCCCCTCAGTGATCCAAGCTGCTGAGGCTTTATGGACCTGCCTCCTCACCAGGCTGTCCTAGGAGAGCTGAAGAAGGGCCATCCCTCTGCCTCCTGCTGCCTCCATCCCTGTCCCTGGTGAGGGTGCCAAATGGTATTCTCTGATATTGTTAACAAGAACGCTACAAGGAAGAGGCCTTTGTGGACAGAGTGCAGCAAACAACACCCAGGTTGGGGCAGGGGGGAGGGTAGTGACCTGCCTATTTCCTATTCCAGCCTTCTGGGGGATATGATCAGCCCAGGGGAGAAGGGGTTGGACCTGGTCACCTTGAAGAAATGTTGAGAACTTCATGAAGGCCTCATTCTGATTCGCCTCTTACTTCCCCTGTTCCCCCAACTTGTCAATTAGACCATGTTTGAGTCATACCTCTATTGCTTACTGAACCACTTGGGACAAATCACAATCCTCCCCTCATTCCCCACCAGTCCAGTACCTTGGACAAGTGACTCAGCCTCTCCGATGATAATTATAGAGTTGACCATGAAGCACCTACCCTATACCAGGTCTTGAGCCAATCCTGGCAAACAGTAACTGGAAAGTAAATGGAGCAGCCCCATATTGCATATAAGGAAGTTGAGGTCCCTCGGAGTAAGGAATTTGCCCAAGGGCTCACATCTTCTTTTTTTTTTTAAGATTTTATTTATTTGACAGAGACACAAGGAGAGAAGGAACACAAGCAGGGGAAGTGGGAGAGGGAGAAGCAGGCTTCCCACGGAGCAGGGAGCCCGATGCGGGGCTCGATCCCAGGACCCTGGGACCACGACCCGAGCCGAAGGCAGACGCTTAACGACTGAGCCACCCAGGCACCCCAGGCTCACATCTTCTAAGAACAGAACCGGAACTCAAAGCAGGATCTATCAGGTTCTAGGGCCTGTTCTCTTAAATTTGCTGTTAGCCTGCTTCAGCATTCTCCTCTGTAAAATGATAATAATTTCTTAATATCCCCAACCTTCTACAGTGGCTGGGAGAATTAATGAGATAATGTGTTGAAAGCCCAGGCACAAGTCCTGGCCATGCCTCCATGACTTGGAGTTCTTGCACCTGCCTCCTGTCTGGGCCTCCATTCCCCAGCTATTCAGAATGAGGAAATCAGGCTCTGACACCCGCTCCCCCCTCCGCCATCAGCCACAGGCCACAGAACCCATTTGAATTTTCAGAAATGTCATAAGATGGTTATTAAACAAAACCATTATTAAAGTTGATCTATGTAAACAGCGATTAAGTAAATTACACTAACGCAAATGACAATGGACCTTGAGGCTCTTGTGCTAAGTGAAATAAATCAAAGACAAATACCGTATGATCTCACTTATTTGTGGAACATAAAAACATCAGACTCAGAAACAAGAATGGTTGCCAGGGCCTGAGGGGTGGGGGAGATGGAGAGGTTGGTCAAGAGGTACAAACTTTCAGTTATGAGTAAGTTCATGTGACTGTGGTTAGCACTACAGTATTGTATGCTTGGAAGTTTCTATGAGAGTAGAGCTATAATGTTCTCATGGCAACAACAAGATGGTAATTACATGAGGTGAGGATGTGTTAACTAACTTTATTGCAGTAAACATTTTGCAATATGTACCTGTATCAAAGAATCACATCTGTATATCTTAGACTTACACAGTGTTACATGTCAATTATATCCCAATAATTTGGGGCAAAAATCAGCTTACAAAATGAAAAAAAAAAAAAAAAGGTCAAAAAATGCTCAAAACTCTTCATACCTTAATTATTCTACATTTTATTGTTCTCCATGTTCTAGAAGTTGTTTGCACCTACTGGATCTGTATGAAGGAAATACTCTATAATGAGGTTATTCTGTGCATCTCTTCCCACCTCTGGGTGCAGTGACACCATGTTTTTAGCTTGCAATTGGCCATGATGGGTTATTAACACCATAGAAGTCAGCAAACGATACAAATCAGAACCCCTCCCTCCCTTCCAGGAACGATTATTAAACATTTACCAACACACCACTGCTTCTAGTCCTGACTCCTAAGAATCTAGATACCTCAGGATAATCTAATGCTGGAGGCATCCCACTCTGCTATTGGTAGGACTCAGCAGAGCCCTCGATGAGCAGCCTCATCCAGGAGAGGCACAGCCCAGCAGCTCCGGTCCTTCTCAGCCCGATAGAGGCTCTCAGAAAACCTGGCAGAGCCCTTGGCCCTTCCTCCCCTTCTGTCTGGACCTTTGTCAGCCTCCCCAGAAACTTCAGCAGGACCACCCATGGTCGAGGCCTTCTGATGCGGACCATGTAGCAGGCCAGCACTGTCATTTGGCTGTTCGGGAAGCAGAAACACCTGCTAGGCCCCACTGGAAGCAAAGGCCAAAATCACTCCAAGCCTAGTTTGCATGGGCACCACTTCAGCCTCCAGAGACAGGGATGTGACTGATAAGGAAACAGTAAGGAACTTGCCAAAGGTCACATGGCTGGGAAGCAGAGGAGCCCAGGGGCAGAGTCCGCTGCTGCCTCAGATGACTGTGGTCTGAGGCAAGCGCAGTTTCCACTTCTCTAGAACAGGGAGGACTTCCTTCTCACACCATGTTACGATGCAAATCGAGAGATGGCGCGCGTGCGTGTGTGTGTGTGTGTATGTTGGAGCCCAGGGCTTAGCATAGAAGAAGCACTTAGTAAAGGTCAATCTCATCCCTGTGTCTACTTCCTGATCTCCCCTCGAGTCACACATGGCAGGGAGGGGACACATTCCCTCCTGCGTGATCCCAAGCCTCTCTCCAAACCTCAGCTCTTCCTCAGCCTCAGCTACACTCTCAGGGGACTGCCCTGTGGGATCTTCCCCTGTACCCCAACCACATCCCCCCACTTCCTCCAGCCCAGCCCGATGAGCTCAGAGATTCAGGGGAGGAGGGAGTTTGGGCCCAGAACTCAGGATGATGAAAATGCGCCTCGTTCAATTCTCTTTCTCAGAACCATGATGCAAATGATAAGCACCCCTTGCTCTGAGCCAAGGCCCTAACTCTCCTCATACTTGTCTTGTACCCTCACTTCAGCTGTGAAGAGGTGTCCACGCAGGTGCCTATCTCCTCACTGGATGGATGAGAAAAACTGAGGCCCAGGCAGGTACAGTGACTTGCGCCAGGTCAGAAGCAATCTAGAATCATGAACAGGACAAAACTCAGGCCACCGTGAGTTTTCAAATGACAGAATTACTTAAAGACTGCCAAGCATGGTCCTACCCTCTGTTTCCCAGAAAATGAAATGTGGCCAGAAAGAGCCGAGGGATTTGGCCAAAACCACACAGCTAAACAATGGAACAGCCAGCACGGAACCCTGGTGCCTGCCTCCTGGCCTGGGGCTGTGTTCACAATATCACATGCTTCAGGGCTCCAGTCTAGACTGACAGCTATATCTGACCTCCAACTGAAGTCCTGCTTGCTGTCCCCAGAGCTGGTTGCAGTCACCAGGGGGGGTTGAGGCCAGCCAGGGGTTGGCATGAGAGAGAAGACTGCACTCCAGATGCTTGATTCTGGACCCAGGGGCCCACAGGCCTCAAGGAGCAGAGGGTGGGCTCTTGAGAAGGGGAGGGCCAGGGCGCACTGTGTTAACTACCGGGGCTGTCTAATTGGCCCCAGGCGGAGAATGCCGCTGGGAGGGACCTGTGGGAATTGGCCCTCATTTGCTAAGACAGGCGCCCCAGAAAGTTTTCTGGGTTTGTGTCTGGGGAAGGAGCTGAAAGGATAGCAGGAGGTGGTGATGATTCTAATGATCAAGATTATCTTACTGGTGCTTTGGGACAGGCTCCCAGCACTTTACAGTTTACAGAGCACTTTTACATGTTTTTTTTTTTTTTTTTTTCAGCAGGTCCTCTCAGTACTCCTGTGAGGAAGGTGTTATGGTCCCCATTTTACAGACGATGACAAAGATGGTGACAGACACTTGCTGAGCATTTGTCATAGGCCAGGTCCTCAGGGAGGCATTGATAGTGGTTTTAGTCACTTTGCTGCTGAGTCAAAAGGGGCATTCAAGGTCAGCAGGCCCAGCTCCCCACTCCTCTTCTAGAGCCAGGAAAATTAAGCCCAGAGAAGGAAAGTCATTGGCCTGTATGACTTAGTGGAGGGGACTAGAACCCAGCCATCCTGCCTCTCGGCCATGGGCCCATTCCATCATCCCCAAGCTTCCTCCCCTGCTCTGTTCTCTGAGAAATTGAAGAACGAGCTGTCCACCTGACCAGCAGTAATAAGTCACTCGCAGGGACCCAACCAGCATCCCCTCAGCATCTTGACTCCTGGGTGTTTACATCCCTCAAGGCTTTGAATCTCGCGTGAGCCAATGGAAGGCCATGCAGACAAGCTACAGGTATAGTAGTGATAATAACAGCAGTGATGGGCGCCTGGGTGGCTCAGTTGGTTAAGCGACTGCCTTCGGCTCAGGTCATGATATGATCCCGGAGTCCCAGGATCGAGTCCCGCATCGGGCTCCCTGCTCGGCAGGGAGTCTGCTTCTCCCTCTGACCCTCCCCCCTCTCATGTGCTCTCTGTCTCTCTCATTCTGTCTCAAATAAATAAATAAAATCTTTAAAAAAAAATAAATAAATAACAGCAGTGATACTGATGATGGTAATGATAGTAGTAATAGCCAGACCTTATGACCTATTGCTCCCTGTGTGCCTGGTACTCTTCTAAATGCCTTACTTACAATAACTCATCTAGTATTCACAATATCCCTATGAAATAGACGGTGTCATCTTCATCATTTTGCAGATGAGGCAACTGAGTCATGGAGATTTAGTAATATGAACAATGTCCTATAGCCACGACCTGACAGTCTAGGTATTGACAAGTGGTATGATGTTAGAAGTTTAACAACTGACTCTCTAGAAAGAAAGGAAGGAAGAAAATACATCAAGCCTGACTTGCAGCCAGGTCAGCCGTGGTGAGTCAAAGTCCAAGTCGCTAAGCCCGTGCGTATCCTCCGTCCTTGCTACCATGGCCACTTTGTTCATGAACCTGTTGAGCAGTGATATGGTAGTTGGGGAAAGAGGCTGACCGGTATCCACAAAACAGATCATTCTATCCCCTTGATTATTAAAATCCTCTTCTGCTGAGGGCACCCTTTGGTGAGCATTCACACGGGACACAAATATCATCACATTCTTTGTCAGCAGAAAGAGGACTATCCTCAGACCAGCTCTCACCAGTTTTCTTCCAAGTCCCTGGCCATCTAGCCAACTCACTGGCTACAGTCCATTAGTTAATATAGATTCTTACCTCTGGCCATTTTTCCTTCCAGATGAAATGAACCACCAAGTACCCTGCTTGATGATCTGCCCCCTAGGAGGATTTCTTTCCACCACGGACTTCAGGGATGTCCCAGAAAGGAGCTCGAGCAGTATAGCTGTCCACGTTCAGGTGGTGCCTGTGTATCATGCAGACCCATCTGTAAACTGGGCCTGAGTTTTCTCTTCCTCATCAATTAATCACAGAGCTCCCCCACCCCGCAATGAGACCACAGGCATTTGGGCTACTTCCTCGTGCAAATTACTTGTACCTTCAGGAATTGCTGGAGTCCAGTTTCACACATTTCACTTCTATTTGATGATGTAGTGTTACTGTGCATGCCAACGTTTGACCTGGTAAGTCAGACAAGATCAAGTTCATAGTGGGAATTTAGGTCACATGGTCACTTGGTGGTTCATGGTCAAGTGTTCAGTCTCTACGAGAGCCCAATGGCAAGCCAAAAGCTGTTTCTCAAAAGGAGAGTAGTTATCCTCAGAGGATAGCAAAGCTTTACTCCAAAATCCTCAGGGTCTGTGTCGTGATTCACCTTTCGTGGCCTGTCAAAGGCTCCAAACAACATCTCTCTCTGCTGCTGACACTTGGAACACCATCAGATCTGCCGACCCATACAGTTCAAATGGCAGAGCAGCTTGCATGGCAGTCTGGACCTGCTTCAGAACCTTATCTTGTCCTGGGCTTCGCCCAAAACTAGAGGCTTTTTAATCCCAATCATCAGTTTAACCCATCCTCAGATTATCTTCTATGCCCTTAGTGCTGCTCCCCCAAGACAGTCATCAAGCAGCGCAGTTTGACCAAATCCCTAGCACTCCGTTTCAGAGTGGAGAGAGGGAGAGTTACCCAATTCATTTTATGAATCGAATTTACCCTTGACACCAAAACTAAACAAGGGCAACATAAGAAGAGAAACTCATTGACTAACCCCAAAAATGAATATAAGTGCAAAAATCCCAAATAGAGAAGTCGTTTTTTAATAAAATTTTTATTATGTTAGTCACCATACAGTACATCATTAGTTTTTGATGTAGTGTTCCATGATTTATTGTTTGCGTATAACACCCAGTGCTCCATGCAATACATGCCCTCCTTAATACCCATCACTGGGCTAACCTATCCCCCCAACTCCTTCCCCTCTAAAACCCTCAGTTTGTTTCCCGTAGTCCATAGTCTCTCATGGTTCATCTCTCCCTCTGATTCCCCCCCTTCATTTTTCCCTTCCTTCTCCTAATGTCCTCCATGCTATTCCTTATGTTCCACAAATAAGTGAAACCATATGATAATTGACTTTCTCTGCTTGACTTATTTCACTTAGCATAATCTCCTCCAGTTCCAACCATGTCGATGCAAATGGTGGGTATTCATCCTTTCTGATGGCTGAGTGATATTCCATTGTATATATGGACCTCATCTTCTTTATCCATTCATCTGTTGAAGGGCATCTCGGCTCCTTCCACAGTTTGGCTATTGTGGACATCGCTGCTATGAACATTGGGGTGCATGTGGCCCTTCTTTTCACTACATCTGTATCTTTGGGGCAAATACCCAGTACTGCAATTGCTGGGTCATAGGGTAGCTCTATTTTTAACTTTTTGAGGAACCTCCACACTGTTTTCCAAAGAGGCTGTACCAACTTGCATTCCCACCAACAGTGTAAGAGGGTTCCCTTTTCTCCACAACCTCTCCAACATCTGTTGTTTCTTGACAAATAGAGAAGTCTAAACTCCCTCCTCCTCAATTCTAAAAACAACAACAAAACTCTGAAAACCGGAGGTGCCTGGGTGGCTCAGTCGTTAAGCGTCTGCCTTCGGCTCAGGTCATGATCCCAGGGTCCTAGGATCAAGCCCTGCATCGGGCTTCCTGCTCTGTGGGAAGCCTGTTTCTCCCTCTCCCACTCCCCCTGCTTGTGTTCCCTCTTTCTCTGTGTCTCTCTCTGTCAAATAAATAAATAAAATCTTTAAAAAAAAAACAAAAACAAAAACTGTGAAAAACAATTTCTTTCATAACTTATTTAGAGGCAAAACCTGGAAATGACCGATCTGACCTAACCTGGTTTGAACATTTATACATTTTGGCGCCAAAATATTTAATTACAAGGTGCTGCCCCACCCCCAGCTGTGTTCTGTAAGTTATGATTTGGAGGAGCCTGAGGAGACAGGACAACTAAAAGTGTGTGGTATCCTGGATGATCTTGGAAAAGAGAAAGGACATTTGGTGGGGGTAGGGGGTTAAGGAATAAGGAAATCTAAATAAAGTATAGACTTCAGTTAATAGCTATATATTGGTATTGGTTCATTAATCGCAACAAACGCACCATAATAACATAAGATGCTGACAACAGGGGAAACACATTGTGGGGTGTATGAGAAATCTTTATGCTATCTTTGCAATAAAGTTTATTCTAAACAAAACAAAAACAAAAGCAAACCAAAAAAAAGCTCTTCTGACTCCACTTCATCCTGCAACTAACTACCTATCTATTTTTCTGCTGTCCTTTACAGCAAATTTCCTCAAAAAAAAAAAAAAAAAGGTGATATACTCACTGTCCCAAATTCCTCCTCTCTTCCTCTTTTGAATCCACTGTAATCAAGCTCCCGTTTTTAAACCAATTCTCAATCGTCACTCTCACTGACAGCGTTTATACAACTGATCGCTCCTTCCTTGAAACACTTCCTTCATGTGGATTCCAGGACAGCCCACTTCCTGTATCCCTCCGACCTCTCCAGTGCCCCTTCTCAATCTCTTTTGCAGAGTCTACCTCTTAAAGGTGATGTGCACCTAGGCTCAGTCATGGAACCTGTTCTCCCCTCTCTCTGCTGAACTCCTTTGCTGTCTTCAAACATGTGCTACCCTTCAGGAAAAGAAAGAACGACTCCAAGGGCAGAGGCAGAGAGGAAAGCAGAAGCAGGAGGGCAGAGCATCAAGCCATAGAGGGTTCTTCTTCAGCCTTGAAACCTAATAGGATTTGCCCTACTCGATCTCACACTTGCTTGGCACCTGTGACACCTTTATTTCTTCCACATTCTACTTCTTTTAAAGGGATGCTTACTCTAGGTCTGTCCATGATTTTATCTTGAAAGCATATAACTTGTTTTTCAGGCTCCAGTGTCCACGGATGGAAAGGAATTTTGTCCCAGGATGGATCATACCCAGAGTCTTCCCCATACCTGATCTGGATGATTTAGAAAATCATTTGAGCTGACAATATTTAGATGAGATCTTGGATTAAGATGATACTGTCATGTATCGAAACTTTGAGGGATCTGGGGCTAAATATGTTTGGCATGTGAGACAGACATGAATTTGGGGCTGCCAAAAGGTGGACTGTACTGGGCTGAAAAGTGGCTCCCCAAAAGATATGTTCAAGTCTTAACTTCTGGAACCTGTGAATGTGACCTTATTCAGGAAAACAGTCTGTTCAGGTGCAATTAAGTTAAAGATTTTGAGATCATCCTGGTTTAGGGTGGGACCTAAATCCAATGATTTAGAGAGAAGGCAAAGGGAGATTTGAGACACTCAGACACAAAAGAGGAAGACCATGTGAAGGCAGAGACTGGAGGTAGGCAGCCCCAAATATAAGAACACCTGGAGTCACCAAAAGCTGGGGGAGGCAAGAAAGAATCCTTCCCTAGAGCACAAAGGGAAGAACCCAAAAAGCATGGCCCAGGCAACAATTGTGATTGAGGACTTCTAGCCTCTACAACTGTGAGAGAGTAAGTTTCTCTGGCACTAATCTGTTATGGCAGCCCTAGGGAACCGCTAGAAAAGCCAAAATAAGTGAAAATAAGTGCTCAAATACTTGTAAACACATGTACATAACAGCACTATCCACAATAGTCAAATGGTAGAAACAACCTAAATGTCCATCAAACGATGAACGGATCAATGAAATATAGTATATATACACAACAGAATATTGTTCAGCTATAAAAAGGAATGAAGTAAAGATACATGCTACATGTGGATTAACCTCCAAAACATTATGTTAAGTAAAAGAAGACAAACACAACAAGTAACATACAGTATGATTCCATTTATATGAAATATCCAGAATCGATAAATCCTTACACAAAGAAAGAAAATTGCTGGCGATCAGGAAATGCAGGGAGGGAGGAATGAGGAGTGGCTGCTTAATGGGTACAAGGTTGTCCTTTGGGGTGATGGAATGTTTGGGACTGGATACAAATGGCACTTGTACAATATTGTGAATGTGTGATGAATACATAGTGAATGTGCCACTGAAATGTACATGCTAAAACAATTCCATGTTGTATGAACTTCACCTCAATAAGAAGCTGTTCTTTAAAAACAAAAGTACAAAAATCATACTCTGAAAACTGCAAAACGTTGTTGAAGTAAGTAAAGACTATCTAAATAAATGGAAAAACACCCTGCATTTATGGATCAGAAGGCAATATTGTTAAAATGGCAATACTTTTCAAATTGATCTACAGGTTCAGTGAAATCCCTACCAGAATCTCAGCCGACTTCTTTGTAGAAATTGACAAAATTCATACGGAAATTCAAGGGACTTGGAATAATGAAAACAATTTTGAAAAAGAAAAACAAGGTAGGAAGACACACTTCCCTGTTTAAAAACTTACTATAAAATGTTCATCAAGACAGTATGAAAGTCCAGAGATAAAACCACGAGTCCATGCTCAACTGCTTTTTGACAACAATGTCAAAATCTCTCAGTGGGGGAAAGACTAGTCTTTGGTGCTCGGACAACTGGATACTCTCAAGCAAAAGAATGAAGTTGGACCCCTACCTTACCCCATATACAAAAACTAAATCAAAATGGACCAATGACCAAAATATAAGAGTTTAAAATTAAAAGCCATTAAGAGGGGTGCCTGGGTGGCTCAGCTGGTTAAGCATCTGCCTTCAGCTCAGGTCATGATCCCAGTCCTGGGATCGAGCCCCGCATCAGGTTCCCTGCCTAGCAGGAGAGTCTGCTTCTCCCTCTCCCTCTGCCCCTGCTCCTGTACTCTCTCAGAGTCCTGGGATCAAGGCCCATGTTGGGCTCCGCGCTCAGTGGGGAGTCTGCTTGTCCCTCTCCCCCCGCTCGTGCTTGCGCTCTCTCTCTTAAATAAATAAATACTTTTTTTAAAAAAATGTAAAAATTAAAAAATAAAAAGCCATTAGGAGAAAACATAGGGGTAAATATTCATAACCTTGGATTTGACAATAGGATTTTAGATATGATACTCAAAGCACAAGCAATAAAAGGAAAAATAGATAATGTGAGCCTCATCAAAATTTTAAAATTCCATGCTTCAAAAGCCATCATCAAGAAAGTGAAAACCTGGGAGGGGCGGAGCAAGATGGCGGAGGAGTAGGAGACCTGGATTTCGTCTCCTCTCAGGAATTCAGCTGGATAGGGATCAAGCCATTCTGAACACCTACAAACTCAACAGGAGATCGAAGAAAGGAATAGCAACAACTCTCTCATCAGAAAAGCGACCACTTTCTGGAAGGTAGGACGTGCGGAGAAGTGAATCCGAGGCGATATTCGGGAGGATAGATGGCGGGGGAGGGGCCTCCGTCGGCCGCTTCTGGCAAGTCATAGAGCCGCGGAGCACAAAATCAGAACTTTTAAAAGTCTGCTCCGCCGAGGGACGTCACTCTGGTGGCTAAGCGGGGGGTGGAACCCTCCGGGACAGTGTGGTCTCAGGACCTTCGGGGTCACAGAAAGACCGGGGGTGCCTGAGTGCGGCAGAGCTCCCAGGTAACGGAGCAGGGAAGCCGGCTGCAGAGGCGGAGCCCAGGCGCGGGCTCTCAGCTCGGGGTGGCGATAAACCGTGATCCGCGGCACAGCCGGGCCACTGCTCCTCCAGCAGGGACCCAACAAGCGGCAGATCCGGGGAGACTCACCTTCCTTCCCCGGGAGGAGCCGCGCGGGAGTGCACCGCAGGGATCTGCTGGGTTTGGAGACTCCAGACCGGGTCGGGTGCCAGAGATAGAAACGCGCGGTCACAGGCCGGGTGAGCACGGAGTGCAGCTGCAGACCGGGGAGACGGGAGTGACTGACGGCTTTTCTCTGGGGGCTCACTGAGGAGCGGGGCCCCGAGTTCTCGGCTCCTCCGGGGCGGAGATTGGGAGGCCGCCATTCTCACTCTCCGCCTCCAAAGCTGTACGGAAAGCTCGCAGGGAACAAAAGCCCCGGAGAGCAAACCCGAGCAGATGACTTAGCCGGGAGGGGGCAAGGGCGGGGCAATTCTGCCTCCGGCAAAGACGTTTGGAAACCACGGCAACAGGCCCCTCCCCAGAAGATCAGCGAGAACAGCCAGCCAAGACCAAGTTTACCGATCAATGAGAACAGCAGAACTCCAGCACTAAGGGACTACTGCACATAGAATTCACGGCTTTTTTACCATGATTCCTTAGTCTTTTAAAGTTAATTTTTTTTTAACTGTCTTTTTGTCTTTTTATTTCTTTTTAAATTTTTCTTTTTCCCTTTTTCAAACAACATCTTATCAATCCCTTTTTTTAAAAAAAACATTTTTATTTTTCATTTTTAGAGTCATATTCCATCCCTTCATAGTAGTTACCCGTATTTTTGGCTTATATATATAAGTTGTTCTCTCTTTAAAATTTTGAGATAGTTTCTTCTAACAGATTAAAATATACCCTAAATCTCTAGTATATGGTGTTCTCTATTCCCCTGCCTGATCACATCCTCTCCCTTTTTTTTTCTTTTTCTTTTTTCTTTTTTTAAATCCTCTTTCTTTTTTCAAACAACTTCTTATCAATTCCTTTTATAAAATTTTTTATAATTTCCATTTTTACAGTCATTTTCCATCCCTTCATCATATCAACCCTTATTTTTGTACATATATAAGTTTTTCTTTCTTTAAAATTTTGGGAGACACTTTCTTCTAAAAGACCAAAACACACCCCAAATCTAGTGTGTGGCACTGATCTATATACCATATAGATCATATTTGATCACATTCTGGTTTTTCTCTTGTTGTTCTTGTTTTGTTTTGTTTGTTTTTGTTTTTATCTTTATCTTTTTCTTTTTTTTTTTTTCTTTTTCTTTTTTCTCTCTTTCCCCTTCTTATCCCACTGCTTCAGGTCTTTTCTGATTTGTTTAGAGTATATTTTCTGGGGACGTGGTTACTCTGCTAGCATTTTATTCTCTCATTAATCTATTCTCCTCTGCACAAAATGACGAGACGGAAAAAATCACCTCAACAAAAAGAACAAGAGGCAGTACCGACTGCCAGGGACCTACTCAATACGGATATTAGTACGATGTCAGATCTAGAGTTCAGAATCATCACTTTAAAGATACTAGCTGGGCTTGAAAAAAATATGGAAGTTATTAGAGAAACTCTTTCTGGAGAAGTAAAAGAGCTAAAATCCAAACCAAGTAGAAATCAAAAAGGCTATTAATGAGGTGCAATCAAAAATGGGGGCGCTAACTGCTAGAATAAATGAGGCAGAAGAGAGAATCAGTAATATAGAAGATGAAATGCTGGAAAATAAAGAAGCTGAGAAAAAGAGAGATAAACAACTACTGGATCATGAGGGCAGAATTCGAGAGATAAGCGATACCATAAGACGAAACAACATTAGAATAATTGGGATCCCAGAAGAAGAAGAAAGAGAGAGAGGGGCAGAAGGTATAATGGAGCAAATTATAGCAGAGAACTTCCCTAATTTGGGGAAAGAAACAGGCATGAAAATCCAGGAAGCACAGAGAACCCCTCTCAAAATCAATAAAAATAGGTCAACTCCCCGACATCTAATAGTAAAACTTACGAGTCTCATAGACAAAGAGAAAATCCTGAAAGCAGCTCGGGAGAAGAGATATGTAACCTACAAGGGTAGAAACATTAGATTGGCAACAGATCTATCCACAGAGACCTGGCAGGCCAGAAAGGACTGGCAGGATATATTCAGAGCACTAAATGAGAAAAATATGCAGCCAAGAATACTCTATCCAGCTAGGCTGTCATTGAAAATTGAAGGAGAGATAAAAAGCTTCCAGGACAAACAAAAACTAAAGGAATTTGCAAACACAAAACCAGCCCTACAGGAAATCTTGAAAGGGGTCCTCTAAGCAAAGAGAGACCCTAAAAGCAACATAGACCAGAAAGGAACACAGACAATATACGGTAACAGTCACCTTACAGGCAATACAATGGCACTAAATTCCTATCTTTCAATAGTTACCTTGAATGTAAATGGGCTAAATGCCCCAATCAAAAGACACAGGCTAACAGACTGGATTAAAAAACAAGATCCATCGATATGCTGTCTTCAAGAGACTCATTTTAGACCCAAAGACACCCCCAGATTGAAAGTGAGGGGGTGGAAAACCATTTACCATGCTAATGGACACCAAAAGAAAGCTGGGGTGGCAATCCTTATATCAGACAAATTAGATTTTAAACCAAAGACTGTAATAAGAGATGAGGAAGGACACTATATCATACTTAAAGGATCTATCCAACAAGAAGATCTAACAATTGTAAATATCTATGCCCCTAACATGGGAGCAGCCAATTATATAAGGCAATTAATAACAAAAGCAAAGAAACACATCAACAACAATACAATAATAGTGGGGGACTTTAACATCCCCCTCACTGAAATGGACAGATCATCTAAGCAAAAGATCAACAAGGAAATAAAGACTTTAAATGACACACTGGACCAAATGGACTTCACAGACATATTCAGAACATTCCACCCCAAAGCAACGGAATACACATTCTTCTCTACTGCCCATGGAACATTCTCCAGAATCGATCACATCCTAGGTCATAAATCAGGTCTCAACCGGTACCAAAAGATTGGGATCATTCCCTGCCTATTTTCAGACCACAATGCTTTGAAACTAGAACTCAATCCCAAGAGGAAAGTCGGAAAGAACTCAAATACATGGAGGCTAAAGAGCATCCTACTGAAGAATGAATGGGTCAACCAGGAAATTAAAGAAGAATTAAAAAAATACATGGAAACCAATGACAATGAAAACACAACTGTTCAAAATCTTTGGGATGCAGCAAAGGCAGTCCTAAGAGGAAAGTATATAGCAATACAAGCCTTTCTCAAGAAACAAGAAAGGTCTCAAGTACACAACCTAACCCTACACCTAAAGGAGCTGGAGAAAGAACAGCAAATAAAGCCTAAACCAAGCAGGAGAAGAGAAATCATAAAGATCAGAGCAGAAATCAATGAAATAGAAACTAAAAGAACAGTAGAACAGATCAACGAAACTAGGAGCTGGTTCTTTGAAAGAATTAACAAGATTGATAAACCCCTGGCCAGACTTATCAAAAAGAGAAGAGAAATGACCCAAATCAACAAAATCATGAATGAAAGAGGAGAGATCACAACCAACACCAAAGAAATACAAACAATTATAAGAACATATTATGAGCAACTCTATGCCAGCAAATTAGATAACCTGGAAGAGATGGATGCATTCCTAGAGATGTATCAACTACCAAAACTGAACCAGGATGAAATAGAAAACCTGAACAGACCTATAACCACTAAGGAAATTGAAGCAGTCATCAAAAATCTCCCAAAAAACAAAAGCCCAGGGCCAGATGGCTTCCCAGGGGAATTCTACCAAACATTTCAAGAAGAATTAATACCTATTCTTCTGAAACTGTTCCAAAAAATCGAAACGGAAGGAAAACTTCCAAACTCATTTTATGAGGCCAGCATTACCTTGATCCCCAAACCAGACAAAGACCCCATCAAAAAGGAGAATTACAGACCAATATCCCTGATGAACATGGATGCAAAAATTCTCACCAAAATACTAGCCAATAGGATCCAACAGTACATTAAAAGGATTATTCACCATGACCAAGTGGGATTTATCCCTGGGCTGCAAGGTTGGTTCAACATCTGCAAATCAATCAATGTGATACAGTACATTAACAAAGGAAAGAACAAGAATCATATGATCCTCTCAATAGATGCAGAAAAAGCTTTTGACAAAGTACAGCATCCTTTCTTGATCAAAACTCTTCAGAGTATAGGGATAGAGGGTACATACCTCAATATCATAAAAGCCATCTATGAAAAACCTACAGCAAATATTATTCTCAATGGGGAAAAACTGAGAGCTTTCCCCCTAAGGTCAGGAACGCGGCAGGGATGTCCACTATCACCACTGCTATTCAACATAGTATTGGAAGTCCTAGCCACAGCAATCAGACAACAAAAAGAAATGAAAGGCATCCAAATTGGCAAAGAAGAAGTCAAACTCTCACTCTTTGCAGATGATATGATACTTTATGTGGAAAACCCCAAAGACTCCACCCCAAAACTGCTAGAACTCATACAGGAATTCAGTCAAGTGGCAGGATATAAAATCAATGCACAGAAGTCAGTGGCATTCCTATACACCAACAACAAGACAGAAGAAAGAGAAATTAAGGAGTCGATCCCATTTACAATTGCACCCAAAACCATAAGATACCTAGGAATAAATCTAACCAAAGAGACAAAGGATCTGTACTCAGAAAACTATAAAATACTCATGAAAGAAATTGAGGAAGACACAAAGAAATGGAAAAACGTTCCATGCTCATGGATTGGAAGAACAAATATTGTGAAGATGTCAATGCTACCTAGAGCAATCTACACATTCAATGCAATCCCCATCAAAATACCATCCACTTTTTTCAAAGAAATGGAACAAATAATCCTAAAATTTGTATGGAACCAGAAAAGACCCCGCATAGCCAGAGGAATATTGAAAAAGAAAAGCAAAGCCGGTGGCATCACAATTCCGGACTTCAAGCTCTATTACAAAGCTGTCATCATCAAGACAGCATGGTACTGGCACAAAAACAGACACATAGATCAATGGAACAGAATAGAGAGCCCAGAAATGGACCCTCAACTCTATGGTCAACTAATCTTCGACAAAGCAGGAAAGAATGTCCAATGGAACAAAGACAGTCTCTTCAACAAATGGTGTTGGGAAAATTGGATAGACACATGCAGAAGAATGAAACTGGACCACTTCCTTACACCACACACAAAAATAGACTCCAAATGGTTGAAAGACCTCAATGTGAGACAGGAGTCCATCAAAATCCTAAAGGAGAACACAGGCAACAACCTCTTTGACCTCAGCCGAAGCAACTTCTTCCTAGAAACATCGCCAAAGGCAAGGGAAGCAAGGGCAAAAATGAACTATTGGGACTTCATCAAGATAAAAAGCTTTTGCAAAGCAAAGGAAACAGTCAACAAAACCAAAAGACAACCGACAGAATGGGAGAAGATATTTGCAAATGACATATCAGATAAAGGGCTAGTATCCAAAATCTATAAAGAACTCATCAAACTCAACACCCAAAGAACAAAGAATCCAATTAAGAAATGGGCAGAAGACATGAACAGACATTTTTCCAAAGAAGACATCCAAATGGCCAACAGACACATGAAAAAGTGCTCAATATCGCTCGGCATCAGGGAAATCCAAATCAAAACCTCAATGAGATATCACCTCACACCAGTCAGAATGGCTAAAATTAACAAGTCAGGAAACGACAGATGTTAGCGGGGATGCGGAGAAAGGGGAACCCTCCTACACTGTTGGTGGGAATGCAAACTGGTGCAGCCACTCTGGAAAACTGTATGGAGGTTCCTCAAAAAGTTGAAAATAGAGCTACCATATGATCCAGCAATTGCACTACTGGGTATTTACCCCAAAGATACAAAAGTAGGGATCCGAAGGGGTACGTGCACCCCGATGTTTATAGCAGCAATGTCCACAATAGCCAAACTGTGGAAAGAGCCAAGATGTCCATCGACAGATGAATGGATAAAGAAGATGTGGTATATATATACAATGGAATATTATGCAGCCATCAAAAGGAATGAGATCTTGCCATTTGCAACGACGTGGATGGAACTGGAGGGTATTATGTTGAGTGAAATAAGTCAAACAGAGAAAGACATGTATCATATGATCTCACTGATATGAGGAATTCTTAATCTCAGGAAACAAACTGAGTGTTGTTGGAGTGGGGAGTGGGGTGGGAGGGATGGGGGGACTGGGTGATAGACACTGGGGAGTGTATGTGCTCTGCTAAGCGCTGTGAATTGTGCAAGACTGTTGAATCTCAGATCTGTACCTCTGAAACAAATAATGCAATATATGTTAAGGAAAAAAAAAAAGAAGAAGAAGAAGAAGAAGGTAGCGGGAGGGGAAGAATGAAGCGGGGGAAATCGGAGGGGTAGACGAACCATGAGAGACGATGGACTCTGAAAAACAAACAGGGTTCTAGAGGGGAGGGGGGTGGGAGGATGGGTTAGCCTGGTGGTGGGTATTTAGGAGGGCACATTCTGCATGGAGCACTGGGTGTTGTGCACAAACAATGAATCATGGAACACTTCATCTAAAACTAATGTTGTAATGTAAGGGGATTAACATAAGAATAAAAAAATTAAAAAAAAAAAAAAAAAGAAAGAAAGTGAAAACCTGGGCACCTGTGTGGCTCAGTTTGTTAAACAACTGCCTTCGGCTCAGGTCATGATCCTGGAGTCCCGGGATCGAGTCCCACATCAGGGTCCCTGCTCAGTAGGAAGTCTGCTTCTCCCTCTGACCCTCCCCCCTCTCATGTTCTCTCTCTCAAATAAATAAAACATCTTAAAAAAAAAAAAAAAAAAGAAAGAAAGTGAAAACCTGGGGCACCTGGGTGGCTCAGTTGGGTCAGCATCTGCCTTCCCCTCAGGTCACGATCCCAGAGTCCTGGGATTGAGGCCCATGTTGGGCTCTGTGCTCAGTGGGGAGTCTGCTTGTCCCTCTCCCTCCGCTCGTGCTTTCGCTCTCTCTCTCTCTCTCAAATAAATAAATAAAATCTTAAAAAAAAAAAAAAGCAAGTGAAAACCTATAGAATGGGAGAAAATATTTACTAATATATGTGCATATATCTGGCAAGAGATTTGTATCTGCAGTATATAAAGAATTCTTACAACCCAATAATAAAGAGACAAAATAACCAAATGTAAAAATAAGCAAAGGATCTGAATACACATTTCTCCAAAGAAGATATATGAATGTTCATTATGCACATGAAAAGATGTTTAACATCGCTAGTCATAAGGGAAATACAAATAAAAAAACACAATGAGATACCACTTCACACCCACTGGGATGGCTATAATCAAAAACAGATAGTAACAAGTATTGTCAAAGATGGGGAGAACCTGGAGCTCTCATTTGTTGCTAGTAGGAAAATAAAATGGTGCAGCCTCTTTGTAAACCAGTCTGGCAATTCCTCAAAAGGTTAAACATAGAGTTAACACGCAACCCAGTAATTCCATTCCAAAATATATACTTAAGAGAAATGAAACTCTATGTCCACATAAAATCTTACAAAAGAGGGTGCCTGGGTGGCTCATTCGGTTGAGCGACTGCCTTCGGCTCAGGTCATGATCCCAGGGTCCTGGGATCGAGCCCCACATCGGGCTCCCTGCTCTGCGGGGAGCCTGCTTCTCCCTCTCCCACTCCCCCTGCTTGTGTTCCCTCTCTCGCTGTGTCTCTCTCTGTCAAATAAATAAATAAAATCTTTTTAAAAAAAAATCTTAACAAAAGAATGTTTAGAGCAGCATTGTTTATAGTAGCCAAAAAGTGGGAAAAACCCAAGTGGCTATTAAGTGATAAATGGATCAACAAATATGGTATAAATGAAATATTATTCAGCCATAAATGGAATATTATTTGGTCATAAAAAGGAATGAAGTACTGATGCATGTTACAACATGGGTAAATCTTGAATACATTATACAAGCAAAAGGAGCCAGTCACAAAATACTATATATTGTATGATGCCATTCATAGGAAATGTCCAGAACAGGCAAATCCATAGAGACAGAAAGCAGAATAGTAGTTGCCTAGGGCTGGGAGGACAAGCAGAATGGGCAGTGATCGTTAACAGGTAGCGTATTTCTTTTTGGGATAATGAAAATGTTTTAAAATTGATCATGGTGGGGGAACCGCTTCTCCCTCTCCCTCTGCCTGCCACTCTGCTTACTTGTGCTCTCTCTCTCTGTCTAATAAATAAATAAAATCTTTTTTAAAAATTGATCATGGTGATAGTAGCACAACTCTGTAAAGACACTAAAAACCACTGAATTACTCACTTTCAATGGAAGAAATGTAAGATCTGTGAATTATATCCCAATAAAGCTATTACAAAAAAATAAAGGGAAGTAGAGAGAAAGAGTCCTTGCTCTGTGCCTAAAACCCAGCTATTCACACGGTAACCCCCATGTGTTATTTTCTTTGGTTCTTCCGGCCACCTTGTGGTGGAGAAATTACCTCCCTTTGAAAGATATTATGATTGTGTGTGATCTGGTATCAAATCAGACCTTATCTCCAAAGAGAAAAAGGAAGTCAGTTTAGATGCCTATAGAGTGCAAGGTGCTATGCCAAGCTCGTCACATATATCACCCCATTTAATCCTGAGGCACCCTATAAAGAAAGTGTTATAGCATCATTTTACAGGTAAAGAAATTCAGGCTCAGAGAGGTATAAGCCTTATGCCCTAAGACACACAGCATTGACATAATAAAGCAAGATTTGAACCCAGTTCTGTTGGACTCCATTGCTGATATCCTTTCCCCTACGCCACCCCTGGTAACCAGGATCTGAGTCCTGTGCCCCCGATGCCAAGTGCTCCTACCTGCCTTCCTCCCCAGCCCCATGCTGCTAGATTGGTGCGTGCTTCCTGTCCACTTCTCTCACCAGCCAGCCTGTCTCCACCCGCACTGTATACAGAGAGAACAAAGAGCTAGTCTTGGTGTCACAGCCAGCTGGCTTGATTCCCCAGAAGAAGGAATTCCAGTGCCAGAGAAGCCAGCCTGTATCTACGGAAGCCCCAGAGGACCCAGAGGAAGAGGGGGGAAAAAACACTCCCCTACTGCAAATGGGCCAGGCCAGAGATGTCTGCCCAGCCTGCTGAGGGAGCCCCTGAAAAGGGCAGGACCGGCACAGTCCTCCGTGGGAGCTCCTGGCCAGAATCCCCACCTCGGACAGACTAACAGTAGAACAGAAGGCTCACAATGAGACAGCAGTAGAACTAGACGTTCTCTGGTGGGAGCAGTCGGGAACTTTGACCTGGGCCAGGATCCCGGACGCTGGCCTTCCAAGGCAGCCCAGACACTTAGCCTCAGTCCTCATGCATTTCCTGGGAGATGGTTCCAGCAGGTTTGGGATGGCCCACGGCTCCCACAACCCCGCCTCCTCACTGGTACCCAGGGGCTGGGGACTGAGCTGGGAGAAGGGGTTTTCCCTCAGAAGGGAGATGGGCCAGGAGGAAGATGAGGCCAGGGATCGTCTGAGTCACCATGGTCTATTCACCAGGAGGGCAAGGCTTCTCTGCTTGGCCCAGCCCTGGGGGCAGGCTAGTGGGATGCGGCCAGCCACTGCTGGGGTGGAGCTGGCTCCTCATAAGGAGGGGGAGAGCTGCCCCAGACTCAGTAGGAGCTGCAGGACCATGGCCAAGATGAGGGGTAAGTGGGGTGCCTCCTCTAAATCTGAGAGTGAGGCACCTGAGGGAGGAAACAGGGCAAGGAGCTAGATGGAGGGAGGGGGTTGAGGTGGGCTGGAGGGAGAGTCTGGGCATAGGGCCATGCAAAAGGAAAAGCAGAGGGACTGAGACAGGACAGGGCTAGATCGGGGGCTGCACATAGGTCCAGGTGTTGAAAGGGAGTCAAGAGAATGTGTCCAGGTCAGGATAATGAGTCTGGGGGTTGGGCCCATTCACGGGGAAGGATATGGGGCCTGAGACAGGAATGGTGGTAGCTCAGGGAGATGGGAGAGTTTGTCAGGGGCAAGAATGGATTTGGGAGGTTGAGGTAGGTCTGGAAGGTGGGGAGAGGCGGTGAGGGTTGGGGATCTCTGCCACGGTGCATGGTCACCCTCTCTTCTTTTCTGAGGAGTCACCCCTGCAGAAGGTTCTCCCAGCATTTGGAAGGGCCTGCACTGGGAGCCAGCTGGGTCTCCTGCCCCTCTTCAGTGGGTGGCCCCTGGAGATCCCTTTCCTTCAGTGCGCCTCGGGTGGCCGGCATGGACAAAGCCTGGACTAAGGGGCTTCTCACCCACCCCCAAATCCTATAGGGCTGGTGCAAGGGGGTACAGTGCGTCACAGCTCCTGGCTGTTCCCTGTCAGAGCAGGTGACACCCAGGAAGCCACACAGCCTCTTGTTGCAGACTCCCAGGTGAATCTCTTTGTGCATCAGAGCAGTTCATTGTGGAGATGAAAACCACGTCACTCTGGACTCATTGTGTGTTACGTATTAACTACAGTTTCCCATCTTGGCTGAGGAAAGCTGGAGGGATGTGAAAGAATACTGTGAGGCTGGAGAAGAGCAGTGGGCCTGCCAAGGTCCCATGGGGCACTGGCGACACCACTAAGAAACTGATCACAGCTCCCCCCGAAGAGAAGCGAGCCTCACAGACTCTTGCTTTCACACACCCATGCCCTCACGAATGCACACATTCTCAAAGGACACAGACACCCTCTGGCTCTGCCACCCAACTTCACGCTCAAACACACTCACAGAATCACACACTAGAACACCGGCAACGACTTTCCCTCTCAAACTCCAGCAAATGCATGCATGTCACGCTCACTCTTCGGACCCAGGCCACACACACCCACCTCGCTGTCCCATACAGATTCATCCACACATTTGCTCAGGGGTCCACACCATGCCACAGACACACTCCCTCCCATGAAATCACAGATGATGCCCAGTCTTACAGGGCAACAATCACAAACTCATGATTGCTGCAACTTACATCACAGACAGGCTCACACACACACACACACACACACACACACACACACACACACACTCACCATCAGAAGCAGGCATATTCACAGTCAGAGCTGACCCTGGACACACTCATGAGTTTCCAGTCACGTGCACACACATGAACACACGCATTCACATTTACCATCGCACAACTAACACCAGCACAATTCACATATCCAGCCGTACCCCACACAACACAATTGCCCCCACATAGACACAATCAGAAACGCACATGTTTACACCCCACACTTGACAGATACTGTTTCACGGCACCACCCCTGCTCGTTCACAGGGCCACGCTCCTCCTGGGTAGGGCAGCACATAGAGCCTGGGCTCCAGAAAGACAGCCCCCAATTCCCTTCTCCGCCACAGGAATCCTGATCCTGGGGCTCCTATTGGCTACTCCCAGCTGCCTTGGCTACTTGGAGGACCTGGCCAAGTGCCTTCAGGACCCCGAATATGAGTCCAGTCTTGTCACGGCGCAGGAGGGACTCCACACCTCCCCGGTGCCCAAGCGCGTGGTAGTAGTGGGAGCTGGTATGTCAGGCCTGGTGGCGGCCAAGGCCCTCCAGGATGCTGGCCACCAGGTGAGCAGATCTTGGAGGGGTTTCAATCCTTTGCCTCCAGTTTGCTTTCTTGGGCGGGAAAAGAAAAAGAGAGAGGATACAGCCAGCTCTTAGATGGCTGCTCATAACTGGCTGGGTCTCTTAGCCGTCAGTTATGGTTCCCCTAAACTCCAGGCTCCCCCAAGACTTGACCCTAGCTGCACTTGTGTTCTCATGGAAGCAAAGTGGAGAAGAGTTATGCGAACAAGAAAAGGCCAAGAGGCACTCGGTCCCCCATGGAGCATTCTGCCCCACTTACATTACTCAGGACCCTCCCCGCCTCCATCTGGTTATTCTGCACATTCAAGGAACCTACTGCTGGGAATTCTGGACTACAGCCTGTGGCGGGATGGAGATGGGTGTACGGGGTGGGAGAAGGGAAAGCATGATGCTGAGAACAACAGCAGGTCCTCTGGACCCCAGGTAACCATCCTGGAAGCCAGCCACCACATCGGGGGTCGAGTCAGCACATTCAGGAACGAGAAGGAGGGCTGGTACCATGAACTGGGGCCCATGCGAATCCCAAAGTCCCATAGGTAAGTCCCAGGGAAGGAATGGGCAAAAGGCAAGCAAGAGGAATTAGGTGGCGGGGAGGGGGGAGGACAGGGGCCCTTGCAGCTATAGTGTCAGAGTTTCTCAGATCCACTGTCTCATGTGGTTCAATCCTGCAAGTTGGGACCAACACTGGTCTCCCATTTGACAGGGAAGACCGAGGTTCAGAGCCCAGGGTCACACAGAAAGTGGTAGGTCCCAGACTAATAATAATAGTTACCATTAATTCATCAAATGGTGTACTTCAAATATGGACAGCTTCTTATACGTCAATTATACCCCATTAGGCTACAAAGTAATAATAATAATCCTATCAGCTGACATTTGTTGAGCACCTCTATGTGCCAAGTGCCGTGCTGAATGCCACATGTGCATTATTTCATCTGATCCTCTTATTTTTCCCAGTTACAAATCAAAAAACTGGGCTCAGAGATATTAAGTGACTCATCCAAGGTTCTCCTAGGAGAAAGTGACAGAGCTCCTCTTCAAAATCAAGGAGGCAACTGGCCCCAAAACATACACTCAACCCCTACGCTCTAACTGGCTCCTGGAACAGAACCCAGCCCCTGGTTCTGAGGCTTCTAAGACAAAAGAGATCCTTCGCCCGGTGTCCCACAGACCTCCAAAAATATGATTACTTTTTTGCCTTAAGTGTAAACTGAACCCAAGTCTCCCCTCCAAACACCACCAAAAACAAAAACAAAAACAAAAGGAACCAGCCCAAACTAGGAGTCTTTAGATTTGGTCTCACCTTCCTTAGAAATGGAAGATGGGATTTCAAATACTGTCTGAAACTAAAGGCCTTGGTCTCTACTTAAGTCCTGTACTCAGGGATTTCTTACAGGGCTTTCCTTGGGTGATGGGTAAACTCTGTCCTCACGATCTTCCTTGGGGCAAAAACAGAAGGAAAAGAATTAATACCACAACATGAGGAAGCAGGGTTAGAGTTGAAAAACAGTCCGAGTTCCCTGGGCACATGAAGAAACTCGTTTCCCTGGAAATGGCCTCTATAGTCAAGCCAGCAGGAACGAGGTGTCACTGGGAGAGGTGTCATGATTACACCTGTATCTGCTCCAGGCTGGTTCATACCTACATCAAGAAGCTTGGCCTGAAGCTGAACAAGTTCACATCATATGATGGCAACACCTGGTACCTCATCAAAGGACAACGCTATCGCACCAGGGAGGTCCAGGACAATCCAGAGGTCCTGGGCTATTCCGTAAGCCCAACGGAGAAGGGCAAAAGCCCTATGAATCTCTTCTACCAGTCCATTGCCAAGGTGCCTACTGCTTCACCCCTCCCAGGGTCAGGAAAGAACAAGTTCTGGCCCCAGGTCACCTGGCAAGTTAGTGGATAGACCCAAGTGGCCTGGTTCCCATTCCAGCACCCTTGTGATTGGTCTCTCCTCTAATGTCCCCTAAGAATGTTGCCACCCTGTCCCTAGTGCCCAGCCCCATCTCTTTCCCTGTCCGTGGTGGTCCAATGGCTTACTGCTTGATGGTGACAGTGGAAGGAAGGGGAATCACCAGATAACCCAGTCCTCGGTAGCGAATCAATCTTCCTGGATTGCAGTGAATGTCTTCCCCTTAAATTTCAGTCTCCAAAGGTCCTTCAATGAAAGGGAGACTTAGGAGGAAAAAGGAACATTTAGGAGCTCTTGGCAGCATCCTTCCCCTGGTCTTTCCATTCCCCCACCACCTTGTTCCTCCCCTCTTTAAAGGGACATCCAGAGAAGGCAGGAGTCCTGCCACTGGCTCTGTGGCTTTAATCTCAGCTCTTCCCCTTTCTCCCCTTTTGCAGCTCAAAGAAAATCTGAACAACTTCAACTGCAGCCACCTGCTGTCCTTTTATGATTCTTACTCCACCAAGGTATGTGAGGCACAGAAGTCCCAGGATAAGGGTGGAAGGGGTCTGTGCTCAGCCTAGCCCCCTGGGGTTGTCCCCTGATGACAAGGATCTTCTCTTCCCACTACCAAAGTCTTCACTTTCCTGGAGTCCAGTCTTGCCCCTTGCCTGCCCTAGGCCCCTGCTGAAGCCCCTTCCTACATGTGGGGCCCTCCATCTGGAGCTTCTACCTCCCCACAGGCTTACTTGGTGAAGGAAGGGATGCTGAGCGAAGGAGCAGTAAAGATGATTGGGACTGTGATGAATGAGGATTCTGGATACTATAAGTCCTTCCTAGAGTCCCTGTGGGATAGCTTCATCTTCTCCAAAAGTAACAAGTAAGGCCAACTGGGACCAGGGATGGAATCTGCTCCTCCTCCACCTCTCAGAGCAGAGAAATGGAACTACGATTACTGGGTAGTCACTATGTGCCAGGCACAGTGATAAGCACTTTCCAAAAAATTGTCCCATTGAATCACCTGGAAGGTTGGTACTATTATTCAGAGCCATTTTACAGGTGAGGATGCTGAGGCTCAGAGGAATTCTATAATTTACCCAAGGTCACATAATGGGTGAAAGCTGGAGCCAGAATCCAAACCCAGGTCTGTGGGACTCATCCTGGGACACAGGACTGTATGGTAGCTGAATCCATGGGCTGTGGGTCTAGACTGTGGGTGTCATCCTGGGACAGTCCCTCTCCACCAGGTAACAGTTTCCCAAAGTATAAAATTAAACAATGATCCCTCTCTCACAGACTAGCTAAGGAGATGTATATGAAGCATCCCGCACAGGCTGCAGGAAGCTAGTTTCCTTGCTTTTCAGACCAGGAAGGCTGTCAGCAACTCAGCAAAGGGGCCCAGTGCCCCCACACTCCCCTTCTGCCCTCCCCTCACCCCTGCAGCTTTTCCGAGATCACCGGTGGCTTCGACCAGCTCCCCAAAGCCCTCAGCGCTAGCCTGAAGCCTGGCACCATCCGCCTGGGCTCCAACGTGGAGACGGTAGTGAGGGATGGGCCTGAAGTCCGGGTCTCCTACCAGCTGGGCAAGCCAAGGTGGGCACTGAACACCCTCACCGCGGACTTTGTCATCATCACGGCCTCAGCCAAGGCCACGCGCCTCATCACCTTTAAGCCACCGCTCTCCCCAAACAAGACGGAAGCACTCCGCTTGGTGCATTACACCAGTGCCACCAAGGTGATCCTGGCCTGTGAGGAGCCCTTCTGGGAGCGGGATGGCATCCGGGGTGGGGTCTCTGTCACCGACAGGCCCTCGCGCTACATCTACTACCCCAGCCACAGCTTCCCCAGTGGCAAGAGCATCCTGCTGGCCTCTTACACCGTGGACGATGACTCTCACTTCTTCACATCCATGACGCATGAGCAGTTGGAGGATGTGGTCCTGGAGGACCTGGCGGCCGTGCACCAGATACCCAAGGAGGAGCTGCGGCGCATGTGCCCCTCCTCCGTGGTTAAGCGCTGGTCTCTAGACCCCCTCACCATGGGTGCCTTCACTGAGTTCACACCCTACCAGTTTATCGACTATTCACAGGAGCTCTTCAAGCCCGAGGGCCGCATCCACTTTGCAGGCGAGCACACCAGCCTGCCCCATGGCTGGATAGACACTGCTATCAATTCTGGCCTGCAAGCGGCCGGGAATATCCAGGCTGCTGTGGATGAGGAGGCCACGGGAGAGTAGAAGACATTCACTCACACCCAGAACCATTTCTAACCTAGAGAGAAACCCCTGAGGGAATCTGGCAGGAAAAGGGCTGGGAGGTGGGAGTTGGAGGCAGAGACCCAGGAGAGAGGTCACCATTAGTCCCCCTGGCCCACAAGCAAGAATCTAAAAATGCGGAAGAATCAGCTGTCAAGTCCACAAAGAATCACTCCCTTTCCTGCTTCTCTCCCCTGCCAGGCCTTGAGGAGGGAAGCAACTGAGTCAACATAGATGGAGGGTAGGATCAAATCAAGGATGGTGAGCACTAGAATCAGCCCTTAGCTTGGATTGTCTCCTGCTGCGTAATTGTAACAAGCAAAAGAGAAAAGCTCCAGCAGTGCCCTAATTTCTGTCATATACAACCAGAAGCTTCTAACGGAACAGACAAACCCCAAACCATAGCAATGTTAAACCACAGATTAGCCACACACAAACCCACAGAGCATATAAACCCCATCATTGCGTGCCTGAGCTGGGAGCCTCACATCTTGGCCCAACATGAAATCTAGATGGATGGGAGAGATAAGGGTTCTTCTCTGTTCTTTTTAAGCTTGCAAGAGCAGGATCTTGGCTTCCTAGAGACACCTCCTGGCCCATAGACTTTTCCTTTTCACTCTTACCTCCCCATCACCAACCAGACCCCCCCACACACACACCTCTGCCTGTCCATCCTACACATCCCCCGGGGAGGACACAAAGCTCCATTCTCCATACTTCCACTCTGCTCTTCTTTAGCAGAAGAGCCCTGTCCTTCCAGACCCAACTAACTTATTCCTCCTCCCCGAATCCTCTCTTAACAGCCGCACCCAAACCCCAGGGATCTTTCTCTCTCTCTTAAACCTCCACCCTTCCTCCCTAGAATCCCAAATGTTTGGACTGTGGATCTTCTCATGTTATTATGTAATTACTTTGTGAGGGCACATTATCTGCCCATCTACACTGAGAGCCCCAAGGGCTGGGATCATATCATGTATGCTTCGGTTAATTTTCCCCCATAAACAATATATGCTATTTCCTTCACCCTCTCAATAAATATTCATTTTGCATCTACCATGTGTCAGGCAATGTGCTGAGTGCCAAGTACAAAGAATAAGCTGCATTATTCAATTGAATCAAACCTCCAACCCTACCTGTGTCCCTATACCTCCAATAATCAGCTCCCAAATATGGCTCATTTTTTATCCCAATTTCTTGGGTATTTGGGTCCAATCATGCAAAAGAAAGAAGTAAATAAAGGGGTAAACTCTTTCCCTTGAGAACATTCCTACCAGGGTGACCCTGGAAGACTCTGAAGACCAGCATGATGCAGGGAGTGCTATGTCTTGAGACTGGCATATTGCATAGAAGGAAAGGAATAGAGAAAGGAAACTCACATTTTCTTACTGCATTTTGGTCTCTTGTTAAAATCCCAGCTGGCTTTATTCCGGTTTTTCACTCACCTCTGTATTAGTCAGGACTTTTTCAGTTATAAGTGCTGGAAACCAAACTCAGACTAGCTTAAAGGAAATGAAATGTTTTAACTCACATATCTGGAAAGTCCAGGGTGAAGCTCACTTCATCCAGGCTGATTGGGTTTAGGAATTAATAAATTGTCATTAAGGTTCTCTCTCTTTCCACCTCTTGACCCTTAGCTAACTTAGCTTCTGTATTGAGTTAAATAATGTCCCCCAAAATTCATATCCACCCCCAAACCTATGAATGTGACCTTATTTGGAAATAGGGTCTTAGCAGATTTAATCAAGTTAAGATGAGGTCATACTGCAGTAGGGTGGACCCTAATCCAATGACTAGTATCCTGATAGGAAGAGCGAAATTTGGACAGAGACATACACAGAAGGAAGACAGCCACATGAGGATGGAGACAGGTGGGAGGGATGTGTCTACAAACCAAGGAATGCAAACGACTGCCAGATACCTCCAAAAGCCAGGAGAGAGGCATGGAACAGATTCTTCCTCAGAACCCCCAGAAGGAACCAACCCTGATGACACCTTGATTTTGAACTTCTTTGAGTACTGTGAGGAAATAAATTTTTGCTGGCTTAAGCCATCTAATTGTGCAGTGATTTGTTATGGCAGCCCTAGGAAACTAACACAGCTTCCTTCCTTCTTCTGGCAAGGAACACAGTCAGAAGCAACTCCAAGGTTATATCTTCATAGGTAAGATATATCTTCATAGGTAAGGGGAAAGAAAGAACTCTTCTCTCCCAATGCATTTTTTTTAATATTTTCACACTCCCCGTCCACCTGATGGATCAGGCGCCCACCCCTTGGAATAGAAAGCAGGTCTTGTGACCGGCAGCCCCAGCCACCAGTGGAAGGAGAGAAAGGACCATCTCTTAAGAAGAGTATTTGGGGCAGATAAAAACAACAGATGTACACTGCTAACAGCAACACCTCCAGACCCGAGGGTTGGGCTAAAGGATGCTGCAGACAGCCATGCTCCTTTGTTTTAGAGATCTTGGCTGAGTTTGATAACTGACCATTTGGGCCTCTTTTCTTTTATCTTCCTGAGCTTTAAATTCCTGCTCTTATGTTTTAAATTCACCAAAAAAAGAGCATATCTATAAAACCCTAGGTCCCCCACCCTCTACCCCAGTAAAAACATAACCCCAGGCCCATGTGTTCCCTTTACCTGCAACTTTCCTGTGTAGCCTCAGGTGTGCGGTGTAATTTCCAGGTCTTGTAAATAGTAAATCTTTATTTATTCAAAGTTTCCTGATGGTTGTTACTGACAGGTGCCTCATAATCATAAGAACTACAAGGGTCAATCCAGTCACAACATTGGTTTGGAAAGGGAAGATGTCTGTGGGAAGCTCACCAGGGCCAGGTGAGTGCCCCCTGGCATTTCTAGCCAATACTGACAGACTGAGACTGGCACAAAGCAGAGGCAAATGACTCCCAGCATTCGGATGGGAGTATTAGGCAGAAAATGAAAAGGTTCAGAAATACCAGAGGACTGTCGTTGGGGACACATAGCTGCTACGCAGAGTTCTTGATTACAAACAACAGAAACCGAGTCTGAGTGACTTAAGTTGAGGAGGAACTTGAGGAAGAGTATCAAGAATCTCACAAAATTGACAAGAAGGAGAGTAGGCAGATGCCAAAGGAGCCCAGGTGGCCTGAGTCACAGCCAAGCTCCAAGCTCCTGCCATTGGAGCAACCTGATTGCTGGAACTGTGGCCATGGAGCACAGCATCCACCACCAAGACCAGCCACAGGATGCTCCTGCTGCTGTCAGAATGAGTTCTCAACTATCCACTGCTTCTTGGTGTCATTTTCCCCAGATTCAAAGTCCCAGATGGGAGCATCCAATTGGCTGAGTCTAGTGTTCACTCCCTGTGTGGGGGGTCAGGAAAAGCAAGCAACCAACAACACTCTGGCTTCTGAGGTGGGAGGTGAGGCACTGCCTTCCATCAAACCTTATTGTGCTGGGTTCCCCAGGCATAGGAAAGAGGTGTTGATGCTGGCAGCCATAAGGCAGAAGTCAAGGTAAGGCCCAAAGGGATGACAGGGCACAGACCACCCTTACTACGTTAGCCATTGAACACTCTAAGCCTCAGCTGGACAACAAGGATAGCACCCACCACATCATGGGTGAAGGGATTAGAGATTATGTATGAAAGGCACCTGGAGAGTCTGTGTACAAAACATATGTGGTAAGTCCTTGTACTCTAATGTTCTGAGAGAGGAGTTATTCCCATTTAAAGATGAGGACACTGAGGTTGAGCAGGGCTGAGGGACTTGCTAAAGGTTTGACAGCGACTGCTGCGGAGAGGATTTGCACCCAGGGCTACCTGACTCAGAAGTCTAGCTCCCTCCACAATACAATGCTGCTGGTCTAGTTGGAGAGAGGAATGACTGGCCTGAAGGAGATGGGACAAAATCCAGACCAACAGATGCTGAGGAAGGCAAGGTGGCAGGAGCTCCATGAAGGCCAAGATGGGCAGAATGGACCTCCTCTCTGGGTGACACACTATCCCTAGAATGTGACACTCTCTTATTTCCTTTCCTACAAGCTTTCTTGAAAAGGGAAAAAAGAGTGGTGTTACAGTTCATAAAACCAACAGCCTCTCTACAGATCTCTGCTACAAATTTGAGTAAGCAGCTTTTTTAATCTTATATATCAAAATCTGAGAATACTCATAGAAGTGTGAGCACATATAACAGTATATGTAAAATAAGCCTTAACAGAAACAGCAGTTAAGAATGACTCCAATAACTATTGAGAGGTGAAAGCATGCCCCATACCTTCCCAAAATGCACCACCCACAAAATCCATTTGGAGGTCTAACTTCTGATCATTCCAAGCTGAAGCTCACTTGGGAGCATGGAGCATCTGGAACAAACCCTTACTTGGAGTCCCTGGGCATGACATCTTCTCTTCCTGCCCCCAGGCATCTTCTTAGAATTCTGTAAGGACATCAAGGATCAGATTCCAGAGCTCTAGATGAAGCAGGGCTGGAACTTGGAGCTGGGCCCCTTGGATACCAAGAACCCACTAATCAGCACCAGGAAAAAGGGTGAAGCAGGAGGGGTGGAGAAGGAAGAGGAAGTAGACCCTGCCAGGAGCAACAACTCAGCCCCTCTACACCTTCCTTTTCCAAGTCATTCTGTATTCATCACTGAATATTAGTCTTCCTGCTTGACAGACAAGGAATTCAGGCCCCAAGAGTGAGATGGACCCAGCATGCAAGTGGAAGAGTCCAGACCAGATGATAATAAAAATAGCCTTCATTACTCAGTCTCCATTTGCAGGTACTGAGCTAGAACCATATATTCATTTTCTAACTGAATCACCACAAAAACAAAACCAAAAAACAACCCTCTATGAAATAGACACCATTATCATCTCCACTTTACAAATGAAGGAATTAAGAACTAGAAAAGTTGTTTTTCTAGAAATTCCTCAAATGACCAAACATAGTCTCCATATAACTTGAGATTCTATTCCTAGGTAAGAAATGAAAATATACATGTACATAAAAACTTGTATTTGAATGTTTATAGCAGCATTATTCATAGTAGCCAAAAGGTAGTGGCGCCTGGGTGGCTCAGTCGGTTGGGCATCTGACTCTTGATTTCGACTCAGGTCATGATCTCAGGGTTGTGAAATCAAGCCCAGTGTGGAGCCTCCTTAGGATTCTCTCTCTCCCCTGCCCTCCCCCCGACTCATGCTGGACCTCTCTCTCTCTCAAAAAAAAAAAAAAATTAAAAATTAAAAAAATAAATAGCCAAAAGGTAAAACCTCCTAAATGTCCATCAACTGACAAATGGATAAATGTGTAGCAGTTATACAATGGAATATTATTTGGCCATACAAAAAGAATAAAATACTGACATACTAGAACATGGATGAACCACTAAAACATTATGCTAAGTGAAAGAAGCCAGTAACAAAAGACCACATATTATGATTCCATGTATATGTAATGTCCAGAAGAGGGAAATTTATGAGATGGAAAGCAAATCAGTGGTTGCTTGATTGGGGGGGAGGGGAGGAGGGAGTTGATAGCTGAAAGGCACGGGGTTTCTTGAGGTAATGAAAATGAAAACTGACTATGGTGAGGTTGAATAGATGACTATACTAAAAAACCATTGAACTACATACTTTAAATGGGTGAAATGTATGGTATGTGGATTACATCTCAAAAAAACTGTTTAAAAAAAAAAGAAAAGTTATTTTTTTGTAAGTTGCATAAACAGACATTTCTTTATGGTGCCCTGCATGTCCACACAAATTTAAAGTTTTAGTTTAATAGGTAAATTAAATCAAAAGATCTCCCAGACCCCCTGTAATAAAAAGTGAACCAGTACAAACCAGAGCCAGACCTAGTATTGTCTTTAAAACCATTTAACTCAAAAGAATCAGAATGCTGCTTCTTCCTTGAGCCTCTGGCTGTCTGAAGGGTTTCTCTTCAATACAAGGGGCTGGCCCCTGCCCATCTCTCTAAGACTAGAGAAGAAGGAAACAAACTCTCTGGTGATACCGCAAGGAGGCACAAATTGACTTTAGGAAGCACGTTCATCTGTGTACCTGGGAAGATTGGGAAATTGCTTTCATTAGAAATGGTCCCATCTTGGTACCCCAGGGACATGGAAGTGGGGATGTGAGAGTCAGCCATTGCCCCCAAGACTGTTCTGCACATAGCAAGTAGCTGGGACTCAAGCTTTTCAGGCTTAGCCAGTGCAATGGAAATTCTGAGTCCCTAATGGGTGGTGGCACCAGAGTAGGACTTCTAGACCAAACTTGGCATCCTAAGCTATCCAAAAGAGAAGGGTAATTCAACAGAAGAGCTCTGACCTAATAGCCCATCACCATCAGCATTCCACACTCCACCCCAAGAGGAAGACAGGGAGTGTTTATGGACTGAAAGTGTCCTTAAAGAACATGGAGCCCAGCCCCTATTTTTAAAATAAGAAAACTGAAAAGCCCAGAGTAATTAAAAACACAATCAAGGGAAAGAGAATATAAAAAATTTGTTAATCTGATTTTAAAAATAACTAAAGAGAACTTCAGAGGCGAAAACCATAAATGCAATTAGAAAGACAAGGAATAGATTTAATAGGAGGCTAGACTCATTTGGAAAGATAACCAGCAAACTGAAGGAAAAAGCTAAAAGATGAAAACCATGAAAAAGAATTTAACAGCCACATAGGATAGAGGGAGAATATCCAGTATAAAACTAATTTGGTATATAGCAGGAAAAGACCAGAAGGGGAAAAAGGCAATAGTTGAAGAAATAATAACTGAAAAATTTCCAGAATTGATGAAACAGCTAAAACAAGAGACAAAGGAAGTCTTGCAAATTCCCAAGCTGGCTAAGTAAAAAGAAGTGCACTCCTGGACACATCATGATCAAACTGCTGAACACAAAAACACAAAGATGTTAAAAGCATCCAGAAAAGAAAGATCACCCACAAGGGACTGTCAATTAAATTGATAGCTGAATTCTCAATAGCAACAATAAGACCACAACACACTGGAGTATTGCCTGCAAAGTGCTTAGAGAAAGTAACAGGCAGCCTAGAGTTCTAGACCCAGCAAAACTATCTTTCAATAGTAAGGATGAAATAAAGACATTTCTGGGGCACCTGGGTGGCTCAGTCGGTTGGGCATCTGACTCTTGATTTTGGCTCCGAAACAGGCAAATACACTAATGGAATAAAATAGAAAACCTGGGGGCGCCTGGGTGGCTCAGTCTTTAAGCGTCTGCCTTCAGCTCAGGTCATGATCCCAGGGTCCTGGGATCAAGCCCTGCATCGGGCTCCCTGCTCAGTGCGGAGTCTGCTTCTCCTTCTCGCACTCTCCCTGCTGGTGTTCCCTCTCACTGTGTCTTTCTCTATCAAATAAATAAATAAAATATTTTTTTAAAAAAACCTTAGCCATCTAGAAATATAAGTGAGCCGACCATTTACGAAAAAACTATAGCAAATGTCATTCTTGGAGGATATCTATTATCACTGCTTTTATCTAGTATTTTTCTGGATGTTCTAGCCAATGCACTAAGTCAAGAACAAGAAACAAGAGGTATAAATATTAGAAAATAAGAGGCAAAACTCTCTCTTACTTACAGATTATTTGCAGATAATCTAAATAGCCAGAAAAATCTGAGACAGGACAATCACTAGGAAAGCTATTAGAATTAATAGAAAAAAATTCAGGATGAGACTTGAAACTGAGGATTTAGTGAGATGGCCTGATATAAAAATAATATATAAAACCAAAGACTCAGAATGCACATCAGTAAAATAGAGATTATGATATTGTAATTATAAAATAAAACAATAAGTGTAAATACAGTATTTAGCAAAATGCTTGCCATATAGTCTTCCCTCAATACATAAATCATTATCATTTATTTGAAAAGCTTGCTCCAAAAATAACATTTACATATAGTATAAGATAATTTTGTTTAGACTCGGCTGTTTCTGTAAATGAGTGGAATACCCTGTAAATGAATGGCAACAAACAATCAGACATGTTACATAGTTCAGATCTTATGCTCAAGGCATTTTGCTGCCATCTGGCGACAGCTTATCTAAAAACTACAGTCAGGTTCTGAAAGCTCTTTCAAAACACTAACACTCTGAATTATAGTAGGTCTCGTGGCACTTTTTTGCCCAGAGACAGATGCTGATCTTACAATCTCAGGAAATCCAGTTGCTAACTATAGACAGAAATTACCAAGCAACTTTCCAACCTTACCAAGCAACTTTAGAAAATACTTAAAGGAAAAATCAACTGTATTTTGTTTCCACTTACTTGCCACATTCTAAAACCTAGGCAGAAGCAGACATGGCTAAGAGTTCATCCAGCAAACAGCATCATTATTCTCGTGGGAAAAACGAAGTGAGGAATGGGGGAATCTGGCCAAAGTGGGTTTGGGATGTAAGCATGAAAAGTATGGGCTCTGGAGCTAGGAAGACCTAGAATTGATTCCTATCATCATCACCACTTCCAACCATATGACCCAAAGCAAGTTTCTGATCCTAAACTCATTTTCTTATCTATAAAATATGAATAGCACCTACTTGGCAAGGTTACTAGGAGAAAATGTAAAGTTCAGTCTGTTCCACTCCAAAGCATGTTCCTGTAACACAAACTAGCTCTCCTGTGACTTGCATAAAAGGGTGTTGTTATTATGTATATGTTGCACTAGTCCACACATAATTTTTCCCACATAAATTGTTATTTTCGGTGCCTGATTTTATACAGTGTGAGATTTGTCGGTATGTGGCTTTATAGCAGGCGTATCTGTACTTAGCTGACCCCCTCCAAAAATAGGAGCTCTCTTCCCTGCCCTCCAGAAACAGGAGAGGTGGGTGGGGGGATGGGATAAGTGGGTGATGGGCATTAAGGAGCGCACTTGATGTGATGAGCACTGGGTGTTATATGCAACTGATGAATCAGTAAATTCTACCCTGAAAGTAATAATACACTATATGGTAACTAACTTGAATTTAAATAAAACCAAAATAAAATAAAATGCAGTAATAATGATAGCTCATTTACGTAGTATTTACTATGCACCAATGCTTTTCTAAGTGCTCTATTTATATTGCTGCATTTCATCAAATCTAAGACATCTTCAATTTTAAGATGCATCATTATTTTATGCACCGCTAAGAGAGAAAAAACTTTGCCATTTAAACTATAATACAATGCTTTCTTATCACATTGAATTTTTATTGAATAAGTATTCAGAGCTTTCTTAGATTTTTAGTATATGTTACTGATGTGCCTACATCAAAAGGAAATAAGTTGGTGAAGTCAATAAGTGAAATAAATATGTAAAGGTAGTCCTAAAACTTCTTTATATTCAGTCTGACTCTTCCGAATTACATTTTGTCTCAGAGTTGTCAATTTACATATTTACAGACAATTTACAATGTATTGCCTTCTATACAATTATGAGCATTAGGATACAGCATGTCTTTTATGAAGTAAAAGCCATTTGGTGCTGGCTTACTGAGGCTCCCCCTTCAGGAACACTGCTGAGTACATTTCATTTACTATCTTCCCCACCCCTCTTCTCAACCATTTCCTTCCTGGGAGTTAAAATGGCCCCCCACTATTACCTCCAAGACCGTCTTCCAACCCCCTGACTCCCATTCTGCAAGGTTTGATGTTTAAGTTTTTGATATTTGCAAACACACAGGTAATGATTTTTTTTTTAAGATTTTTTTTTCTTTTTATTTATTTATTTGAGAGAGAGAATGAGATAGAGCATGAGAGGGGGGAGGGTCAGAGGGAGAAGCAGACTCCCTGCTGAGCAGAGAGCCCGATGTGGGACTCGATCCCAGGACTCCAGGATCATGACCTGAGCCGAAGGCAATCACCTAACCAACTGAGCCACCCAGGCGTCCCACAGGTAATGATTTTATCCCTACTGCCACCTAGCCAACTAAGGTTGTAAGCTGTTTGCCATCAACTTGAAGAAATATTCCATTTTCAGGGTGCCTGGGTGGCTCAGTCATTTAAGCATCTGCCTTTGGCTCAGGTCATAATCTCCCGGTCCTGGGATCAAGCCCTGTGTCGGGCTCCGCATTCAGTGGGGAGTCTGTTTTTCCCTCTTCCTCTGCACCTCCCCAGCTCATGCTCTAATAAAATAAATAAATAAATAAATCTTAAAAAAAAAGTTCTTTCCTTTATATGACAGCTAGGGCATTATATTGATGCCCGCCCCCCCTCCGAAATTATGTCTACTTGTGGGTTACATTGTCTAAATTTCATTTCAGGGTACAAAATGGAGAATTAAAAATATTTTTTACAAAAAGGGGATGTTGGAGGGCTCCTGGGTGGCTTAGTCAGTTAAGCTTCTGACTTCGGCACAGGTCATACTCCCCGAGTCACAGGATCAAGCCCCGCGTCGGGCTCCATGCTCATTGGGGAGTCTGCTTCTCCCTCTCTCTCTCCCTCTGTCCTTCCCCACCACTCATTCTCTCTCTCTCTCTCTCAAATGAATAAATAAAATCTTAAAAAAATAAAATTAAAAACAAAGAAATATTCCATTTTCAAAGGTCCAAAACATGGAAAAATGTGCATCCAAAAAGAGTCTGTAAAATGAGTAACATATTTCATTCTTAGAATAACCCTACAGCATGGGCACCACTGTTATCTTCATTCTGTAAATGAACTGAAGCACGGAGAATTTAAGTAACGTGCCTGGGATCACAGAGTTTATCGGTGGCGCTAAGGTTCAAAACCAGGAGTCTGGCCCCACAGCCATGCTTTTAAGTAGCACTCTGCTTCAGAGCTCCCAGTTCATCAAAATTTTGCTCTAAAATATCCAAGAAGCAAATATTTATACCAGTCTCCTAAGTCATGCTCCATGGTGCAAATCATAATTAGAAAACTCCAAGGCTTGTTGCGAGGTTTTAATTAATTTGAATATCCATACAGAAGACCACAGGCAAAGCTGCCCTAGCTTACTACATCTTACAAGTCAGAAATGTGAGTTCATTCTCCCCGCTGCTTGTTCTCCAAATGCTTACCTGGGTGCATTTTCCTCAAGGAGGTCACTTCTCTCGAGACTCAGCATTCTCCCTCTCATTGTTCCAGCCTGGAGAACAATGGAGCTTTTGAAAAAGGGATTCCCACATCTGCAGAAAGACAAGAGTTACGACTGATTGTATATAGCTTTCCCAGAGCTCTGGGGCGAGACCCAAGGATCAGGGATAAGCTGAGACAAAAGATCATGTGAAGCAATTCAAATGACCACTACTTAGTCTTGGATGGAATACTCTCCCTTAGATATTAGGACTTTTTTTCTGATGTAAATCTTCAATTAATGTCTATCTTCCCCCAGAAAACTCTAAGCTCTATGAAAGCAGGTGCCGTGTTGCTTTTCTCACCATTATATGCCCAGCACCTACAACAGGATGTGATGAACTGCTCTGTAAAAACTAAGCAAAAACTGAAATTATTATTAAACACATTTTCTCAGTCATATTTGCTTTCTAAATCAAGACCATAAGGAAGGGAAATTTTTAGATACGCAGACTGCCAAGAACTTAAAAAAAAACAGATGGAATAACACAGATCCCTCCAAACTTTAGTCAACTGAATACGCCAAAGGTTATCAAACTTGCTTACCCCTCTAAGCGGCCAAAAAAAAAAAACAAACCTGAAATCACACTGTCTACATAAACACTTTTTATTACTGCAACAAACACATCCAGTCTCACTCAACGAGTTTCCCTAACTGCCTCTTACAGAAACTTCAGAAGCCAGAGAAAGTCAACTTCTGGAGCTGACTGGGGGACAGAGGGCTAGAGATATCCCAAACACAGAGCAGATACTTCATACTATGGATTATCAGAAGTGAGGCCAAGGACTTGAAGTCAGGGCTGGGGTCCAATCTTCTTCGTCTATAGCCAAGTTTCCTTATAAAGTTTGAAGGGGAAAAAAAAGCATTTTGCCTATCATTCAAATAGAAAATCATTTGCTGAGGGGGGAAAGATGGCTCAGGAGGAGGGGACCTTATTTCAACTGGTCCCCGGAATTGAGCTGGATATCTACCAGACCACTCTGAGCACCCACGAAGCCAGCCTGAGATGTAAGAAGATCTGGATCTCTACAAACAGAATATCGCAGACGGTTGGTTTTGAGGTACGAAGCGGGGAGCCGTGATTCCACGGGCAATTATCGTTGGATAAACGGCAGCGGGAGGGTACCTGGCCATGGGGATCCTGCACCACCGGTGAGTGACAACCTCGTGCGCTGCGGACGGGCACAGACCCGCAGACCGATAGCATCAGGGAAAGGACTTTAGGGCAGTCCCCGGGACGGGAACCAGAGCGGCGGGGTCGCACGGGTGAACTGGGAGTGGCTGGCGGTTTTAGAAGCACAAAGGGCAGAGACGAGCCCCGACCTGGAAGCAGGACTGGGAGCGCTGCGGAGGGGCGCACAACCCAGGCCACTGCAGTTTATAGCAGCACAGACAGAAACGGAGACGGTGTGGCCTGGAGAGCTCACTGAAGAACAGACTGCGGTCTCTCTGCTCTGAGGCAGAGGGTTGGAAACGGTCTCTTCTGCTCTGACTCGTGGAAGAGATGTGGAAAGCCACCAGGGAACAAAAGCCCCAAAGACTGATTCCCACTGAGCCCATCGCCTGCCACAGGGGCGCATGGCAACTCTGCCCAAACAGGATTGCCTGAGTAACAGCATGGCAGGCCCCTCCTGCAGAAGACAGGCTGGGAAAACAAGAGGCCAGCAACCCTAAGGTCCCAAGAAAACAGGTGCATCTTGCTTGGGTTCTGGTCAATAATTTGGACTCTATACATTCCCTCAAACACCCATCAACAGAATGACTAGGAGGAGGAACCCTCAAAATAGAAAAGACTCAGAGATTATGACTTATGCTGCAGATTTACAAATGGATGCAGATATAACCAAGATGTCGGAGATGGAATTCAGGCTAGCAATTGTGAAGACAATGGCTAGAATGGAGAAATCAATTAATGGCAACATAGAGTCTCTAAGGGCAGAAATGAAAGGTGAATTGGCAGAACTTAAAAATGCTGTCAATGAGATCCAATCCAATCTAGATAATCTAACAGCTAGGGTAAGTGAGGCAGAAGAACAAATAAGCGACCTGGAAGACAATATAATAGATAAAAAGGGAAAAGAGGAGGCCAGGGAAAACCAACTCAGAATCCATGAAAATAGAATCAGAGAAATAAGTGACACCATGAAGCGTTCCAATGTCAGAATAATTGGAATCCCAGAGGGAGTGGGGAGAGAGAGAGGGCTAGAAGATGTATTTGAGCAAATCGTAGCTGAGAACTTCCCTAATCTGGGGAATGAAACAAACATTCACGTCATAGAAGCAGAGAGGACCCCTCCCAAGATCAAGGAAAACAGGCCAACACCCCGGCATGTAATAGTAAAACTTGCAAATCTTAGAACCAAGGAAACCATCTTAAGGGCAGTTAGGGGGAAGAGATTCCTTACGTACAGAGGGAGGAACATCAGAATAACGTCAGACCTATCCACAGAGACCTGGCAAGCCAGAAAGGCCTGGCAAGACATATTCATGGTACTAAATGAGAAGAACATGCAGCCAAGAATACTTTATCCGGCAAGGCTGTCATTTAGAATGGATGGAGAGATGCAGAGCTTCCACGACCGGCAGAAACTGAAAGAATAAGTGACCACTAAGCCAGCCCTGCAAGAAATATTAAGGGGGGTTCTATAAAAGGAGAAAGACCCCAAGAGTGATATACAACAGAAATTTACAGGAACAATCTATAAAAACAATGTCTTCGGGTGCCTGGGTGGCTCAGTCGTTAAGCGTCTGCCTTCGGCTCAGGTCATGATCCCAAGGTCCTGGGATCGAGTCCCACATCAGGCTCCCTGCTCGGCAAGAAGCCTGCTTCTCCCTCTCCCATTCCCCCTGCTTGTGTTCCTGCTCTCGCTATCTCTCTCTCTGTCAAATAAATAAAATCTTTAAAAAATAAAAACAAAAACAATGTCTTCACAGGCAACATGATGACAATTAATTCATATCTTTCAATAATCACTCTCAAAGTGAATGGACGCTCCCATAAAACGGCACAGGGTTGCAGACTGGATAAAAAGACAGGACCCATCCATATGCTGCCTACAAGAGACTCATTTTGAACCTAAAGATACATCCAGACTGAAAGTGAAGGGATGGAGATCCATCTTCCATGCCAGCGGACCTCAAAAGAAAGCTGGGGTAGCAATTCTTATATCAGACAAATTAGATTTTAAACTAAAGTCTGTAATTAGAGACACAGAAGGACACTATATCATTCTTAAAGGGTCTATTCAACAAGAAGATCTAACAATTGTAAATATCTATGCCCCCAATACGGGAGCAGCCATCTACATAAGCCAACTGTTAACCAAAATAAAGAGTCATATTGATAACAATACATTAATTGTAGGAGACCTCAATACTCCACTCTCAGCAATGGACAGATCATCTAAGCAGAAAATCAACAAGGAAACAAGAGCTTTGAATGATATGCTGGACCAGATGGACCTCATAGATATTTACAGAACATTCCACCCTAAAACAACAGAATACTCATTCTTCTTGAGCGCACATGGAACTTTCTCCAGAATAGACCACATACTGGGTCACAAATCAGGTCTCAACCGATACCAAAAGATTGAGATTATTCCCTGCATATTCTCAGACCACAATGCTCTAAAACTGGAACTCAATCACAAGAAAAAATTTGGCAGAAATTCAAACACTTGGAAGCTAAAGACCACTCTGCTCAAGAATGTTTGGGTCAACCAGGAAATCAAAGAAGAACTTAAACAATTCATGGAAATCAATGAGAACGAAAACACAGTGGTCCAAAACCTATGGGATACTGCAAAGGCGGTCCTAAGGGGGAAATACATAGCCATCCAAGCCTCACTCAAAAAAATAGAAAGATCCCAAATTCACCAACTAACTCTACACCATAAAGAACTAGAGAAAAAGCAACAGACGATGCCTAAGCGGCGCATTAGAAGAGAAATAATTAAAATTAGAGCAGAAATCAATGAATTAGAAACCAGAAACACAGTAGATCAGATCAATGAAACCAGAAGTTGGTTCTTTGAAAGAATTCATAAGATCGATAAACCACTGGCCAGATTTATCCAAAAGAAAAGAGAAAGGACCCAAATTAATAAAATTATGAATGAAAGGGGAGAGATCACGACTAACACGAAGGAAATAGAAACAATTATTAGAAATTATTATCAACAACTATATGCCAATAAACTGAGCAATCTGGATGAAATGGAGGCCTTCCTGGAAACCTATAAGCTGCCAAGACTGAAACAGGAAGAAATTGACAACCTGCATAGGCCAATAACCACTAACGAGATTGAAGCAGTGATCAAAAACCTCCCAAAAAACAAGAGTCCAGGGCCTGATGGATTCCCTGGGGAATTCTACCAAACATTCAAAAAAGAAATAGTACCTAGTGTACTGAAGCTGTTTCAAAAAATAGAAACAGAAGGAAAGCTTCCAGACTCATTCTATGAGGCCAGCATTACCTTCATCCCCAAACTAGGCAAAGACCCCATCAAAAAGGAGAATTTCAGACCGATATCCCTGATGAATATGCATTCCAAAATCCGCAACAAAATCCTAGCTAATAGGATCCAACAATACATTAAAAGGATCATCCACCACGACCAAGTGGGATTTATCCCCGGGATGCAAGGGTGGTTCAACATCTGCAAATCAATCAATGTGATAGAACACATTAATAAGAGGAGGGAGAAGAACCATATGGTCCTCTCAATTGATGCAGAAAAAGCATTTGACAAAATACAACATCGTTTCCTGATTAAAACTCTTCAGAGTATAGGGATAGAGGGAACATTCCTCAAGTTCATAAAATCCATCTATGAAAAACCCACAGCGAATATCATCCTCAATGGGGAAAAGCTGAGAGCCTTTCCCTGAAGATCAGGAACACGTCAAGGATGCCCACTCTCACCACTATTGTTCAACATAGTACTAGAAGTCCTAGCAACAGCAATCAGACAACAAAAAGAAATAAAAGGTATTCAAATTGGCAAAGAAGAAGTCAAACTCTCTCTTTTCGCAGATGACATGTTACTTTATGTGGAAAACCCAAAAGACTCCACCCCCAAATTACTAGAACTCATACAGCAATTCAGTAATGTGGCAGGATACAAAATCAATGCACAGAAATCAGTTGCTTTCTTATACACTAACAACACAACTGTAGAAAGAGAAATTAGAGAAACGATTCCATTTACAATAGCACCAAAAACCATAAGATACCTCGGAATAAACCTAACCAAAGAGGTAAAGGATCTATACTCTAGGAACTACAGAACACTCATGAAAGAAATTGAAGAAGACACAAAAAGATGGAAAGATATTCCATGCTCATGGATCGGAAGAATAAACATTGTTAAAATGTCTATGCTACCCAGAGCAATCTATACCTTCAATGCCATCCCGATCAAAATTCCAATGACATTTTTCAAAGTGCTGGAAGAAACAATCCTAAAATTTGTATGGAATCAGAAAAGACCCCGAATCTCCAAGGAAGTGTTGAAAAAGAAAAACAAAGCTGGGGGCTTTTGAAATCACGTTGCCCGATTTCAAGCTATATTACAAAGCTGTGATCACCAACATAGCATGGTACTGGCACAAAAACAGACATATAGACCAATGGAACAGAATAGAGAGCCCAGATATGGACCCTCAACTCTATGGTCAAATAATCTTCGACAAAGCAGGAAAAAATATGCAATGGAAAAAAGACAGTCTTCAATAAACGGTGCTGGGAAAATTGGACAGCCACATGCAAAAGAATGAAACTCGACCATTCTCTAACACCATACACAAAGATAAACTCAAAATGGATGAAAGACCTCAATGTGAGACAGGAATCCATCAAAATCCTAGAGGAGAACATAGGCAATAACCTCTTTGACATCAGCCACAGCAACTTCTTTCAAGACACATCTCCAAAGCTAGTGAAACAAAAGCAAAAATGAACTTTTGGGACTTCATCCAGACAAAAAGCTTCTGCACAGCAAAGGAAACAGTCAACAAAACAAAGAGGCAACCCACAGAATGGGAGAAGATATTTGCAAATGACACTACAGATAAAGGGCTGGTGTCCAAGATCTATAAAGAACTTCTCAAACTCAACACCCAAAAAACAAATAATCAAGTCAAAAAATGGGCAGAAGACATGAACAGGCACTTCTCTGAAGAAGACATACAAATGGCTAACAGACACACGAAAAAATGTTCATCATCATTAGCCATCAGGGAAATTCAAATCAAAACCACATTGAGATACCACCTTACACCAGTTAGAATGGCAACAATGGATAGGGAAAGAAACAACAAATGTTGGAGAGGTTGTGGAGAAAGGGGAACCCTCTTACACTGTTGGTGGGAATGTAAGTTGGTACAGCCACTTTGGAAAACAGTGTGGAGGTTCCTCAAAAAGTTAAAAATAGAGCTACCCTATGACCCAGCAATTGCACTACTGGGTGTTTACCCCAAAGACACAGATGTAGTGAAAAGAAGGGCCACATGCACCCCAATGTTCATAGCAGCAATGTCCGCAATAGCCAAAGTATGGAAAGAGCCGAGATGCCCTTCAACAGATGAATGGATAAAGAAGATGTGGTCCATACATACAATGGAATATTACTCAGCCATCCGAAAGGATGAATACCCAACTTTTACATCAACATGGATGGGACTGGAGGAGATTATGCTAAGTGAAATAAGTCAAGCAGAGAAAGTCAATTATCATATGGTTTCACTTATTTGTGGAACATAAGGAATAGCATGGAGGACATTAGGAGAAGGAAGGGAAAAATGAGGGGGGGGAATTGGAGGGAGAGATGAACCATGAGAGACTATGGACTCTGAGAGACAAACAGGGTTTTGGGGGGGGGGGATTGGTTAGCCCGGTGATGAGTATTAAGGAGGGCACGTACTGCATGGAGCACTGGGTGTTATACGAAAACAATGGATTGTGGATCACCACATCAAAAACCAATGATGTAATGTATGGTGACTAACATAACATAATAAAATTTAAAAAAAAGAAAAGAAAATCATTTGCTTATCTTACAGTCCACTGGTATAAGGTAAGGACAGCACAGCAATCAAAAGATAAAAAAACAAGGGGCGCCTGGGTGGCTTAGTTTGTTGGGCAGCTGCCTTTGGCTCAGGTCATGATCCCAGGGTCCTGGGATGGAGCCCCACATCGGTCTCCCTGCTCAGTGGGGAGCCTGCTTCTCCCTCTCCCTCTGCTGCCCACCCTGCTTGTGCTCTCTCACTCTCTGTCAGATGGGTGGATAAAATTAAAAAAAAAAAAAGGATACAAAAACCTTAAAACTAAATTCATCACACTTTATAGAAGTAGCCTAAGATCCCTGGATCACAGAACTAGAAGTTATATAATTACTGTTAGTTTCCATTTGAATGTGTATAAGCTGAGTTAAAGTCTTGAGGCTTTGCTCCTTGACTGGAATTATCCTGACTGGCCCTCACCTGTGTGTCTTCTTTGGCATCTCCTCTTCCGGGGAACCTGGCAATCCAAGGGCCATGAACTTTTCCTCTTGTTCCAACCAAAGAGTAGCATTAGGTTTGAGGTTCTGAAGGCCTGTTAATGTGACGTTCAAAGGGGGTAAGAAGTTGGACAAGATTATCTGAAAAATCAACGCTCTCTCTCACTCTCTCACTTTCTTCCTCTCTGTCTCTCCCCCTGCACCTCCACAACCCCACCTCACTACTCAGTGCTTCTCAAAGTTTTCCACTGAAATGCCTGTAAAATGTCCATGTCCATGTACTCCTGCAAAGAGATGGAGTCTGGAGAAAAAGATGAAGGCACCCCGCTATAAACAACAAAACACTCATAAAAATCTTTATTTTATCTCAGGATTTTGTGCAAAGTTTGAAATCTACCTTAATAAATCTGTTTTTCTTAACTAAATATTTTCTGCCCAGGAAGGTGCACCATGGCACATGGCTGCGTATCTTTGAAGTTTCGATTGCACCAAATTTGAGAAGTATGTTCCTGTAACATTTATAAAGAACTTACCTGCAGTTCCGTGAGCACAGTAACCTATAATCTGTTGAACAGTGGGTGTTCAATAAATGTTTGTTGGGTGAATGGAGAGATGGATGGATATCATTTGGAGAAGTATCCTTTAGATCTGTGAGAAACAAAACAAAACAAAACAAAACAAAACAAGTTGTTCTTGACCCAACCTAAGGAAGCCCCAGGGTCTCAACAGGATTAAATAGAAAAGCAAAATAAAACAAAGCAAAAATGAATAAACCAAACTGGAACTCATTTAAACCATGTTTTGGGGGGTACCTGCTGGCTCAATGCAACTCTTGATCTTGGGGTCGTGAGTTCAAGCCCCACATTGGGTGTAAAGATCACTTAAAAATAAAATCTTTCAAATAAATAAAAATTTTATTTTTATTTTTTTTAAAGATTTTTATTTATTTATTCATGAGAGACAGAGAGAGAGAGAGAGAGGCAGAGGGAGAAGCAGGCTCCCAAGGAGCAGAGAGCCCGATGCGGGACTCGATCCCAGGACTCTGGGATCATGACCTGAGCCGAAGGCAGACGCTCAACCATCTGAGCCACCCAGGCGCCCAAATAAATAAAAATTTTAAAATAAGAATAATAAAACCATGTTTTTGGAGCAATCTCAAATGCTTGCCTACCCAGATACAAGCAAAGTATATTCATTAGTTCCTCTCAAGAATGCTCAAGTCAAGGGGAGCCTGTGTGGCTCAGTGGATTAAGCATCTGCCTTCAGCTCAGGTGATGATCCCAGGGTCCTGGGATCAAGCTCAGCAGGGAGCCTGCTTCTCTTTTTCCCTCTGCCCTCCACCCCCTGCCACCTCTCATGCTCTCCCTCTTGCTCGCTCTCTCTCTCAAATAAATAAATAATAAAAACCTAAAAAAAAAACAAAGCCAAATTGAATCAAACTAATTAAACTAAAAGAAAAGGTAATGTGAGGAAAAGAGCTTTAAAACAAACTTTCAAACTAAATTGATTTCCACCCTGAAATTGTCCCAATTAAAGAGAGGCAACGAGGCTACCCAAAGCAAGCCCTTCAAAGAAGTCACTTAAAGAAACTCCCAGACCTCTGAGTGAGATCTCTGCACTGGCCTTCCCAGCACCAAAAGATTTTATTTAGAAGCACATTTGGTGTGTCTTTGCATTTATTCTTTTTTTTTTTAAAGATTTTATTTATTTATTTAATTGACAGAGCGAGAGAGGGAACACAAGCAGGGGGAGTGGGAGAGGGAGAAGCAGGCTTCCCGCTGAGCAGGGAGCCCGATGCGGGACTCGATCCCAGGACCCTGGGATCATGACCTGAGCCGAAGGCAGACGCTTAACGACTGAGCCACCCAGGCGCCCCCTTTGCATTTATTCTTACACAGTTTAGCTGATGGATGTCTCAGGCGGGAAGGATCATTAGCCAATTCATCAATCAAGGTACTGTTTATAATTCTCTTAGAAAAGGAAACCATTTGCCAATTTAAATAAGTGGCTGCAGCCAATTTTTAAAAGACCTCAGTCTAATTTAAGCAATATTCTAGCCTTAGCCTATTCTTGCTATGAAAAGCAAGTATGATATAAATCATCTGCTCCTGGGCACAAATGACTTTAATAATGGCAGGGCAGCTCAAGAAAAATGATGGGTATTGATAACAGATGAGTGAAAAATAATTTGCCTATTAGATGATGGTTTTCTCTCTGCCTTTCTAGTAAGCCCTGCAGAGGAAAGGCGAATTACAAGTACTGTAAGATACCAAAACTCTCCTGTCAGACACAGGGTCACACTGTCTTCTCTCATATCACTTTCCACGGCTCCAAAGGACCGATAAGCCCAGTCTCATGGAATTCTACTTATAAGAACTCTTACAGTTCCTGAGCACCTGGGTGGCTGAGTCGGTTAAGCGTCTGCCTTCCGCTCAGGTCGGTCCTGGAATCCAGCTCTTCATGGGGCTCCCTGCTTCTCCCTCTGCTTCTCCCTCTGCCTCTCCCCCTGGCTTGTGCTCTCTCTCGCTCACTCTCTCTCTCTCTCTCTTAAATAAATAAATAAATAAATAAATAAATAAATAAATAAATAAATAA
>NW_023270447.1:60976354-61031475 GCF_011800145.1 Mirounga leonina
TAAATAAATAAATAAATAAATAAATAAATAAATAAATAAATAAATAAATAAATAAATAAAATCTTAAAAAAAAAACCTCTTCCAGTTCCTAATTAGAGAGGGAAATGAATTCTTACCAAGAGATTATGTTCCCCTAATTCTCAGGCACCATATCCCTACAAAGCTACCTCTAAGCAGGACGCATATTCTTCCATTCTTCCTAGAAAAGAGAAACACTCGTATCATTAAATACCAGTGATTTGTACAATGACTCAAAGGCCCAGTTGTCACCTCAGGACAGCAAAAGAAAATCGAGTAATAACATCCTCAAAATAATAATCATAACAACATCATCTTACATTTATACAGAGTTTATAGCTTTAGAAAATATAGTCACCTACACCATCTCCCCAACTCCTTACCAAAAATATTCTTGGCACCCTCCGCACGCAGCTCCGCGATGCCCCCGCTGCACCCCGGGCGCGGGACCCCAAAAGCCAGCCACCTGCAGGCCTCACTCACTCCTCCTCCGGGATTGGCCAGCGAGCTCCCGCCCCGAGGAGCCGCTCGGCAAACTGGGAGTTGTAGTTCTTACCGCGGTCCCTGATGAGAGACTGCAGCCTTGCGAACTCCCCGAGGCCACGGCGCAGGAGATCGGAGCCTCCGAGGTGAAGCCAGGATGCTGAGAGGTGGACCTGCCAGCATCCTCCCCGGACTTTACGGGCGTCCCACCGTCAAGGCCCACGGGCACCAGAGCCGGACCATTGGAACACGGTCTCCCCAAGGCCCAAGCAGGCGACCTCTCGCAGCAACTGGACTTAACATCCTGCCCAGCCCCAATCACTGGCATTCCAGTAACTTTATTATAATCACCTCGTGTTTCTATTGCGTTTTACGGAACACTAAGACCCTTCACATGCTCCTTTCTCAGCTAGAGTTCCGCGAAAGTTTTAAGCCTTTCAGAAAATGATTTCAGTGTCTCTTTTCACAATTCCCTCAAGGATGACACGTAGCGAATATGGTTCTAGATGCCTAGTAAAGACGTTAATTCCTTGCAGACACTAAGATGCCTTATAGCATTAGGGCACAAATCTCTAGTGGAGATTTTCCCAGCTGTACTTTAAGGCTCTTATCATCCCCATTTTGCCCAAGGGTAACTGAAGGATGGAGAAGCAAAGAGGTGCTAGGATGGTTAGCATCAAAGCTAAAGCCAAAGGGAGAGCATGCATCTGTTTCATTCTTTTGCACCCTTAAACCTCTCTTAAACTCCTTTATCTACCACAGAAGTCTGGTCTGAATGGAGACCAAATTCCTTTTTGTCTTACTGCTAGTATTACTAAATCTCTCACTTGTTAGAGCATTTTCTCATGCAAGGAGTTTTCACTGACAACCATTATTTTTTATTGGCTGAGGAAATAAGCCCAGATGGGTTTGCTGACTTGCCTAAAGTCACCCAGCCAGCCAATGATAAAACACAGAGGAGAAGTCCTTCTTGAGTCCAGGGCAAGCACAGTGCACTTTCCAGGGCATTGGTCACCTCTCTGAATTGGATTCCTGCCCTCGCTAAACTCCCAAGTAGTAGAGAGAGGCTACATCAGGCTTCACTAGGTCCTTCAATTTGGAGAGTGGCAGAATCAGAAGAGAACATCAATAATAAAGTAGAGGTTTAATAATTTAAAAGTGCAATCCTCCCAAGAGCTCAGTTCTACTAAAGCAATACAACAAACATCTGTTTCGTAAATGAACAGCAATTTTAGATGATGATTCAGGACTGGAAAGTAGCAATTGAACCTCTGCCAATGGATCACTCTGGGAAGAGAGTCAAAGAAGAGTATCTGAAAGGCTGTGTTTGCATGTTTAGTGGAAAACCAGTTTGGCTTTAGAAATAAATGGCAACACAGCAAGGATGTCCTCAGTGGATTCATTTATTAAAGGAAAGAACGAAAAAACCAAAATCTAACATTTATTGATCACCTACTATGTGCCAGATTTGCTAGGTGTTTAAAAGATGAGCAAGATATAGTTCCTGCCTTCCAAGGGCTCACGGACCAGTAGGATTGACCGACAAGTAATTCAGCAGTTATATCCCAGGGTGCATTAGGTTGGACCTTATAAAATGGCTGATCTTTGACTGTTTTCAAATACAAAATAGCAATTTTATGTGGATCAACTTAATAGATGTCAACCATTATATGTTCCACATTCTATTTATTAATATGTCTTTTTCCATCCCATGAGGTAAGTTTTGTGTCTCTGATGTTTGGATTTTTTTTTTCATTGCTAATTAATGGAATTTCAACACTTAAGCCTTCAAACTGTGGGTCTTTCTAACTGCTGGTGAAAGAACTCTTAGCTAGGTAAGAAGAGAAAATGTTCCTTTCTTCTTCACAGCTGCAGATAAGCAGATACTATTCTGCATCATACAATTGTTACTGCAAATATTATTTCTACCAAGATAGCCCTTCGTTTTTTTAGTATTTATTTATTTAAGTAATTTGTATACCCAACGTGGGGCTTGAACTCACAACCCTGTGATCAAGAGTCACATTCTCCTCCAACTGAGCCAGTCAGGTGTCCCTCTAACAAGACAGCCCTTTAAAACACTGGGGCTGGAACTCTGGAAAACAGTATGAAGGTTCCTCAAAAAGTTGAAAATAGAGCTACCCTATGACCCAGCAATGCACTAATGGGTATTTACCCCAAAGATACAAATGTAGTGATCTGAAGGGGTACGTGCACCCCAATGTTTATAGTAGCAATGTCCACAATAGCCAAACTATGGAAAGAGCCAAGATGTCCATCAACCGATGAATGGTTAAGAAGATGTGGTATATATATACAATGGAATATTATGCAGCCATCAAAAAACCAAAATCTTGCCATTTGCCACGATGTGGATGGAACTAGAGGGTATTATGCTAAGCGAAATAAGTCAATCAGAGAAAGACAAGTATCATATGATCTCACTGATATGAGGAATTCTTAATCTCAGGAAAGAAACTGAGGGTTGCCGGAGTGGGGGGTGGGGTGGGAGGGATGGGGTGGCTGGGTGATGGACATTGGGGAGGGTATGTACTATGGTGAGTGCTGTGAATTGTGTAAGACTGATGAATCACAGACCTGTACCTCTGAAACAAATGATACATTATATGTTAAAAAAAAAAAAGAAGAAGATACTAGGAAGGGAAAAACGAAGGGGGGGAATCAGAGGGGAGACAAACCATGAGAGACTATGAACTCTGAGAAACAAACTGAGGGTTTTAGAGGGAAAGGGGTGAAAGGGGTGGGGAAATGGGTTAGCCTGGTGATGGGTATTAAGGAGGGCACGTATTGAATGGAGCACTGGGTGTTATACGCAAACAATGAATCATGGAACACTACATCAAAAACTAATGATGTAATGTATGGTGACTAACATAACATAATAAAATAAAATTTTAAAAAATAAAAATAAATAAATAAATAAAACACTGGGGCTGGGGCATCTGGGCGGCTCAGTTGGTTAAGCGTCTGCCTTCAGCTCAGGTCATGATCCCAGGGTTCTGGGATAGAGCCCTGCCTCAGACTCCCTGCTCAGCAAGGAGTCTGCTTCTTCCTCTGCCCCTTCCCCACTTGTTGCTCTCTCTTTCACGTGCTCTCTCTCAAATAAATAAAATCTTAAAAAAAAAAAAGCATCGGGGCTTCTCAGATTGCTGGTATGTCCTATAAGGATAATTCATAATCTCTAAAAGACTTTTAATGAGGGCACCTGGGTGGCTCAGTTGGCTAAGCAACTGCCTTCGGCTCAGGTCATGATCCCAGAGTCCTGGGATTGAGTCCTGCGCCAGGCTCCCTGCTCAGTGCCTGCTCAGCGTGGAGTCTGCTTCTCCCACTGACCCTACCCCCTCTTGTGCTCTCTCTCTCACTCTCTCTCTCAAATAAATAAAATAAAATCTAAAATAAATAAATAAATAAATAAATAAATAAATAAATAAATAAAAGACTTTTAATGATTAGATGTCTTCCTTAATAATTATTGACATTTCTATTTTCTGGAAGATATAAATATTTGTGACTTTTTTTTTTTTTTTTTTTGGTTAATCCAGAAGGGGATCATTGGCATTTTTCTCTTCTCATACATGTATAGAGGTAGAAAGTTAAAATGACACTACCAGATTTCTGATTTAAACAAAGTTTTAGTATCTGTGTCTCATTTAAATTTAACTCTTGCAATAGTTCCCAGGATAGGAGTAAGCATATAGTGGCTCGGGAGTATAAAACAACACCCACCTTGGGCTAGATTTGGAGATAGCATATTTTTTCAAGAATCTAGGTCTGGGTGGCTCAGTTGGTTGAGTGTCTGCCTTCAGCTCAGGTCATGATCCCGGGGTACTGGGATTGAGCCCTGAGTTGGGATCCCTGCTCAGCGGAGAGCCTGCTTCTCCCTCTCCCTCTGTGCCCGCGCCCCTGCTTGTGCTCTGTGGCTTGCTCTCTCTCTGTCACATAAATAAATAAAACCTTTAAAAAAATCGAGAATGCTTGCATATTCACATTTCCCTGGGGCTATATTGCTTCTTCTGTTCTGCATTACAATCAAATCCCAAGGGTCCTGGATTGGGGTGCCTGGGTGGCTCAGTTGGTTAAGCTCAGCAGGGTGTCTTCTTCTCCCTCTGCCTCTCCCCCCGCTTGTGCTCTGTCTCTCTCTCAAATAAATAAATAAAAATCTTTGAAAACAAAAGACAAAAAAACAAAGGGTCCCGGACTGATTGACCATCCCACAGAGCATCACTTTGATGATATCATCTTAGTAGTACCTAATGAGCAAAAACTGACAAGAACTCTGAATGTGTTGGTAAGACACATGTATTTCAGAGAGGAGTGGATAAACCTTACAAAGTTCAATACCTTTTAATGAAAATATCTCTGAGAAAGTTAGAAATGGAAGGGACTTTTCTTAATTTGATGAAATGTATAAATAAAAACCTATAGCAAATATTGTACTTAGCATAGGATATTAGATGCATTCCCAGTAAGATCAAGAATAAGGAAAGGATGCCGGCTATCCCAGTTACTGTTTAACCCAGTACTGGAGGTTCCCATCAATACAGTGAGAAAACTAAGTGTAGAAGTGTGAAGAGAAAAACTGTACTGTGACTATTTGCAAGTGATATGAGCAAACACAGAAAATCCAAAATAATCAAGAGACTAAAACCAATATAAGTGTTCAGCAAGGTTTCCAGGTACAAGATTGACTGACTAAAATATAACTGGGGTATTTCTTCCAAAAGTGCCAAAGTTTAGTCTAATCATGGGGAAACATCAGACAAATCAAGGGGCATTCTCAAAAATAATTAAGGGGCATTCTTGGAAATAAGTGGCCTGTTGTGGGAGGCAGATGATGTCCAACCCTAAACCCCAGGACCTGTGGCTATGTTAGGATACCTGGCAAAGGGAATTAAGGTTGCTTATCAGCTGACTTTGAGGTAGGGAGATTATCCTGAATTATCCAGGGGGGCTGAATGTATTCACAAGGATCCTTGTAAGTGGAAGAAGGCAGGAAGTGAGAACCAGATAGATGGTTCTGACAACATAAGAAGGTCTCAGTCAACACTGCTGGCTCTGAAAATGGAGGAATGAAGCCTTGGGTCAATGTATGCAGGCAACTTCTAGAAGCTAGAAAAGGCAAGGAAATTATCCTCTAGAGCCTCCAGACAGAATATAGTCCTGCTAACACCCTGATTTTTGTCCCATGAGGCCCACTTTGGACTTCTCACCTCCAGCTATAATAAATTTGTGTTGTTCTAAGCCACTAAGTTTGTGATAATTTGTTACAGCAGCAGATGTTACTGGTGTTATATACACCTGTACCTTCAAAAATGTCAGTGTTATGAAAAAAAAGACTGAGGAACTCTTCCTGTTAAAGGAAACTAAAGAGACAACTGGAACCAATGCCTAATCAAAGATTTTCTTTTGCTTTAAAGAACTCCATCGGAATGATTGGCAAAATCTGAATAAGGCCTATAAATTAGAAAATAGTATATGTCAGTGTTAATTTACTGGCTCTGAACATTATAATGAGGTTATTAAGAGAATGCTCTTGTCTGGGGGATATATACATGGAAATATTTAAGAGTAAGGGGGCATTGTGTCTACAACTTATTCTTGAAAATTCAGAAAAATTATACATGTACATAGAGAAATGCCAAAGTGTTAACAATCGGTTCTTTGTATTATTGCTGCAACCCTGTTCCAACTTTTCTGAAATTGTAAGTCCAAAACTGAATCAAAACTGAAAGTTAAGAGAAAAATTTTTTAGTTCCAGTTGTAGCAAAAAACAAAACAAAATCGAAAAAGAAAACCAGTCATATTTGCAGGCACCTTGATTTTAGGTATCTTTCTAATGCCTGGAGGCACGCCTCTTTTGGTAGAATTCCCAAGTTCGATTACGTACATAAACATTTTATACTAAATATTGACACTGATAATCTAAGATCAGTTAGCTTGTCGGGATTAAATTGTTCATACAAACATTTCCAGATATCAGTGTTATGCTGCATTTTTTTCTCTCTCCCTTTTATAATCTTTTTTGTTTCTGTAGAATCAGGGGCAAAGTCCCCACTTTCACTTCTGATTTTAGTACTTTGAGTTTCTCTCCTTTCTTCTTAGTCCATCCAGTGAAAGGTTTGTCAGTTTTGTTGATCTTTTCAAAGAACCAACTTTTGGTTTCATTTCTTTTCCTCTGTCATTTTTCTGTTCTCTTTTTATCTCCACTCTAATCTTTGTTATTCCTTGTGCTAGCTATACAGGTTTAGTTTATTATTTTTTCTAGTCCCGTAAGTTGTAAAATTAAGATCTTCCTTGTTTGTTTGTTTTTTAAGATTTTTGTTTATTTATTTGAGAGAGAGAGAGCACAAGCAAGGGGGGAGGGCACAGAGGCATAGGGAGAAGCAGACTCCCCGCTGAGCGGAGAGCCCGATGTGGGACTCGATCCCAGGACCCTGGCATCATGACCTGAGCCGAAGGCAGACGCTTAGCCGACTGAGCCACCCAGGCGCCCTGAGATCTTTCTTGTTTTTAAAAGTAAGCATCTTTATGTTATAAAGTACTCCCTTAGCCCTGCTTTTGCTGCATCCCGTAAGTTTTGTCATGTTATGTTTTCATTTGTCTCTATTTTCTAATTTCCCCTGTGATTTCTTTTGATCCATCGGTTCCTTAATTAAGTGTGTGTTGTTTAATTTCCACAAAGTTGTGAACTGCCCAGTTTTACTTTGGTTATCAATTTCTAACATCATCCTGTCATGGTCAGAGAAGATACTTTCTATAATATCTATCTTTCAAAATCCACTGAGACTCAATCTGTGGCCCAACAATATGGTCTGCCCTGGAAAATACTCCCATGTGTGCTAGAGAAGAATCTGTATACTCTTGTTGGGTAGAGTGTTGTATCTATGCTTGTTTCATCCAGTTGAGTTATTATGAAGTCCTCTATTGCTTTATCTTCTGTCTGGTTGTTCTATATTTGACTTTTATACAAAGACATTTGCTGCTTTTTTTTTTAAGTTTATTTATTTATTTATTTTAGTAATCTCTACACCCTATGTGGGGTTCAAACTTATGTCCCCAAGATCAAGAGTCTCATGCTTTTCCAACTGAGCCAGCCAGGCACCCTCCAAAGGCAATCACTTTTTTTTTTTTTTTGCAGGACTTGCCATCTCACATTCATCCTCATATCTGGTTACATACATTTTATACCCGTTCTTATCTAATCGTAAGCAGAATCACAAAGAAGCAAGATGATTTCTAAGAATACAGTCTATTAGGTTTTGCCTAATCATGTGTCTTTTCTACTCCAAGAATCCTTTGCAAGTAATATTATAGATTCCCAGGCATGTCATATCATCCATTTAATTTTAATTAATATGTTGTCAGATTCGTTGCTCACTCCTATCTTCTGCACTATCAAGCTTCTCTACTCTTGAGAATCTCTATTCTAATTCAATTTTCAATTTGGTAAGATATTTTTCTCAGGTGGAGTCCATGTGTGGTAGTTTCTCTGAATCTTCGTATGTTTTTCTTTTGAGCCGTCAGATGAATTGTGTCCTTTCTAGATTTAGGATTATTGAACTACACAACCTGTTTCCTTCTGTTGATATTGCTCAACTATCTTTTATCCTTTGTTGTTGTCAGTGAAATAGCCAGTGTTAGTCAGATTCTTTTTTTCCCTCCACAGGTAACCTATTCCATTTATAAGAGAAGTTTATAAGATTTTTGTCTTTATTCTTGAAGTTTAGACATTTCCATGGAAGTGTGACTTTTTGCCTTTAAAAAAAAAAAAAAAACCTGGGATTATTTTGAGCTCTTTCAATCTGAACGCTCATCTTTCTTTTGCTCTGGGAGGTTTTCGTATATAATCCCTCTTTTTTTTCCTTTTAATTCTATATACTCATGTGTGTTTGTCACATGTAGGCCAAGGAACTGGAATGAGTGTGGGTTTTTCAATGGCAAATTTAGCCCACATTCAACTAGATAAAGCTGCATTTTTTCTATTCGTGCTTTAATTATTACTTCTCCATCTACTTTCCTTTTTTACCCTCTGTAATTCCTATTATTAGCGTGCTCAGCCTCCTAGATCTATCATTTGAGACAGCTACTTTTTTCTCCCACTCAAGATTTCTATTTCTTTTGTATTTTTACTCTGGATTATAAGAATTTTTTTCAACAATCAGAATGGTAATTCACTTCTCAGCTCCAACCATACTTTTTAACCAATCTACCAAGTCTCTAAATTCAGAAATCATGTCCTGCAGTTTTGGAAAGTATTGTTTTGAGGTTTAGTTGCATCACCTTTGGAGGTCTTGTTGGTCTTTTGTTGTGGTTCTCTTTTTCATTGCCACTTAGCCTCGAGAACACCCATCTGTTGTAACTGTCCAGCTTTGTCCCTCTCCTCTAAGATCCTCTCCTCTTAAATGGACTGCAATTTGTGTGTGAGCTGGGGACTCCTATGCAGTAGCAATCCAGCAGAAGGTGAAAATCATGCAAGTTTTTGTTCTGGAGGGCCAGTGGCAAATGCGCTGGTAAATAATGACCACTCCTTTGCTTTCTGGCCTTTCAGGTATAAGTTGAGGCTGGTATTCATCTTTCAGCTAAACTTACAGTCATTACCCACTCTCCAAGACTGCCAGCAAGGTCAGTCCCTCCAATTACAGCACATGGCAACGGGGCTGATGTGTTCTCTCTCTCTTTGAAGGTAAGCTGGAGTCAAGAAACCTTGGGTCTCCACACCGGAATTTGAAGAATGAGATGCCTTTTCCTCTGCCATTCATCATTTTTCCCCCCTTTTCCACAAAGAACTTCTATACCTTATTGCCACTCCCCAGAGGACTCAAAAAACCTGTGGCCTTAAACACACACCCCAGGGTCCACCCTGTGCTCACTTTGGTTGTTGGGAAGCTCCAGAGTGGGGACTAGGATGTAGAGAGATTTGGGAACATGCATTTAAGTGGTAATCTTCCAAACCCTTCCACTTGTGTGTGGGTGTGCAGGGGAGGGGGTGCCCCATTAGACATTAAAACAAAATCTTATTAACCTGATTAACCCAACCTGGCTCAGTCGGTTAAGCATCTGCCTTAGGCTCAGGTCATGATCCCAGGGGCCCGGGATGGAGTTCCGCATGGGGCTCCCTGCTCAGCGAAGAGTCTGCTACTCCCTCTGACCTCCCCACCCCACCGTGCTCAAGCTTGCACTCTGTCTCCCTCTCTCTCTTTCTGAAATAAAATCTTTAAAAATAATAATAAAAGTCTGATTTTAAGACCCACATTTCATACCATACCATATGTTAAAATCATGGATTCAAATCAAATGAAAATAATAAAATAACCATTCACGAAAAGAATGTAGGTAGACAGTTATCTAACTTCTAGAATATGATACACTTTCCAAGCATAAAAGAACAGAACAAATGAAAAGCGCGAGCGCGCACACTTACACACACACACACACACACACACACACACACACGCACCTGGAAGGTACTGTCCCCAGGCTGGTGCTTTAGCTGAGCTTGCACTTAGTTGTCCATTGTTACATCAGGCAGGCTACTTCTAGGGTTATATTAACCAGTGACTCATGCAGCGATCAGTTCACTTTCTAATGTCCTTTGCCATAAAATGGGTCCCTTGACTTGAGGCAATATGTGAGATATGCCATGACAATGGACAGGCATTCTGTAAGACTTCAGATAATGGTGTTATTGAAGGTGATGCAGTCAGAGAATGAAAATCTATCAAATTATCAATCCTAGCAAGAAGAAAATGCTGCCTTCTCCAAGGTGTAAGGCATCCAATGTGGTCAACCTGTCAGTAAGTAGCTGGCAGGTCTCTCTGAAGAACAGTACCATATCAAGGGCTCTGCATCATTCTCTGATGCTAGACGGTCAAGCTTTAAGTCATCCTTAGTGACAGGGAGCCAATGTAGTTGAGCCCATGCAGAATTGTCATCCATGCCACTATGGGCCATTATCTTTGGACTCACTGGGCAAGTTCTAGGATGGCCAAGGAGAGAGGCTAAGGTTGAGTGTGTGTTTTTTTAAGTGTCCTAAGTGAATGTTCTCTTCTAGACATTAATGTAGGAAACAGATCTGCATGCTTTATGCCCACTCCCATAAGTCCATTAAACATAACTCTTCCCCAAGACTCCCAGTCTTTGTTCCTTCTTGGCCATTGACCAATTGGCTGAACCATTCATCATGACCCAGGAATCAATGTGTGTAGGTATATTGGGTCATTTCTCCCTCTATAGGAACTCCACGGCCAAGTAGAATGCTTTGATCTCTACTCACTGGGGACCTTTCCTTTCACTCCTGTCTTTCAGGACCATCCCTGATAGGGTCTCTCATCAGGAGCAATCCTCTTCTAGCACCAGCAAACCACACTGAACCATCTGTAAACCCAGCCCAAATCTGCTCACTCTCCCTCAGTTGGTCATAGGGACCACTTTGTGATGCTCTAAAGTGAGTTGCAGTAGTAGATGACATGGGAGTCTGACACACTTGTTCTTGTAACTTATTCATGGCTCTTGAATGACTGCTTTCATCATACAATGCATTGCTGCTGTGTTCACCCAGTCTCATGACTCAGTGAATCTACCATGATCCAATAATACCAGCTCCTGATAGGCAGCTATGATCACACAGTCTCTTGGTATCACGTGGTTGGGCATCTAAGGCTCGGAAGCAGGCCAGGAAATATTTTTCAAATAATATTTCTCTGCCACCAAAGTCACGGCCCTGTTTTAAAACCTAGAAGTCTGCCCAAGACTTCTATTACTGTCTACTGGAGCTTCCCAAAGACTCCAGTGTCCTCATTCTCCATAGACACTTTGAGCACCCCCATATTTGCTAGCCCAACAGCTGAAGTGGCAGGGCAGCTGGTACCACAGCCCGGATCACCTGCAGAGCCCTCTTTTCTCAGGGTCCTAGGCAAAACCGGAAGTGTGGTAAGTGCCACCACCAAAATACAACCAAGGGTTGTGCCTCTTTCTACAAAGCTTCTACCCAGGGCTGTCTGCGGCACAGCTTTGCATCTAGTGAACTGTTGGGTGAGATGTGCATTAACGCTCCCTGAACCCCTGAATTCTGAAAGGATGAGTGGGGGTTATTTGGAGCTCCTCCCACCTTCTCTTCTGAGATAAGACAGCTAATTCTACTCTGCCGGGACATGTCACATTGGGAACACCAGAGGGCGACCACTCCCCACGGATGGCAGTGCCTGGGCCAAGAACTGGCTAAACCAAAGGTGCAATGGGCGGGTCTTCCTTCTCTTCAGTCAGGTCTGCACACCCCATGTCCTAACAGTGCAGTACAAAGATCCACGGTTTTGGTAACAGAGAGACCTGTGCTTGAATCTCAATTCTACCAGTTACTTCCTATGACCTTGAACAAGTAACCTCACCTCTCTAAGCCATGGGTTCCCCGTCTGAACAAAACAGGGTACAAAAATAGTACCTACTTCATTGGGTTGCTGGAATGATAGTGAAATAATGTGGGTAAACAGCAAAACATTGTCCAAGTATTAGTTATTCTTAGGCTTTGTAATAGTTAATCTAATTGATTCTCACCGGAGTCCTTACAGCCAGGGTGGGTAAACATGATTCCCATTTTTCAGATGAAGAAACTGAGGCTCAAAAGAGTTTAAGGACCTGCAGAAGTATGATGGTAACAGCAGTTTAATTTTCTACATCTGTCCCTCAACCATTTCACAGTGATGGCAGCTGGCCTTAGAGACCCATTTATAAGTCTTTGAGGTTCTGGGATTCTGAGGCCCAGAAAGACAAATAGGCTACACAGTGAACCCACGACCAATACAAGACCCAGTGAGCCAGCCCACTGGGCTCCTTATCCAGTATTGCAGCCATGGCCCCCATACACTGTGAAAAGACACTGCCTTGTTAATCTGTTCTTGATTGCTTGCTGTAGGATCCCGTCCGTGAGCCTTGTCTCCCTCAGTACACTGTGAACAGAGAAAAAATTCTCAAGGGATACATATTACTATGGAAAAGCATATTGCTAGATGAGACAGGGATCTGTAAAACTGCGGGTACATGATCCCAGGATGTATTTATGTATATCAGCAGAGAAAAAAGTGGAAGGGATTGAGCCCCACAGGGGCTCCCTGCTCTCAGTGGGGAGTCTGCTTCTCCCTCTCCCTCTGCCCCCCCACCCCCGCCACCGGGCTGGTACTCTCACTCTCTCTCTCTCAAATAAATAAATAAAATCTTTAAAAAGAAATGCTTTTCTCTGGGTGGTGGAATTATAGCTGATTTTTAAGTTTTTCCCTTGCACTGTGTGTGTGTATGTGTGTATCCAACAAGCATGTTTTACTTCTGTGATCAGAAAACAATTTGTGTGTTATGCTATTTCAAGTGCCCATTTAACAAATTACCACATTAAGAGTCAGAGATCCCAGGCTGTCCTCTACATTAGTTTCTTGTTACTTTGCACAAGCACCGGGACCCTGCTAAGCCTGTTTCTCCACCTGCAAAGTAAGGAGATCAACTCCTGTCCCCCCTTCACCCGGAGGCTCAGACCCTTCCAGTCTGGCGGCCACCTGTTGTTCCCTCTTCTCCTCAGCCAAGCTTCCGGGCAGTTGCGGACCCCCACCCCTCCACCGGGCCACCTCTGTCTCCACTCCCCTGATTCCACTAATTAATCTTCTGCCTCCTCGCAGCTTGGGTTTTGCACCCTGTTCTCCAGCCTAGACTCTACAAAGATCACTGGTGGCCTCCTCATTGCCAAAGGCCATGGCGCCATACTTTCTCCCTAGCTCTCTCTCTCTCTCCAAATCCCTACCACTTTCCCCAGCAAGGGGCTCTCATGGTTGTGTCCTCCTCCCTGAAGCGCACTCTTCCCTCACCGGCTCTGACCACGGCTGGCTGGGGTTTCCCTAGTCCTCTGGCTGCAGCTTCTCCAAGGCGCTGCTTCTCAGAAGGGGCTTCTGGCTCCCGAGGCCCTTCCTTCTAACACAATCTTTTTTTTTTTTTTTTTAGATTTTATTTATTTATTTGCGAGAGAGAATGAGAGACAGAGAGCATGAGAGGAAGGAGGGTCAGAGGGAGAGGCAGACTCCCCGCCGAGCAGGGAGCCCGATGCGGGACTCGATCCCGGGACTCCAGGATCATGACCTGAGCCGAAGGCAGCTGCCCAACCAACTGAGCCACCCAGGCGCTCCCCAAGGCCCTTCCTTCTATATCTAGCCTGCCTGTTGACCGTGAGCCTATCGAATAGCTCCCACTCTCATCAACAGCCCAGGCCTGGCTCGTGAGCTCCAGGCCTGATAACAAGTCCAGCAGGGGCCCACCCCACACTCAGCACACTGGGCTGAGCCCCATCTCTCCCCCAGCCCCTCCTGCAGCTCACCAGTCCCCCTCTGTTTTCTGCCCACAAGTGCTCAGCCCAGACTTCGCCCTCCCCTCTCCCCTGCCCCCATGACTTGTCCCCAGGTCCTGGTCAGTCATCTCAGAAGCACTTCTCAAATCCATCCCTCCTCTCCAAACCCCAACACAGACCTTAGCACCTCTCCCATGACTGGTGAAGCCACTCTCAACGTCTGCCTCCCACTCACATCCCACAACCACTTAGTGCGAGAGTTCTGCACACCTGCCCACAACACCCCAAACCTTCTGAGCACTCTGCCCCCTTCCCTTATCCACCCAAGGGATATCATCACAGACCTTCATAGCTCTCATCCACATGACATCCACAGATTCACCACTGGTCCCCTTGCCTTCACTCTCTCCCTCCAGCCTAGACTAAAATAGAGGTTACATCCTCAGAACTCTTATTCAGCCCTCCTGTGTGTCAGGCATTGAGGGCTTTCCCTATATTCTCACTTATTCGTGTTTTCCTCACAACAACCATATGAGGGAAGTACTATTATTATCTCCCTTTCAAAGATGAGAAAAGTGAGATATAGAGAATTTAAGTAACCCTCTCTTGGTTATATAGTTAATCCTAGTTACTAAAGTCTTGGAACTAGGATCTGAATACAGAGGATCTGATCTGACCGCAGAGCATCAGCCCTTAACCACTCTGCTACATGGCCAACTTGCCTTTTTGCCAGAAACACCTATGGGATGAAGTCCACACCCTTCTACCCAGCCTCTGAGGACCCTCCTGCAGAGCTCAGACACCTTTTCAGTCCTATCACCCACTGTGCCCAACAGGTACCCACCCAGCCCTCCTGACTGTCTGCCTCAACTACCCACTTTCACACCTTAACCCATGCCTTCTTGCTGACTGGTGCCTGTTGGCTCAACCCCTCCTCCAAGACTATCATAAATGCCTCTTCCTCCATGTGGAGCAGGCTGTGCTCGAAAGCAGCCATGATGGAAAGGCCGGTGACTGGGAAGCAGGAGACCTGGAAACTTGATCCTTGCCCTGCTGGAAGGTCTCGCTCTGGGCCCCAGTTTTCCCATCCATGAGATGGAGGGGTAGGACCAGATCATCTTTAGAAGCCCTTCTTGCTCTAGCAGCCCTGGCCCTGTGTTCTCCTGATCCCTGAAATGGAGGTGAAACTGCTCTCTTTGAATCCCTTTAACATTCACAGAATGGAGAGAATGTCAGGACTGGGAAGGACTTCAAAGAACCTATAATCCCACCCCCTCTCTTTCCCCCAGGGATGCTGAGGCCCAGGGAGAGGCAGAGGCCTGTCTAGCCATCTGGGGAGCGGTGGGAGGGAGGCTGTGCTCTCCACTTGATGGAGGACCCATCTCAGCAGGTCCCCAGCCCTGCAGAGAAAGGGGTGGGAGGAGTCAAGGAGGGCAAAGCTGCAGAGCCTGGCTCCTGGCCGGCTTGGCCTGCCCAACACCCTCCGCCCCTGCCGGAGGCCTCAGTAGTTTTCCACAACCAGCAGGCCTACAGCCCAGGACATGGGCTCCCCTCTCCCCTTGCCCCCCACATTCCTCTGTACACTCAGGCAGCAAAATGGCATTCAGGGCTCTGCTAGGGCAGGAAGCAGGCAGAGACCCAGACACACACAAAGACAGATATCAATACAGCCATAAACTACAGGCCAGAGAGATAACGCAGATCCAGATGAAGCAAAGGTGCCCAGACACAAATGACACGTGCAGATCACCGCGCCCACCCTGCCAGGCACGTAGACCCATTCGGAAAGGCACGCACAAATAAGGCTGTTTTCCAGAGATATTCCTCCTATGCACAAACACAGCCGCATTCACACCCGGAGGCTTACGTGCACACTCCGCAGACACCACCACCCACCCAGGCCCCTGTCACCACCGCCCCCCCCCCGCCCCCGCCAGCCCCTGTACTGCCTGTCTAGGTCAAACGTAGGTCAAGAAAGGGGAGAAAAAAACCTGAGCTGCCCCAATCCTGGGAGGCGGGAAGGAGCTAGACAAAACCCAGGAGCCAGCCAGGCTCCCTCGGCACTGAGAAGGCGCCACTTTTTCATTCCAAAGAATTCACTGGACAGTCCCCACCCTGTTCCCAGAGGCCAGGGTAAGGCTGGTTCTGGAGCACCACCCCCTCTAGGACCCTTTCTCTAGCCTCTGAGATTCCAGCTTTGTCCCCTGCTGTTAGAGGCAGAGCAGGGGGGGCACCCAGCACCATTCCCCGGGTTCATTTCTCCTCCAATCTTCTCTCCACACCACCTGGCATCTCCACCCTCACACCTATCTCCCTCACTGTATCCCCACCTCCAGCCCCACATCTGTCCTCCAAGAGATTAACTCCACACCTTCACTGGGTCCACCACACCCAAGAAGCCAGAAACACAACTCCTTGACCAGATGTACCCAGTGACTTACATCCTTGCCAGAGCCTCTCCCTGGGTATTCCGTGACTATCTGGGGGCAGATGGGTCCAGCAGGGTGACCGCATGCACATCCTGCCTCAGGTCCAAGCTGGCAGAGGTGGGCTCCAGTCCCAGCCTGTCTTAGAACCTTGGCCAGGAGGCTTCAAAGCTTTGAGCTTCAGTTCCCTCATTTATAAATGGAAATCATAATGCCACCTAGCCCTCAACAATATAGTTTATCCTGGGGCCTAATATGGACCCCTGGTTTTAACGAGCGAATGGTATGTGCGACTTGGGTCTAGTGATTCAACCTCTCTCAGCCTCAGGTAGCCCTTGCTACCTTGGGGGGTGAAATAACCTTGTCAGGGAGCAGATGGTCCCTTAGGGGGCCCTCCCGCCCAAAGGCTCCCCACCTGCCCCCAGCCGCACTCCGGTTCCCACGCCGCCTGGCCCCCGCCGGCTCGGGCTGTCAGCCGGAAGGGATTTGCAGCCCGAGAGCAGGGATCAGCTGCGTCTGCACAGAGGCCGCCTTGTCCCGGTGGGGACCCGGGGCCGCGGCGGGGCCGCTCCATCACGTTGCTCGGCGGCCGCGGTGCCAGCGGCCACCCCGCCCCCGCTCGACTTGGTCCCGCTTCAAGGGCCGGCGCCGGATTTCCTGGCCCCGCGCCCGAGCCCCGCGCCTTGAGGGTGGTTTGGGGGCGCACAGCGCGGGAGCCACAGGGCCTCCAGGGCGCCCGGTTTCCGCCCCAACTGGAGGGGGCCGCCGCACACTGTCCCCTCCGCTCCCACCCCACCTACTGTCGGGCAACTGAACCCGCCAGGCTGAATCCCCACCCTTTCCCGCAAAAGGCGCGGGCCGGCCGTCTAACCCCCTTCCCCTAACCCGGGCGTCCTACCCGGGCGTCCTGACGCGTGATCACCGATTTCCCTGGAAAAAGCCTTGCAACTTGGGAGATCTCTCAGGATAAGTTCAACCGAAGATGGATGGGGGCAGAGAGGGTGGGGGCCTGGGTGAGTCTGTTCCATCTTGGAACCAGCTCTGGGGTCAGGTTGTAGGGATCCAATCACGGTGTTCTGGATCTGGGTCTGAGCTGGAGGCCAATCCAGGAATTATCTGGTCCACGTGTTGGAATCTTCTCTCAGTGTTCAGAGTTTGGATGTTGGGACCCTCTCTGGGTGTTCTCAACTTGGATGTTGGGATCTTTATTGGGGTTCTGGATCAAGATGTAGGAATGTACTCGGGCTGTTCTAGGTTTGCAATGGAAGCCTATCCAGATGCATCTAGTACAAGTGTTGGGATATTTTCTCAGTATTTTGAGTCCAGATGTGATCTTCTCTAGGTCAGATTGCTGGAGCTTTCTCTGGCATGGCTGTTGGAAGGCCATCCAGTGTATGTGACCCAGTGCTGGAGATCTCTGGGTGTCCAGTGTCTGGCACTGGGACCTGCCCTGGTAGATCAGGCACAGGTGTTACCAGCTGCTCTGGGTTTGTTTGGGGCTTCTAGACAGGAACATAAGGTCCAGCCCCAGACCTCCCATTAGCCTGAAAGCAGACATTACCGCTAAGTCTCAGCCCCAGCTCACCAAGACCCCTATGAGACCAGCAAGGGAGGGCCCCTGCAGCTTAGCTTGACACACCTCTTCAGAACCCAGAAACTGATGCTTGGAATCATCATGACCTCACTCTATCCAGAGGCACATCCCTCCCCTTCTCTAGCTCATTTACTCACCAACAAAGTGAAAGAAGTGGATTTGATATTCTCCAGGGCCCCTATGCCACCTTCTCCCAGGTCTTCCCCTACACAACACACATACACACATAAACACACACACACACACACACACACATTTTTGCCCACTCTGATTTTTCCACCTGGAATACCCCAGTCTCTCCTTATCCCCTCCAGCCTCTACCAAGCCCTCCCCCTTTCTTTCAGAAAATCTTTCCCCTCATCCACCCCTTTTTCAGGTGCAGGGCATGATCCCTTCCTGCCCTGAGAAGAGACCCCAGGAAGTCACTGACCCGGCCAGACTTCTCCATTGAGCTGGGAACTCTCTGAGGGCAGGGCCCTATCTACTCCTGGACCCCACTCTGACACTTCAGAGTCTCGTGCTCAGCTCAGCCACCATCCCAGGCTGGCAGTTGACCCTTTAAGAAGAAAAAGAATCTCTTTATTCTCTAATATGCCGGATGATGGGGTGGGCACTAAGCGGATTTGGGAGCCTGTCTCCTGCCCGCACCAATCCTCCTTTCCAGGCCACTGCACCCATGTGACTGACAGGCAGTCTGGGGTGGTGGGGATCCCTCAGGACCACGTGAGCCCAGGCGGATAGCTGGAGACTGACTGCCCAGTTCTACCTCTCCTGGGTGGCTGTGTACCTCGCAGACAGAAGTCAGAAACCCCAGAGGGCAGGAGTGATCTAGAGCAATACCCCATTCTCTAGACCAACCTGCACAATCGAGCATGTGCACATGAATGTCCACATGCGTACATGCACACATTCACGTGCACACACATGTACACCTCTCAGGGAGGGAACTGAGCCAGATCCTGAGCTAGGCACTTTGCAAACAATATTTTTGAGTCCCCACAGCACTCTTGTAGGAAAGTTTAGTTCTATCTGCAGACGAAGCAGCCAAGGCTGGGGACGGGGGAGGGAGGCCTAAGCTGAAACCCAGTTAAGTGTGGAATCAGAAGTCAAAGCAATGCCCTGGCACACACACACACACACACACACACACACACATTCACACATACCCACACATATATAGGTGCACACACAGCTTTCCCATGCTTGTGCTCAACCCCTAAACCAGTCGTTGACTATGAAAGCTCCAAGGAAACTGAAGAGATCATCTTGTCTATGCTATTCCATTTTATAGAAAGAGAGATGGGAAGGGATTTATTTAAGTTTTCAAGACATTTGGAGGTGGCAGAATCAGGACTGAAATTCACATCTCCATTGTCACACACAGTCATCTGTACACACATCCACATGCCACACAGCTTTTACCCACAGACTCTTACACGTAAACCCATGAATGCAAACATCTACTTGCACCCGTGGATGGTCATTCACACCCCACACATATTCCTACTTGTCTTGTATGCCTACATACATGTCATTGCACATCCACTCATCACATACACACTGTCATATGTAGGTGCACACAGTACACATTCATGGACATTCATTCTCACATGATCCTTACACTCACATATCTACTTACACCTACACACACATCCATGCTGTCTCACTCCTACATCACATGTACCCACCATCCTGATGCAAGAGATAAGTTGACCCTGATCAGAAACCCTGCACAGCTAAGGCTCGACAGTGGGTGGGAGCTCTACACTGAGCCTTTAGGAGGGGAGGCCCTCAACCAGCATGGCATTGCAAGGGTGTGCCCTGGCATCGCTATCCACAGCCCCGGGAAGTGCGCTCTGCCAGCAGGTTCCCACACGCCCCAGCAACTCGCCTTGGCCAAACCTCAAACCCAGCAGGTAGCCCCAGAAAGTGCCGAGTCATGGGCCAGGAGTGGCCAGGCCAAGCTGGCGGCTGGACTGGTCCTGGCTTGTGAGCTAGTGTTGTCTTCTGCCTGGAGTCACATAGAGGATTCTCCTCCCTCCAAGGGCCAGACCCTGAGTCATGAGGCTTCTTCCTACATCCACCGAAGATAAGGATCAAGGGGCCAGGATTTGAGGGCAAAACACCCAAAGCTGCTAATGGGATTTGCCAAAGTTGGTGAGCCAGCTGACCCAGGCTTCAGAATGACCCTTTGAAATGGGCTAGTTAAGTCTTTCTCAGTGACTGAAACCCTATGTATGTATCAAATACAAACTAATCTCAAAATCTAGCCCATAAACAGTGACAACTGTCACAGTTCCGTAACAGATGCTCTAAGCTGGGCAGACCAGACACGTGAACAAATAATTACAATGCAGGGGTTGAGAACTGTAACACAGAGATAGATGGAGCATGGTGGGAGCACAGGGCAAGGAGTTGCCAAGTTGGACCAGAGGTGGGGCCACTAGACTTGGGTCTTGAATGGTGAGGCAGAGTTTTCCAGGAAACCAAGGAGCTTTCCGGAGGGAAAATTGTGTTTCAGGCAACAGAGAGCAGCTTAAGTATGGGCTGAATTGGAGAGGTAGAGGGTAGGTAGAGGTAGGAGAGGTAAAGGAGAGGTAGAGGTAGAGGTAGAAGGTAGACTGGAGGTACAAGAAATGAGGCAAACTGGAATTTAGCCATTTATCAAACATTTATCAGGTACCTACTATGTGCTAGATTATGACACATAAAATACACAAGCCTGTCTCTCAAAGGGCATAAGCTCAAGGGTCCCGTGTTCAAGTACTTTCAGGTGCCAAGCAGATGATGTGATGTAGTGAAATGGGAGGGTGTAAGTAATAGGGAGTGGTGGGGCTTGTGTCTAATAGGTTAGTCGATGCCAAAGTATTTATGTTTAGGGATATTTGTCGATCCTGTGGCAGCCAAAAAAAAAAAAAAAAAAAAAAAAACTCATTTGTGGGCTGGCTTCAGATGGTATACCCTGAATTTACAGCCTTTGGTTCTAAAGTCTAGAACCTAGACCCTAGAATTTAGAGGAAGCCTTGAGTATGGAGCTAAGGAGTTTGAGCCTGGCCTTGTAATGGGCTTAAGACCCAAGGGAGGTTCTTGCCATGAAAGGACATTTGTCACGGGAGCCTCCAAGAAGAAAGGTCTCACCCCAGGATCATTGAACATAACAGAGCTGTGTGTATTGCCCAAGACCCTGGAGATAAGGATAATGTTCTCTTTTGCCCATCACAACTGTTCCCTGGCAAGGGCCACTCTGTCCTCATGTGAATCTTCATCCTCACCCCCCTCTCCTACTCTGACCTCAAACCCTCCTTTTTCTACCCACATCTTACATTAAAAAACTGAGTAGATTGGATCCCCCACCTCTCTCTGACCAAGGCCCCCACAAAGGATATCCACTCTCACACACACACACACACACACACACAGATCTCTGTCAGGTGAGAGGTTTAGACTAGTTGATCTAGGAATGATTCTTCGTGTGTTCCATCTCATGAAAATGCCAGAATGTCTTTAGAGATGAAAATGCCTGACTTGGTGTTCTAGTCTTCCTGAAATTTCATGGGCACCTGGGGACTAGATTGATGTCCAGACAGGAATGGGGTTCCGATGCAGCTCTCCTGTTGTACAGGGAAAGAGGGAACATGGTCAGGCACCTCATACAGCCTCCCCCCTCCCCAACACATATGCAGACCCCAGATACTTGGCTGTGGAGCCTGGAAGCTGCCCTGGGCACAGGCTAACACCCCCTCCTACCCTCCACCAGCTGCAGCCTCCCTTGTGGACCCTCATTAAATTATTCCACCCCACTGGTATGAGGCTCAGGCTGCCTTTGATGTGTGCCCATCCAGCTTCTGAGGCCAAGACCAGGCCCTTCACACCAGACCAGGCTGATGGGCTCTGGCAGCTCCCCTGGGGCCCCATGTGGCAGGAACACCAAGGCCCACATTCACACCCACAGGACACATGCACAGGCCCGTGCATAGCCAGAGATTCCCACACTTACATACAACACTCTCTCTCACACACACACACACACTGTCCTAATAGAACCTGCACTGTGGCACACTCACATGCCCTCAAGCACACCCACATTCATGCACACCTCTGTATGACACCTGCAGCACATACACCCTCACACACTCTTCTGGTCTTGCACACTCACTCATGGCACCCGGGCTCTCATACGGGGCCTCCTGTGCCTTCCTCCTTTGCCACTCAGCTGGTGTGTGAGATCATCTGCAATCACACCTGACCTCCTCACCTTCCTCATCTTTTGGAGGTCCTAGCTTTGTGATTATGAACCCAAACAGCTTGACTTCAGGTCTTGGGTACCCCATTTACAAACTGTGTGACTGTGGGCAAGTAACTTACCTCTCTGGGCCTCTGTTTCCCTTCCTGTAGAATGGGAATGATAGTGGTATATTGCTACAGTTGTTTAGTGGCTTAAAAGAGGCTCTGTACTTAACCACTTAGAACAGTGCCTGGCACATAATAAGAACTCAACAAATGGCTCTCATTTCTTGCCCCTTCCCTTCCATACCCTTTGCCTCAGCCATAGCAAAATCGTTAAATTTCCTAAGCCTGCCCAGCTGCTACATGCTTCTGACCCTTTACATAGGTTGTTCCTTTTATCTGGAACATCTCTTCCCCACTTCTTCAATGCCCCATCCACCTGGTGAGCTCCTACTCATCTCTTAAAACCCTACTCAGGGGGCTCCCCACCAGCAGAACTGGTCACTGATGGCTTTGTGTCCCACCCCTGACCTGAACTGTCTATTTCTCTAGACGGCGAGCTCCTCGAGGACATGGGGCCTTGTGAAATTCATCTCTTCGTTCCTGTACCCAGCACTGGACGTGGGTCACCATGAGCATCAGCGGTATGTGAGGGAGTTCATGGTGCCACATCATCACAAGATAAGAACAAGAATCACTTGTGCACATGAGTATGAAATGGTATGGAGATGACTATGTGGCCCAGAGCACTGATAGAAGCAACAGTGTCACACCAGGAATGACAGCTGACTTTGCTGAATGGGAGCTCAGAACGGAGGGTTCTCTCGGTTCTGATGCTTACACTGATGCTCTGAGGCTGTGGCCGGGTGTGTCTGCCACGTGGGGTGGTGGGTGAGGGAAGCATGTTGGATGGTTGCCATGGAAGACTATACAGTAGCGAGAAGGAACAGAACAATCTACATACAGTGACATGGTGTTGAGTAAGAAGAGTAGGGACCAGAAACATTTATAGTGCAATACTATTTTTTAAATTAACCCCCCAAATTGCATACTTTATAAAGACAAGCACATTTTAAGGACATATTAAAACAACAAAAACAACAGGGGCACCTGGGTCGCTCAGTCGGTTGGGCATCCGACTCCTGATTTCAGCTCAGGTCATGACCTCAGGATCATGGGATTGAGCCCCGCCCGCATTGGGCTCCGTGCTCAGTACGGAGTCTGCTTGATATTCTCTCTCCCTCTCCCTCTGCTCCTCCCCCTGCTTGTGCTTACTCTCTCTCTAAAAAAAAATTAATTAATTAAAAAAAAATATTGGAGGGGCACCTGGCTGGCTCAGTGACCATTTTTCAGTAGATTCCTGGATTGAGGAAGGGAGCAAGGGATGAGAAGGGGGATCTGGGAAGAAGGGGTGAAATTAAATTAGCAGAGAAGAGTATGAATAACCAGCTCCATGCACCTGAAATCCAAACAAACAGAAAGAAAAAATCCATGGGAGTGTATCATTTTTATGTCTTTTACAGTTGAGAAAATAAACAAGTTATGTAGTCATTCTTTTATTTAGGTATTGATGTTATAGCCTCTAAATAGCATCACTGTTGATAGTTTTCTTTAATTCGATAAAAAGTTTAAATTTTCATGTGATGCTTTCTCTTTCCCTCTCGGGCTCAGAATCATTTCCTAAAGCCCTGACTAGACCCTACACTAGATTCTCCCTGGCACAAGGGCAGACCTCGCGACTTGCAGGTCCTGCAGATGAACGAACGAATGAATGAATGAAGGAGGGAAGGACAAAGGGAAGGCAGAGAAAGAGAGAGGTAGGAATGAAGGAATGATGAAAGATTCCACAGAAGCCTCAGTATGGAAAGACCCTCCCAGAACATTCTCTTCCTTTCTCCACCCCATCCTTGGCATGAATCCCAGGTTGGGGCAGGGGAAGGGGCAAAGGCTAGACACGGGACTGCCGATTTCCCCAAATCCTCCCGTCATGAGAAGGGTTGTTCCCAGTATCAGGAGGGGGCAGGGGCCGGCACGAGGTCCTGGGCCCTGGGGTAGCATGGCTCCAGGGATCCCAAATCCGATGTGATCTGAGCCCCCTGCTCCAGAGGGACGCTGGGCCTGGCCCTTGTACTAGCACAAGCAAGGATAGTTGCAACTACGGTGCTATTTTGTACGGACACTCTCCCCTGTTGTATCCCCTTCGATTCTCAATCAGGTGTGACATTAAGGATTATCCCCAGTGTTGCAGTGAGAAAACAGACTTCGCTTAAAAGTCTCTTAAAGTTATTCACGTCAGGGTACTTTTAGCAAACATTCCAAATGCCCACTCCATGCCAACTGCTCAAGCACATCATCTGATCTTACAACAGCAGCTATTGCCCCTGTCTCAGACGATGAGCTGAGATGCAGAGAGGGGGACGTGACTGCCCAGAGTCACACAGTTAACATGGGGGGGACCTGGAAATTGCGCTTAGCTGGTCTGGCTCCAGAGCTTGCTCTCCCCACTCCCAGGCTGTGCTGCCTTTCCCACAGCAGAGCTGGGATTGGAAAGCAGGGTGAGCCAGCCATGTGGAGTGGGTTTGGGGGGAGGAGGGGTGGGGGAGGGCAGCTGGATTCATTGACACTTGTGGAGCCCGGCTCCCTGCCAGCCAAATGGGGGCCCGTTGCGAATGAGGTCAAGGACACACAGGGTCTGTTGCTAGCCCTGCCGGGGCCCCACTGTCTGCCCATAGCTTCCCTAAGGGCCCCTAAGCCTGGGGAGATGGGAGAGGCCACCTCCCTCCCCCTTTCCCAGCCAGAGCTGAGTGCGCTAATCCTGGGGAGAAGACACATTAGTCCAGGAGAATCAGTCCCAGCCTGCTCTGCTGAGTCAGCAGGAAGGACTGCCCTTGCTCTGCCAGCTACGTGAGCCCCTGCACGGCCACCACGGCTCCGCCCCGCCTGCCCAGTGTGGCCCCCCACCATGGGCATGCCCTCATGCGCCTGTTTCCTGCTGACCTGCCCCCTAGAGCACTCTCCAGCTCAGCAATCCTGAGCCTCCCTCCCTGTCCACTTGCCTAGCAACAGACCTGTTTCCAGCATCATCCCCACTGACCCCCAAAAGATAGCCTTCGCCTTGTACACCGACAGATAATCCTCCGCAGGAGTGTAGCAGGTGGGAAGGAGTGTTTGGGGGGAATATAGTGAGTCTTTCCATGTCCAGCACACTGTTAGCTCCAGACAGTTCATGTAACACTGGGGTCACTGCCTGAACTTGTCCCACTCTCAGTGTGATCACCATCATCATGGTCAGCATCCCTATCTCCCTGTTACCGCCAGCATCACTGTGACCCGACCATTATTGCCACTGCCATTAGCCTGATAGTACGGCTACTGTCAAATTCACCACCGGGACGCCTGGGTGGCTCAGTCAGTTGAGCGTCTGCCTTCGGCTCAGGTCATGATCCCGGGGTCCTGGGATCGAGTCCCGCATCGGGCTCCCTGCTCCGCGGGAAGCCTGCTTCTCCCTCTGCCTCTGTCTCTCTCTCTGTCTCTCATGAATAAATAAATAAAATCTTTAAAAAAAAAATCATTTTGACCAACACCTTATACCAGCCCCATCATCACTGTCCCCACCATCCAAGATAACTGTCAATTTACTCCCCAAAGTAGGACCATCATTTGCAACACCTGCACCACCACTGCCTCTACCACTCTCGCTAATAGAACACGTCCACCACCGTCACGGTCAGCATTAACACTACCACACTCAGTGCCGCCGTCACCCTCACACTGCCCACCAGCACCATTCCTGCTCCCATCGTTACCATAGCTACAGCCACACTGCTAAACTGGACACCAGCAGAACCAACCTCACCACCAATATCAGGACCACCGTAACTGTAAACAATACCAGTGTCACCCTAACTATAACAAACACCACTAAGCGTGGTACCACCAACATCTACGCCGCCATCGCTGTAACCACCACGGACGCCTCGTCACCCCCAACACGGTCACCCCCACCACCCCACCTCTTCATGAGGAGGAGAGACGTTTGCTGTTTACCTGAGCCAGCTTCTATGCCAGGCAGAATGTGAAAACAGCAGTTGGAGAAAAGCAAAAGCAAAGCTCTTCCAACTTATTGTTCTGACTATACAATTATATGCCCACTAACTTCCCATTAATGTCCTCCCAGGAACAGACTTGATTGTTTGGCTAAGTTGGTCTGTTTAGCGATTCACGGAGGCACAGCCACGCATGCCTGAAAAACACAGAAGTGGTTGCAGGACTCACCCCCTTACTGCCTGTGACATGAAGATGGCCAGCTCCCAACATCACACACCCTTTTCCCTCCCAACGTCCCTCCAGACATTCTGGGCCCCGGTAGATTTGTCTCTGTCCAGGGAAGGCTTAATCCGTTCCCTTCCCCAACTTTTGTCCCACTCCTCTAGAGCAGAACAGTATGTGGAAAGGTCCGAGAGTCAGGGCCCTGCATCCTAGCCTTGGTTTCACCACTAACAATCTGTGTGGCCTAGGTGATCACACTTCCTTTTCTCTGCCTCAGTTTCCCCACCTGTAAAAGGATGACCTTCTGACCCTGGTGCTTTAAAGACTTTTGTGAGCTGAGACACTCCCAGGACAAATCTGAGCCCTTTCCAGAAGATCCCTTCAAATGGGAAATCAGAGACTATCCAGTCATCTATTGGTTCCCCCTGTCCTGGGATCTCAAGCCCGGAGATGCTGCTGCCTGGGCAGGGTGGCGTCGGAACGGTTAAGCAGGTCAGGGCTGTGCGTGAGCAAGTATCTCAGATGAAAGGCTGGTCTGAGAGAATGACATGTGGCTGTTGTGGTTGGCAGGCTGGGGCAATGGGACCAGGCTAGGTCCCGAAGGAAACCCCCTCCTGGTCTCACCAGAACAAAGTGGTGTTTTACGAAAACGCCATTGTTCTTGGGCAAGTCTTTCCCATCTCAACATAAACCAGGAAGCAGTGCTTCCTTTCCTTGGGCGAGACCCCAAGGTCCCCCCACCGGTGGGAGTGGGGGGAGAAGAACAGTTTTTCCTGCTTTCCACAAAGCCCCTACCCAGCTCTATCCAAGGCTTCCCAAAGTTGGTGTGTGTGTGTATGTGTGTGTGTGTGTGTGTGTGTGTGTGTGAGATGAGGTAGGAAGAATAAACAGAAGAGCACCTAGTCCAATGTCTTGCCTCCAAAAGAACTCTGTAGCCTGAGCTGGACCATGAAAGAGGCATCACTGCCCACAATCTCCCCTCACCCTGGTGTCACTCAGGCTTCTATCTGTCCCCACCATCATGTCTATCCTGTCCCTGCCTAAGGCCTTTGCACATGCTGTTCCCTCTGCCTGGACCACTCTTCTGCCTGTCACATGCTTGAAGGTCTCTGTTCTAACCTCAGTGAAGCAGTAACTGTTAAAAAGTGTCTTGCCTTTCTAACTATCAGACATTCTGTCTGCTCAGTGAGAGCAAGGACTAAGTACTGTCTGTCTTACTCATTGCTACATCCCCAGCACCTAGCACGGGATGCCCCCCAAGTATGTGTGTCTATATATGTGCGTTCCCCACTCCCCATCCCAATAAAGAAAACAGGTCACAGCCTCTCAGGCAAGGGAGCCATCCCTTCTTGAGCTGGAAGATCACAGCATTTCAGACCTCGGAGAGCATGCTGTCCAACAACTCCACTTTCCTGGAAGGGGAACTGAGGCTTCTAGCCCAGAAGGTCCTGGCCCACAGTTGGTCAGTGGAATTGCTCAGTTAGACTCCGGATCTCCTGCTGCCAAAGCTACTGGACAGAACCTGTCACCTAGTTTCCAAGCTTGGGCACAGCCTGGTGCTAACTCTCTCACTTCCTTGGAAACCAGACCTAGCAGTACATTGGCACATTCAGAAAACTGTCCAACCCACTTTTCCCACCTTCCTGAGAACTGAACCCCTCTTCACCACTACCACCTCACCCTTAAATCACCCTTACATGGAGCACTTTTTGCTTTTCCAGAGAGAAGTGAAATAAACCTCTGGGGTGTCCCCCATGGGCCAAGGAAGCAGAGCTCCTGCTTTCTAGCCCTTTAAATTTCGTTTTTCTTTCTTGCAAACAACACTTCTGCTTTTGTTTGTCCAGCTTTTGCTTGAACTAGGAAAGCTCATTAGCTTAAATATTTGCGGATAAAGAGAAGGGATAGTAGTGCCTCTTCATAGGGGTTGTCAGGAAGAATAAATGTCCCTAGCACAAGTAGATGCTCAATTAATGCTAGATCCCTTTGAAAAGTGTAACCATGCCATCCAAATACAAGATACTGTTACTTTCTAGGCAAGGCGTATTTACAAATTGCTCCTTTTATAAATGTGTGTTTAGACGTTCTGAGTAAAGAGCAAAGTCCCGGTTGAGAATTGTCCCCTGAGGTTGGTAGTAACTAGCACGGGGAGGGAACAGTTAGCTTTTTTTCTCTTCTTTACAAAATAATACCTACTCCCAGGTAGGACATTAAGCAAGCAAAGGAAGTGGAGATCAACTGGTGGACACAGGTGACACTGACACCATTTCCCGAAAAGAGAAAGACCCTGAAAGAGCGGGAGGGAGCTTGCTGCATTCCATTCCATTCCTTTGTGACTCCTAGGTTTATCTCAGATCCCCAGCTGGGGGGAGGACACAGACAGAAGGATTTGTGCCTCCTGGCAGGGGCAAGATAAGGACCAGATAAAATTCCACCCGAAGAAATGAAGATAAGCAGATAGTTAAAGGGATTTAAACTCCCTGCAGTTGGGAAAGAGGGTGGGGAGGAGAAATGCCCTCTACTCCCAGAAAAACTGAAATGCAGGACACGAAGCCCAGAGAATTTCCCACCATGGGAAGGGAGAGCAGTTGAATTCCACTTAGTGAATCCAACCCTGAAGCAAGAGGGGGTTAATAACCTTTGAATTCCCATAGAGATGCAGCTTAACCTGGGCAGTGGCTATGAATTTGCAATCACAAGTTCAAGTGTGTGAGTTCCTTCAAATCAAATTAAAACTAATGGTGCATCCCTTTATGCAGTGCTGATGGAAAATTCCAGTTCCATTATTATCCGGAGGGTCCTCCCTGTTCTGAGGATGCACAAAAGTCTGGAAGGCTTATGTTGTGTCCAGAAAAAGAGAGAACAACCCTTTGAGCTCCTCGCTACCCAAAATGAGGTCTGAGGACCAGCACCATCGGAGTCCCAGGGGAGCTTGTTGGAAATTCAGAATCTCAGGACCCACCCACGCCTACTGAATCAGAATCCCAGTGATTCATGTGCACATTAATGCTTAAGAAACACTGCAGACTAACCCCAAATCCTGCCAGCGCAGTGGCTTCAGTGGATCGAAGAAATGTGGGAGGCTGGGGGTCCCATCCCCCTAAGGGAGCCATGCTGTGGCCACTACTACCCGCTGCAATTCTGCCAGTTCCTCCCCGGACCTACCCCTTCATCCCCTTCTCCTCCCTTCTTCCCTTTCAGCACAATCCCCTCAATAAACTCAGACTTTCAATCAAAAAAGCCTGAACGTGGGGTGCCTGGTGGCTCTGTCGGTTGAGTGTCCGACTCCTGATTTCATCCTGAAATGATCTCAGGGTCATGAGTTCAAGCCCCAAACTGGGCTCTAAGCTAGGTGTGGAGCCCACTTTAAAAAAAAAAAAAAAAATCCTGAAAGACCAGTTGTCTGCTGGTGACTTCTGATTTCAGCCTGGCTTCACCAACACGCCCTGAGGTGAAGGAGCACAAAGACCGGCCCGGCTCTCCACCAGGGATGGAGGATGGGCAGGTGGGGGAGGGGGACCAGGGGAGAAGAAAAACCACCAACACAAAATAACATCTCAATCTATTATCCTGCCACACTTGTAATTCTTTAACTCTTGCTCTCAATTATATCTGGATTTAAGAGTACAAAACAAAGGCTTATGCTGTAATTTTAATGGACTTGTTTTTATAGAGAAAAAAAAAATGAATCCCAGAATCCTAGAAATGATTGCTTCTAAGACTCCCAGGGATTTAATGAGCTCCTAGCTTAAGGATTAAAGGTTTTTTTTTTAAACATCCATGGCATGTGTCTACAGCACCCCCTTCCAAAATAAACCACATGGAGTATCCTGTCGTAGAAACCAGAAATAAGCTGCTTGTCAGGTAGGGGCACAGAAGCTCAGCTAGCTGTTTCCTTCCCCTCCCCATAGCAGCCCCTGCAGTGACTCAAGCAGACCCCTAGCTCCAGGGAGCATGGGGTGAAGAATCAACTGCAGCCCACCTTCCACCCAATAGCGAAAGCCTCTTTGTGGCTTCCCTTCTCCCGCCTCTGATCACTCACGGTCAAAGATAAGTAGCACTGGCAGCCAGACTCATCATCCAGCAGCACCCAGGACTGGAAAACTCTTCCTCTAATGATGACCGGAATTTGCTTCTCTGGCCTGTTCTCCCACAGCCCCCGTTCTGCCTAGGGGACGGCAAGGGATAATTCTAGCTCCTCTTTGACATGACTTACAGAGCATACCTCTCCCTGGAGTCTCCTTTCCAGATGAAACAGGCACTACACCTATGTTGATGGGTAAACGGATGAATAAATGAAGAAACCATCAAATGAAGGAGTGGATGAGGAACCTTGTACTGTTTTCCAGAGTGGCTGCACCAGTTTGCGTGTCAACTGAAGGAAATACCCTGGTCCTTCGCCCCTGGACACACTCTAGCTTGAAAACGGTTTTCTGGGGCACCTGGGTGGCTCAGATGGTTGGGTGTCTGCCTTCGGCTCAGGTCATGATCCCAGGGTCCTGGGATCGAGCCCCACGTCCGGCTCCTGGCTCAGCGGGGAGCCTGTTTCTCCCTCTCCCTCTGCCTCTCCCCCTGCTCATGCTCTCTCTCTCTCTCTGCATCTCTGTGTCTCGAGTGAATAAATAAAATCTTAAAAAAAAGAAAAGAAAAGAAAAGAAAAGAAAATGGTTTTCTTAAAAAGTGACATCAGTAAAGGAAATTGTAGCTTTGGGAACTGAACACAAAATTCTAGAAAGACCTTAACCCAGCATTTTTCAAACTGTGGGCGGTGACCCATGTAAGTAGTAAAAATCAACATACTGGCTCTCAGATATCATTTTGCTCAGTGAAGGACAGAAAAGAAAAAAAATGGAATAGAACAGAAAATGTGAGTTCATCAATCAGCACTAAGGTTAGGAATTGTTTGGAAAACTTTTTTCCAGTTATACTACACATGTTTATACTGGGTCTTGGTGTAAAATGTATTTCTTTTTTACTTTTAATGTTTCAAGTTTGTATTTAAATTCTAGTTAGTTAATATATAGCATAATTTTAGTTTCAGGAGTAGAATTTAGTGATTCACCACTTACATATAACACCCAGTGCTCATCATAACAAGTGCCCTCCTTAATCCCCATCACCCATCTAGCCCATCCCCCACCACCTCCTTCCATCAACCCTCTGTTCCCTATAGTGAAGTCTCTTACGGTTTGCCTACCTCTCTTTTTTTTTCTGTCTCCTATGTTCATCTGTTTTGTTTCTTAAATTCCACATATGAGTGAAATCATGTTTGTCTTTCTCTGACTGACTTATTTCGCTTAGCATAATACACTCTAGCTCCACCCATATTGCAAATGGTAAGATTTCATTCTTTTTGATGGCTGAGTAATATTCCGTTGAATATATATATACCACATCTTCTTTATCCTTCTATCAGTGGATGGACCTCTGGGCTCTTTCCATAATTTGGCTATTGTGGACATTGCTGCTATAGTCATTGGGGTGCATGTGCCCCTTCAAATCACTATGTTTGTATCCTTTGGGTAAAATCTAGTAGAACAATTGCTGGGTCATAGTGTAGCTCTAGTTTTAACTTTTTGAGGAACCTCCATACTGTTTTCCAGAGTGGCTGCCCCAGTTTGCATTCCCACCAACAGTGCAAGAGGGTTCCCCTTTCTCCACATCCTCACCAACACCTGTTGTTTCTCGTGTTTTTAAGTTTAGCCATTCTGCCAGGTGTGAGGTGATATCTCATCATGGTTTTGATTTGTATTTCCCTGATGATAAGTGATGTTGAGCATCTTTTCATGTGTCTGTTGGCCATCTGTATGTCTTCTTTGGAAAAATGTCTATTCATGTCTTCTGCCCATTTCTTAACTGAATTATTTGGGATTTTTTGGGTGTTGAGTTTGATTAGCTCTTTACCAATTTTGGACACTAACCCTTTATCAGATATGTCATTTGCAAATATCTTCTCCCATTCTGAAGGTTGCCTTTTAGTTTTGTTGATTGTTTCCTTCGCTGTGCAGGCACTTTTTATCTTGATGAAGTCCCAATAGTTCATTTTTGCTTTTTTTCCCCTTGCCTCTGGAGACATGTCTAGCAAGAATTTGCTATGGCCCATGCCAAAGATGCTGCCTGTGTTCTCCTCTAGGATTTTGATGGTTTCCTGTCTCACACTTAGGTCTCTCAAAATGTATTTTTTTTTTTAGATTTTTTTTTTAATTCATTTGAGAGAGAGAGAGAGAGAGAAAGAGAGCACAAGCAGGGGGAACAGCAGGCAGCGGGACTCGATCCCAGGACCCTGAGATCATGACCTGAGCCGAAAGCAGACGCCCAACCATCTGAGCCACCCAGGCACTCACAAAATGTATTTCTTCCTGTGAGTCACAAGTCAAAACATGAAAGTCAGTGCTCTAACCCTATGAAAGTCACCACCATTATCCTCATTTTCAGATGAAGAAAATAAGACACAGATAAATTACTAACCTGCATAAGGTCCCCCAACTAGTAAATGGCAGAGCTGAGACTGCAATGGGATGGGGTTAGGGGAAGGGAAGGTGTCTGACCCCAGAGCAAGAACTTTGAACCTCTCCACTCCATGGCCTTCAGAATAGAAATGGTCATGCCATGCAGGCAGGTGGAGGGTAGCAAAGGACCAATCTCGGGACCAGAGGGCATCCAGCAAGGTTTTCCTCTCACACACACACACACACACACACACACATTCTTTTCCTTTGCACAGGGCACACCCACAGCAGACACCAGTGAGTGATGGTGGCAGGGCCATATTGTTGATGCTCTGGGTTATAAAGGAGGCAGAGTCCCCATCCAACAGAATCAATGACTCCTTTCTACCCAGAGTAGAGGGGTTCAAACAGCCATATGAAGCCTGAGCTACCCTGATTTGGTCCATATTTCTCCATTAACTCTCAAAGATACGTGTGAGAGACATTTCAAAAAAAAAGATATTTCAATAGCAAAATTGACCTTGGTGCTTGTTAGTGGTACTTGACAAGGAAATCAGCCCCTCCTTAATCCATGTCATGTATCCTAAGAGATTCTTGATGTTTTATTCCCCTGGACAAATTCTACAACCTTTCTAGATCTTAAGTGCTTTATTGGACTAAGACTTTCACCCTCTCAGATGTTGGTTGCCAATATCGATGGCTTCATGGCATCTCATCTTCTTCCCTTGTGTGTCCCAAGACTCCTCCTTCATTGCTGACCACAAGACAAATTTTGGCAACACTCTTAAGACTCCTCTGCTATAAAAGGAAGCCTATAATTGTGATCTGTAAGGAGCTGGGGTATGGTAGATTCCAGACCCTGGCTGATGAACTCTTTCCTTTCCTCCTCGACGTAGTTGTTATAACAGCGAAGTCTTATTTTTAAATCCTGCATCTGTGCCTTTTTTCCCACAACATGTTCTGATCACCCTTCCTACAGGGGAAATCTGGAGAGTTAGACATGCCTTAACCTAAGTGAACCCATCTTGGTTCCCAGTAATCCCTGCTTAGGAAAGGAACTTCTGGAATTTTGCCTAGGATTATGATAAGCTCAATGCACCATATTTTTCCCATGATTGAATGGAAGCAGCATGTTTTTGGCTTTCTTCCTGGCACCTCTCACCTTCCCAGAAGAGCCCCTGGAATGACCCATCTCTGCCTGGAGGGCCTCGAACAGAGCAATGGCAGCTGGGGGCAGCCCCATCTCAGCCCCACCTGGCCTTTGGTTCCTGTCAGCCAGGAGGGATTGTTTTACTTCTCTGGTTTAAAGAGCTTTCTCCCTGATGGAGAAGGCAGGGACCTTCGGGTTCTGTTCTGTTCTGTAACATTCTGTCTGTCCTACAAACATTAAGTGTGCACCTTATTCTTCCTTCTTGCTCTGAATGGGGTTTAGAAAGTCTCTTCCACTGTTTTTAGGTCTCAGCATGTCAGGGAGGTGGGACATACCTTAGATCCTTTCTGTGATCTCAGCCCCAAACCTGGTGCTTAGGCTCAGGCTTCTCTGAGGAGCCAAAGCAAGGGAGGAGTGGTGAGCAGGACGGGTGTGGGCAAGACACGGTCTGTTGGGTGAGGGTCATCAATCATTATCAGGAGGAGATATGGATCTGCATCTCTGCATCAAGGAATGTGTGTGAGCTTTGGAGTCATATGGGCCTGGGTGGGGAATTCTGGATAACAATTCCATGCTCTCAGATTGCTGGGGGGATTACATGAGATCACGTTTGTTAACCCTCCACGTCTAGCGCGTAGTAAGGATTTAACAAATTGCAGTTGATATTGTTATCATGACTTTTGCTGTTATCCAAAAAGTTCTGGTAATTGCAAACTCTCCAAGGAGTCTTCAGGGCCTGCCTATGACTTGCCTGACCCCAAGAGTCCCTGCAGCACTAGATACCATAAGCCAGCACAGGCCGGATTCCCTGTGGCCCCAGATCCCCACCTACCCAGTTATGAGTCAGGCTTCTCACATCTCCATCCCCACAGATTTGGGCAGTGACCCCACCCAGGCACATGCGTGTTAGAGGAAGCGCACTGGGCTTGGAGGATGGTGAGTTGGGTTCCAATCCCAGCTCCACTTTCTGACTCTGCTGAGCCTCAGTTTACTTACTTATCAAATGGGTATAATAACAGAGCCTGCCTCATTGGGTTGTTGTGAAGGTTATTATGGGAAAGTGTCCAGTTCAGGACCTGGTACAAAGTGGGGACTCAAGGAAGTTTGCTAAATTTTAACTGATATCTGAGTGCCTGGCCTCCTTCTGGAAATTATAGGAGGCCATGATACTGGGCAGGGAATGGGAGTTCAGAGAGAGTGTAGTCTTGGAGAATGGAGACTTTTCTTCAGTGGCATTGGCAGCTGCTGGCAGAGAATCTGCCCCTGCAGGGTTCTGGTTGGGCATGTGGTATGGAGGGAAGGGGGAAGAGAAAAAGAGAGGAATCAGAGAGACAATAAAGATGAAGCCTCTTCGGGGCGCCTGGGTGGCTCAGTCGGTTAGGCATCTGACTCTTGATTGCAGCTCTGTTCATGATCTCAGGGTCTTTGGATGGAGCCCCACATCTGGCTCCATGCTCAACACGGAGTCTGCTTGCCCCTCTCCCTTTCCTCCTCCCCGGCTCGCATGTGCACTCTCTCTCTCTCTCTCTCTCTCTCCCCTCAAATAAATAAATTTTAAAAATCTTAAAAAAAAAAGATGAAGCCTCTTCAGGAAGCCCAGAGACCAAAGTTCCATGACCAGTCAGTGGAGAAGCAAAGATTGGAACACAGGTATGTTTGACTTGAAAGCCTATGCCCTTTCAACTTCCACAGGCTGTCCAGGGGGGAGGCATGGCCTTCCAATGGGGCTTGTGGATGACTCTCACTTTCCAGAGCCATCAAATGGACACCAAAAGCCCAGGGTTACCTGGTGTGATTCCAGATACCAAAAGTTGCTTAGGCTGCTGTCAGGCTACGCTATGCAAAGCTGAAAAAGTTCAGACAACTCAGTGGGGAGCTCCTGAGCAAAGACTGCCCGTTAGAAGAGTCCCACACTGGGCAGAAGTGACCAGATCCTAGGACCTGGGTGCTTCTCATTGGCTGGGAGATGCCCAGGGAGCATGACCTTGGCCTGAAGGCTCTGCAGCTGAAAGCTGTCACCTACTGCACCCTTTACAGCCTAATGGCGAGCTCTTCACTGAGGGGAGGTCTGAATGGTGCACTTCCATGGCTCCCACAGCCCACCTGTGCCCCACGTGGGTGCACGTCTCCAGGCTTTCAGTGGGTCTTTCTTCCTTCAGGGAAAAGACTTAGAACAGGGAAGTCAGTGGGACAGACTACAGCTCCCATCACTGCAGCTGATCTTGGAGCTTCAACTAGTGCTCCTCATGTCCCTCCTCTACAATCTCTACATCCACCCCAAAAGCCCCTCTCCCTCTGCAGCTGTCACCTTGGCAAGCCCTCATCCCTCATTCCAGGGCCTGCATTGTGATTCTCTTTCTGGGGCTTGCTACAAACTTCACACCACATCTTTTTCCACCAGCATCTCCAACACCAAGATCGACTGGATTGTATGGTCTGAGGGGCTGGGCTGCTTAAACTGCAGCCTGGACTTCCTGAGGAGCCATTTCTTGCTCTGGGTCCCCCTCAAAGCTAGGAGCCTTTCTTTTCCCCCAGATGTGGACTGGAGCAGTGTCTTCAGATAAGGAATGTGCACCTCTGAAACCCAAAAACGTCCGACTGACACTGTGCTTCCCTCTTTATGGTGGCAAGGCAAAATGCAGCCATTTGTCTTTGGCATTGAAGGGGAGGTCCCAATACACCCCTGATTTCTAGAGCCCTAAAATCTTTCCTGTTGTGGCAGGCTTGTAAATCTGTAAGGCTTATCTCCCACCCTCCGGGGTGCATGTGTCTTATCAAGGCCTCCAGTGTGCTAGCCACTTCCGGTTCATCATCCTGCTTAGTTTGATGTTATCAATGGCATGGATCGATGTGATGTTCTGCAGGATGTGCATGTTGTCCACAACACTTTGGAATATATTGTGACAAGGAGCAAGAGAATCAACACAGCCCAGGGAGAAAACCATGAATGCATATCATTGTCCATTCCATGTAAATGTGACCTGTTCCTGATCTTCTTTCCTAATTGGAATAGAAAATTACACATTTACCAACTCAATAATGGCACACCGTGTACCTGAAGCCATATTCATCTGCTCTAGCAAAGACCCTGGGTCAGCACGTCGCTGCATTTGGGGCTACTATTTGGTAGAGCTCTCAGTTGTCTCCAGTTACACTCTAGAATCCATCTGATTTCTGCAAGGACCATACTGATAAACTAAACAGAGGTATGATAGGGACCATCACTCCCACATCTTGAGATCCTTAATGATAGCATTAATATTGCCATCTCTCCAACCCCTAGGATACAACATTGGTTTGGATTTACTATCTTGGTGGGAATGAAAGTGTGGAGAATAGAGAGTGCACAGGGAAGGATGGAGAGGGGGATGGATTCAAAGGCTTTCACTTGCCCTTTTCCACTATGGTAGCTCTTACCCCATAGTTCAAGGGCCCAATGTAAGAATCACTCTACCTGCCAACCATGCTAAACCCAATTATACATTCAGAGATCAGAGAAATGAGTACCGAGTGTTCTTACATCCCCAGGGGGCCCAGTATAAGCTGGACTCTGGACAGGACTCCATTAATTATCAATAGGCCCTCATATGTAGGTCCACAATGACATTTTAGATCTCTGGGTATCAATGTCAACTCAGACCCCAGGTCCAATAGTCCTAGAAGTATCTAGGCATTCCCATTTCTCCAGTAAATACTTTCTTTTTTTAAAAATATTTTTACTGTTTTTCTTTTTAAAGATTTTATTTATTTATTTGAGAGACCGAGAGCATGAGAGGGGGGAGGGTCAGAGGGAGAAGCAGACTCCCACTGAGCAGGGAGTTTAATGCAGGACTTGATCCTGGGACTCCAGGATCATGACCTGAGCCAAAGGCAGTTGCTTAAGCAACTGAGCCACCCAGGTGCCCCTCCAGTAAATAATTTCTGAGTAAATGGCTATCAGTGCCTTTGGGGAAGGATTGGGAAGACTCTTACAGTATATGCTTGCCATGGTGTAGCATAGTCCTTTCTCTAGGAGACCCAGCCACCTCTTTAGTCAATAGGTTCTCTCTTCTACTAACTCAAAGATCTAAAAACTGGATCAAGTCCAAGATCTTTGAGCAAGGAACTGTGACATTTTATTGGGACAACCACCCTAAACTTCCTGCCTAAACATTCTTGCTTTCTTTTGATGATACCCTTGCTGGTCACCTCTCTATCTTGACTGTAGGGATACTTTATTCTATTAACCATCTCCACAACCCTCTGCAGAGCAAGCTCCTCTGGCTGGCACCTTAACTTTGGTAGTTTTACAATAATTGTTATTTACAAATTGTAAAGCTCCTGGCTTTTCTAGGAGTCATCACCCTATATACAGGTATCCCCAGCCCATGTGTCCTCATCCTATATGTTAGGTCTCAGATTGCCCCAACCATGGGCAAACTTGCCTCAGCTGAGCATTTGATGACTTTTGAAGCTCCTTACCATTAAATCCTGATTTTGATAACAGGCTTTCTCTGCTATCTTGTTGGGGAGATAAAGGTTTATTTGTAAGATGCCCCAAAAGCCCCCTCACATTTCGTTTTCGGTTTTTTTAAGTGCACTCGACTTTCCATTATCTCTCTGAAGGGTCACTATAACTGATGTAGCTTAATTAGCCAGCTAATTCCATCGCCCTTGTGTGCATGGTCCCCTGTGTTTTTCAAACACCCAAATCATTTCATGGCCAGGGTGTGCCCACCACTGGAACAATCTTCCAAGTCGTTACCAATGAAAGATTTAGCAACTGAGCTGCCACCTTGTGTCCCCACCAGGGACTACTGTGCCCCACATACCCCTGGGGGTGGGGGTTCTCCATTGACTCCTGAGCAGCAAGTGATCCAGGAAATAAATCCATCTTCCTGCCTGCGCCAGCTCTGGTCCTTCAAGAAGCAGACAGTGATGAAGTTAGGAGGACTAAATGCTTATTGGGAGCTAATGCCTGTGGAAGATGAAAGGAGAGGAACAGGATGAGGCCACCTGATGGTGATGCAGGTGTGATAAAGCCTCTGCCCTTGAGAGCCATCTGAGTCCCTACCTGAAGGGACTGCACCAAGATGAGTCCCCTGACTCTCTCCCGGTAGTTTGTTAGGATTCAACTATGTCTCCCTGCTCCTCCTCCTCAAAAAAACCCCAGATATTTTGAAATCCTAACCCCCAGTACTTCTGAATGTGACCCTATTTGGAAATAGAGTGGTTGCAGGTGTAATTAGTTAAGACAAGGTCATGTTGGTGTAGACTGGGCCCCTAATCCAATATGGCTGGTGTCCTTAGAAGAAGAAGGCCCTGGGGCACCTGGGTGGCTCAGTCGGTAAGCGGCTGCCTTCGGCTCAGGTCATGATCCCAAAGTCGTAGGATCGAGCCCCACATGGGGCTCCCTGCTCCGCGGGAAGCCTGCTTCTCCCTCTAACTCTCCCCCTGCTTGTGATCCTCTCTCGCTGTGTCTCTCTGTCAAGTAAATAAATAAAATCATTCATAAAAAAAAAAGAAGAAGAAGAAGGCCCTGTGAAGACTGAGACACAGGGAGAACACCATGTAACACAGAGGATTGGAGTCACGCATCTGCAAGCCAAGGACTGTTGAAGGCTAGCCGAAGCCGGGAGAGAGGCATGGAGCAGGTCCTTCCCCAGCCCCTTCAGGGGGAGCATGCCCTGCGGACTCCTTGATTTCAGCCTCCAGAACTGTGAGAAAATCAATTTCTCTGTTCAGTTTGTGCTACTTTGTTATGGCAGCCCTGGGAAACTGACACACGGCTGAACAGCGAGTTCTTTTTTGAAAGGAGAGCTGAGTGCTGCGCCTCCATGATTGACTGATTGGCTCCAAAGCAAACATTATTTACCAGCTGGAGGGAGCACATGAACTGGGGAGGGAGAGAGTTAAGGCCCCATACTTCTCCTTTGGAAGTCCCTCCACCCCATCACCCCTCCACACTGGTCCTCTTCTGTGTGGACTCAAAGACTGGGGTGATGGAGACTTAGGACAGCCCCCCTAGATAAAAGAAGAAAGGCTCTAAGGGGCTGAGCCCCATTTAGGCCACAGGAGCTCGTCTGTTCCCGTCACTTAGGTGACAAAGAAGGAGCTCGATCTGCCACCTCTCACTCTGGGGCTCCCTTCCTCTGGGAGGCTGGCCCCAGTTCCTCTGAAGCTAGGGACAATCACTGAGGGAGGGGGCTGCAGAGGGTGCCCCATGCCAGGCGCAGCACCTCTGAGCCACCTGCTATAGCCTCTGTCAGCCTACACACACCTATTTCCGGGGAGTGGGTGTAGGGTTTTCATCATATTTTCGAAGATGTCCCTTACCATCCCTTAAAAGGTGGGAAACTCTAGCTTATTCCAGATCTTCCTCTTCACCCACATCTCTTCTTATCTCTGCACTGGGCTCACTGACTTCCTCCACTCCCTACATTCCCACACACCTGCTCTTTGGTGATACTGTGGGGCCAAGGTCTATTTTTCACCAAAGAAAAGAAGACTTTGGCTACCTTTCCCACAGAGTTTGCTTGGTGCGCTGAAGCTTTACACAGACAAAAATCCATCCACTTGAGGTCTCACACCTGGAAGTGGCAGGTGGCTGAAACGGGGAACCTTTACTCCCGGAAAAGATGAACATGCCTTAAGTCACCACTGGGAATAGTTTCAAGAAGCTAGAAGGAAGCCCCTGTGTCCTGAGTTCCTACTATCCACGGGGCTTGGGGCACTTCTTTCCTCTCTGTAATCTCATTGTTATTGGCCCCATTTTGCAAGTCAGCAATCCTGGAAAAGTCAGAGAGAAGGGAATGGCCCGAGGCCACCCAACTACAGAGTGGTGAGGTTGGACCCACCCCAGATCTTCTACTTTTTTTTTTTTTTTAAGATTTTTTATTTATTTATTTGAGACAGAGAGAATGAGAGAGAGAGAGAGCACATGAGAGGGGGGAGGGTCAGAGGGAGAAGCAGACTCCCCGCCGAGCAGGGAGCCCGATATGGGACTCGATCCCGGGACTCCAGGATCATGACCTGAGCCGAAGGCAGTCGCTCAACCAACTGAGCCACCCAGGCGCCCCAGATCTTCTACTTTCTACCTTGATTGCACACTGCTCTCTCTCTAGAATCATCCGTATGGAGACAAGGATGGAACTCTGCAATGATTCACCTCCCACTTTGATGCAAATAGAATCAAGTTTTTCATGAGGTTCTTTGGATGTCTTTGCCAAACTTATTTTTCTGGTATCGGGGAAAGTTGTGAGAAAGGCATCGACGTAGCATCAAAGATCATGGGGTGCCCTGTCTAGAGTTTTCTTCTAGGCCTTCTTCACGTTTTATTATCCCTAAGGTATTTTACAATCTCGAAGTTTTGCAAAATCGATATCCATGCAAATTATTCTTTCCCATAGAAATGCAAATGAATTGGGACCACTTGAATACAGTTGATTACTGCCCCACGGATGGACCGATTTTGTAAATATTTTTTACTACATTAACATTCTTATAACTTATATATGTGAGGTTCTTTTAATTACCCTTTGAACCAGTTGTACCATTTTACTGGTGCTCTCATGAATGAATGAGTTACTGACATGTGTTCATTGTATATTTGTAAGTCACTGGGAAATTCATCGCATTGGGCGATGTTGGCTCTCAACCAGATTTGCCACTCATCGCCTACAATGTGACGGGGTTCAAAGGACAGCACTTTGTATTACCCAGAACTGGCTTTTTAAGATCTCTTTCAGAGCCCACAAAGGGACATTCTTTTCCTTTTTGTCCTTTTCTTTATTTTTATTACCATTTCCCGTCTTCTTTTTTTTTTTTTTTTAAGATTTTATTTATTTATTTGAGAGAGAGAGACGGAGAGAGAGAGAGCATGAGAGGGGGGAGGGTCGGGAGGGTCAGAGGGAGAAGCAGACTCCCCACCGAGCAGGGAGCCCGATGCGGGACTCGATCCAGGGACTCCAGGATCATGACCTGAGCCGAAGGCAGTCGCTTAACCAACTGAGCCACCCAGGCGCCCGATTTCCCGTCTTCTTAATATTTATTCTTGTGTGTGTCCTAGGAAGGGCGACGAACACAAATCTACCTGTATCCCTTAGAGGGAAGGCATGTGTGCTAGCCAAGGCCACAAGGGAGACATTTATTGACACTGTCACCTCCTCTGTTTACTCTCGCTCCAAGGACAGACTGTAACCCAGCAGGATGGGAAGACGCAGGAGGTTCCGACTCCTTCTTGGACACTTGGGCTCTGATAACAGGAAAAGGCTGTTGAAGGCTCCGGAGCTGATAACCTCCTATGCCAGTGGGAGCAACAGTCCAAGAGCCCGGGAGAGCAGGCAACTCTGACCTAGCTGAGGATCCACCAACGTCTGAAAGATGATGCTGTTGGTCTGCCTTGCTCCCCTGCAGGGACCAGCCTGAGCGGAGCCCCAGAGCAGGAAGGAAGTCATCCTGAAAGCCAAAGTGCGGGATGGTTCCCTCGGGCTGTGGTGTCTCTTTGATCTCAACCCATTTTGGGTTAAAAATAATCTAAGCATGCTGTTTCGAAAATATGTGTGTGCATTTTATTTCTAACGACTTCATTTGTTTATCTCCGTGTGAAATAGTAATAAAGCTTAATGAATGTTTTGCGTATAAAGGGAAGCTCTTCCTACAGCCCGGAGAACTGTCTTGCGCCCTCTCTTCGGAGACCACACTGCCCAGAGCAAGCCGACTTCAGGCTTTGGACGGAGTGGAGCACGTGAAAAGCTTACCGCCCGGCTCTACCACTGATGACTTGGGAAAAGCAGAGTCTCCTCTGCACCCAAGCTCCTCCAGCTGTCAAAAGCAGGATTACAGTGCCTGTCGCCATCACGCCTCCCTTACAGTTTTAACATAAACACCAGTTTACATGAAAAAATGCAAGGTACTATAATTATCTGCTGTGGGGTGTCATTTCCAGGAGCCTGAAATGCTGGCGATTTGCTTTTGTTTTTGTTTTTGTTTTTTAAACAGCAGACAAAGGCTTTCTGCCAGAATGAAAGCTTGGGTCTAAACAAGGAATACCCCCCAGAGGGTAACACCTGGACGGTATAAAGTCACCAGAGCAAAACCACTGTAAATTGCGGCAATCAGGTCCTCTTCCAAGAGTCCATCACGTTGAGGGGGCGGGAATCCTGCAGGGGACAAAGCGCTGTAATCAAGGCCCCAAAATCAATGCTGGGAGCTTCTCTTCTTTGCCTCCAGCAATATCTAAAGCTCTGTAGTGATGTTATTGGCTGGAAGTAATAATACTAACGACTACTGTTTACTGAGCACTCAGAACTCTAAGTACTTTACATGTATTATCTCATTTAGTGTTTGAAATAATACCAGGGCAACGCATTATTATCCCACTTTACCTATGGGGAGCCTGAGACTCGGACACATTAAATAATTTTGACCAACGTCACCCGGCAGCCGAGTGGCAGAGCCAAGTTTCAGACCCAGGTCCTCTGGCTCCAAGACTGCCTTCACCACCACACACCAGCAGGCCATGCTGCCTTCCCCGACTGGGCGCCTCCATTTCTGGTGAGACAAGGGTGATGCCCTTCTGTCAGTCTCCCCTCAGCCTCCCCTGGAGAGGGGCCACCAGCAGCTGTGGAAAGACCCTGGGACCAAGGAAGGCTCCCAGCAGCCCCGAGCTATGCCTGAGAAGAAGGGAGCTGCAGCTGGCCCAGCCACCTCCGTGCTGGCTTCCGAGCTTGCCGCTGGGGAACATCGAAACTCGCCCAGGCTCCTGGCCACTCTTTCATGGACCTCTCCAACTAAGGTTCTCAGAGGTGATCGGCCCGGCTCGGGCTCCCTGTGGGCTGCTTGGTTAAAGAAGGCAGACGCTGCTGCACCGGCCTTAGAGTCAGTCTGAGGTTTGAATCCCAGCCCTGCCCCTTATTTGCTGTGCCTTTCTTAGCAAGCAGCTTTATGTCTTGGAATCTCGGTTTTCTTTCTTTCTTTCTTTCTTTTTCTTTTTTAAGACTGTATTTATTTATCAGAGTTTTATTTCTTTTTTTGTCAGAGAGAGAGAGAGAGAGAGAGCACAAGCAGGGGGAGAGGCGAGCAGAGGGAGAGGCAGGCTCCTTGCTGAGCAGGGAGCCCAACACGGGACTCGATCCCAGGACCCCTGGATCCTGACCTGAGCCAAAGGCAGATGCTTAACCGACTGAGCCACCCAGGCGTCCCGAAATCTTGGTTTTCTTATCAGTGAAATAACACCTACCTCATGATTGCTTTGTGGTTCATTCATTTATTCATTCAACAAATCGACTGAACCGTATGAAATTGCTGATATTTAACCTTTTTTTTTTCTTTTTTGCTCACAAAAACAGCAATTTTTATGGTCCAATGCTAGTATTTCTTGAGTGCTGTGTTAGTCAGGGCTCTCCAGAGAAATAGAACCAACAGGTTTTAGAAACACAGATAGAGAGCAGGGGAGATCTTAAGGAATTGGCAAATTTGCCTTATTTTAAGGGGCTGACCAATCTGATATCTAGAGGGCAGGCTAGAAGGATGGCAATTCAGGGAAGAGTTGCTGTTGCAATCTTGAGTCTGAGTTTTGCAGGCCAGCAGGTGGGAAACTCAGGCAGGGTTTCTATGTGGCAGTCTTGAGAAGAATTTCTTCTTCAGGAAACCTCCGTTTTTGCTCTTAAGGCCTTCACCTGATTGGACAAGGCCCACCTACACATTATGAAGAGTAATCTGCTTCACTTAGAGTCAACTGATTGTAAATATGAATCGTATCCACAAGTACCTTCACAGAAACATCCAGGCTCCTGTTTGACTAGACAACTGGGCACCCTGGCCTAGACAAGTTGACATAAAATTAACCTTGCAAGTGCCTACAACACACCAGGCACTGTTCTAGTTGCTCAAGGCACGTGAGTGAATAACACTGACAAAGGGGCCTGACCTAGTGGAGCTTACATTTGAGTCAAGTGAGTCAATAATCAGCATAATAATTAAATGACTGTATGTAATGTCAAGAGGCAAAAAGCAGTGTGAAGGGGGCGTGAAAGATGAGCAGGCTGGGGGGCGCCTGGCTAGCTTGGGCAATAGAGCATGTGACTCTTGATCTCAGGGTCATGAGTTCAAGCCCCAACATTGGGTCTAGAGCTTAGTTTATTTATTTATTTATTTAAATTTTATTTATTTGACAGAGAGAGACACAGCAAGAGAGGGAACACAAGCGGGGGGAATGGGAGAGGGAGAAGCAGGCTCTCCACTGAGCAGGGAGCCCGATGCAGGGCTCCATCCCGGGTCCCTGGGATCATGACCTGAGCTGAAGGCAGACCCTTAACCAACTGAGCCACCCAGGTGCCCCTAGAGCTTACTTTAAATAAAGAAAGGAGAAAAGAAAAAGATGAGCAGGCTGGAAGGCATGCCCTGCAGAGAGTGGTCAAGATGGGCCCTCACTGTGAGCAGAGAATCTGAGCCACCCTGTGAAGGAATGAAGGGTCGGCCAGGCCAGAGCGTTCTGGGTGTGGAGATGGGAATGTGCCTGGTGTGTTCTGGAACTGAGAGCAGGCAGAGTAGCTCGAGTGGATCAAGCAAGTGGGAGAGTGACCAGGAGATGAGTCCAGAGAGGTCCTGTGGGGTCTTGTAGACCACTGTGAAGCAAGAAAATGAGGGTTAAAGCAGAGACACATGCCTGTCAAGCGCCCAGCATGGTGTTTGGCAGAAGGTAGGAGCCATCATCCTTCTTGGTGACCTAGGTGTTTGAGTGCAGGCCAGTGGGCTCTGCCTAATGATCCTTCCTCCGCACCTCTTAGATTCTGTGTCCTAGACTACAGTTTTGCCCCCTACCTGCCCAAACAGGGATGTGGGGAAGCAGTGGACCACCATGACAGCCTGGAGTTCAACGGCCCCTTCGACAGATGTGAGAGAGCCAGGACCCCCTGCTGAGAGGTGGCCAGGCTGAAGGGGGCTGGCCCGAGACCTACAGACCACTGCCCCCACTGGCATCCCAGCCTGACCTGCCTGCCCAGGCCAGCCCTCAGCCCCGGCCAGCTGTGTCCCAGGCTTTGTTCCTGAGTCTCCAAGTCCCCTCTTCCTGCCAAACAAAGCCCCCAGCCCCCGCCTGCCGCCCAACAGGCACCTGGGGCCTCTGGGCCTGGGAATCAAAGCCTGTTTTGCAAAGGAGGCCCTATGTTTGGAGAAACACCCATCCCCTGCTGCCCAACCCTTCAAAGAGCCCGCATTGTTCTGCGCTGAGAAGGCGCCTCCTGACGCGAGGGCCGGCCGGGGCTGACGCGGGTGGACCTCTGATCTCCGGCCAGGCCCCCCACACCACGCAGGGGGGGACGCAAGGGCCACGCCAGGAGCGGTCTGTCCTCATGGCACTGTGCCCCCTTCCCGACCTCTGCCCACCTGAGCCCCCATCCCTGTGTCCCCGGCATCCCAGGCCCCTCCACCCGCTCAGCCAGCAAGGTGAGCCTACGGGGCTTCAGGACAAGAGCTGAGGGAGACACCATACGGGTGTGTCAGGGCGAGTCTCCCACTTGGCCAGGACTAGGCCAAAGGGAAGACAGAGCTGGACCCAGAGCCCTGCTCAAGCTGAGGACACTGGGCTTCCCTCTACATCCATGGTAATGAGTCCAGACCAAAACTCAGACCTTCTGACCTGAAGACCAGTGCCTTTTTTTAAAAAAAATAAGTATTTCATGTATACTTCCCCGCCCCCAGTGTTGTTTTCATTGCAACTTAACTTTGGGTAGAGGTGAACTTTAGATAAATCCTCTTAACAGGGAATGGAAGCCACAGACTGGCGGTGGGGCCCGGGAGGGTGCTAAGAGGCTCCCCCCTCCCCGCCCCGCCGCTGTCCTCCCCCTGCCGTGCTGTGAGCCTCTTAGCTGCTCCCCTGTGGTGCTGAGGTCGCTCAAGGCACAGAGAGGGCAAGTCACAGAGAAAACCAAGGAGAAGCCACGACCCAGAATCACATCTCAGGTGCTAGTTCCCTACACTGTTTGCCTCCAAGGACGTTCACGAAGCTGTGGCGTCCCAGGTCCCTTTGGCACAGTGCGTCCGGTACCATTTACTCTGCAGCCCAGGACACCAATTACAATCAAGGGCTCTGCAAGCCGACAGACTCGGGGTCCAGTCGAGGCCCCTTCACTGCAGGACTTTAAGCAAAGCACTCGCCCATTCTGAGCCTCAGTTTCCTGTTGTGTCAAACAGGAATGATGACAGCCACCGACCTTAGAGGTGATTGTGAAGATTAACTCAGTGGTCCCACAGCACCTGCTGTATTTGTGAGAGAGTCGGGACCCACCATAGGGGAGGCCAGGAGACCCTGGGAGGGCCAGGCTGAACAAGGGTACGAAAAGTCCTATAATAATCATCATCCCTCAATAAATATTGTCATGATCATTATTATTACTCCTACTTTCACTATTTGGAGGAGAGGGGGAGAAGAGGGCCCGGGGTAAGGTGCGGCACTGTCTCTTTGTGTGAGCTGCTTCCTGAGGCCAACGGCAACAATTCCTTCCTGCCTGGGTTTACGGGAGAAGGAAAGGGCAGGCAGGGAAGGAGGGGGTTGCAGAGAGAGACTTCTGATCTCCAGCCTGGGATTCTTGCATTTCACCTACTTGGCCTTCTGGGCACCGAGATGTGATCTTTTGACGGTCAGGATGTTGCTATCCTGGTCATTTTCCCCAAGCATCTAATGACCACAGAGGTCACCTCCAGCCCCAGATTCCTGGAAAATTCCACAAGACTGTTTGGGGAGGGAGTATGACAGAACAGAAACTGGTGACACTGTGAGCAAGCCACTTAACTTCTGAGATTCGCTTGCGAGAGAGGCGAGCACCGGGGGTTAAGGGTTCCAGTCCCAGCCCTACTATTTGCTAATTGTAGGAGTTTGGGCAAATCCCTCACCATCTGTGGGTCTTAATTTTTCTTCCGCTAAACAAGGGTAACAATATCCACACCACAACCTGATTTAGGATGTTCTATGTCCTGTATTTGTTAGACCCTAAAAGGTACCAGGTGACACTCTGCAAAATTATGCAAAAGGCCTCCTGTCGTATGTGGTATATTACAGAAGCTTCACGAATTCTAGTTCCCTTTGGAGCCAGCCAGAGGGTAGATTTTCTTCTGGTTGTTTCAGTGGGCAAGTCCCTTCAGCTGTTTGCTCTGTGATTCCTCATCTATAGGTTGGGGCTAGTGGGATCTTCTTTGCGATATTAACAATAACAGCTGCTATGTGTTGACTACTGACCACGGGCCAGGCATTCTCTATGCTCGGCACTTTTCATATAGGAAGTCAGATCATCTTCTCAGCAACTCCGTGAGAAGGTCTTCCTATCTCCATTCTGCAGATGGGGAAACTGAGGAGTGGTAGTCACAGGCCTCGGACACGGGAGGCCCGCTTTTCTCCGGCACACACACTGCCCATGGCTCAGCTCCTACAGGACGGATCAGCAGGACAGGGCTTATGTATAAGTAAGACGTGGACATCCACAAATGGTCAGTGCCCATCCAGCCTTGTTAAGAACGGATCAAATACTGGGGGACAGAATTACAGACACGATTATCGAGAGGGATTTTTTTTTAAACGTTTGCCTTTTAAATGATAAAAGATTTGCTTATGGAACATTCATTCAATGGAATCATAAATACACATAAATAAGGAAATAGTAAATCTATTGTATAGCTTCATAGTAAAATCTAAAATAGTGAATAGTAAAGTCTAAAAATGTCTTAGAAAAATTTCCAATGACATGGAGAGACATCTACAGTATTATTAAGTGAAAAGGAAAAACAAAACCAGTTCCCAAACCATATGCCTTGACTGATATTTCACTGGGTTTGTTTAGAGGGGTGCCTGGGAGGATCTAATGGCAAACTGTTAATACCAGTTGTTATAGCTGGACAGGAGGACTGCATGGGATTTTTTTTAAGCAATCTCTACACCCAGTGTGGGGCTTGAACTCACCAAACTGAGATCAAGAGTCACGTGCTCTACTGACTGAGCCAGCCGGGCACAACTTATTTTTGTTTTTTGATCAACTGTATTTTCTAATTATCTTTTCTAGAATCCACATGTATTTCTTTTGTCATTTAAAAATATTCATCAATGCAGGATGAATAGGGACTTAGGCCTACCAGTCAAAAAGAAAAAGAAAAAAAAAAGACAGGGTCTTTTTTTCACTTAAAATTCATTTATTCACTCAAGAAACAGTCAAGTTTTACTATGTGCAGGTCCTAGGTACCACTCTAAGTTCCGTTCAGCAGCAAGTTCATTGGGCCCAGAACAATATTGCTGTGAAGATGGTGGGGTGCGCCTGGAAATGGGGTGTCAGCACACCCGGGGACTGGCTTCCCGCTTTACCAGGCACACCCTCCTTCCGGCAGCCCCATGTACCTGCACTTTTTTCTACATGGTGATGCAGCTGTGTGTGTCTGTGCCAGGGAATCAGCCTCTCCTTCTGCGTGACTCGCTGAGAGGGAGACACGGGAGCTCACACCACATATGAAAGGGCAGAGAGCAAACGTCTGTTGGGGATCTGTCACAACGCTAGGGACTTTTGTGCCCCCCATTCAGTGAGCACTCCCAACTACCTTGCATCTCCATTTTTGCAGATGGGGGCACTGAGGCTCAGAGAAGGAAAACCGCCTATCCAAGGTGACCCAGCTAGTCAGGCAGTGAGCTGGGATTTGAACCCAGCTCCTCCCCACAGAAACGCTGTCACCCTTCCACTGTAGGACCCACGAACTGCCTCCCTCCATCTCCTTCACTATCATCAGCTTTCTGGAGCACCCTGTGCTGGGTACCCTGTTAAGGGCGCTGTCGCAGGTATCAACGGTCTCAGTGACTCTCCACTTGAGGTGGGGGCAGGAGATAGGTGTTATTTACTGACAAGGAGTCTGAGGCTCAGAGAGGTTGCCACCCGCCCCAGGTCACACAGCTCTGGAATGAGGGGAATGAGATTTGCTCTCTGTCCTACCGGGTTCCCAGGTTCCTGAGCTCTGTCCCCTGCCTCTCCTTTCCTTGACAAGACTCCTCTGCACAGCAGGGAGCACCTCTGTGGTAGCACTAGGGAACATTTAGGAGTGTCAGCTTTTCTTTCCCCTTTGTTTGCTTTTTACAAAGTCGCTCTCGCAGGGAGTCTGTGTGACACAGAAAGATAAAGAAGGGAGAAGAGTACAGGAACAGGGAAGGTGGAGGAGGAATGTTTGACAATTTATCAAGTGGTGAGAACCAACACCTCGTTCTTTTACAGGAACGAAAATTCAGTTTCTGGAAAATTAGCATACAAACATGGTAAAGAAAGAGAACAAAGAAAAGACTTGAAACCAGGTTCTTGGAGGTACAGTTAAAGGAACTAGAAATACTTAACCTAAAGAGAACTAGTTTTGTTCATTCAACTAGCAAATATGGATAAGGCTCCTCCTCTGGGGCAAGCGTGCAAGGTGCTGGGGACGTGGAAATAAACAGGACAGACATGGCCCCTGTCCCCGTGGAACCTAAAGTGGGTGGGATAGTGATGGTCTCTGCCTGCAGGTATCTGGAGGGGTGTCGGGGAAGAGAGAATGGCTTGTTCCTTGTGGGTCCGGAGGACAGAGCTGGGATTGTTGTGTGGAAGCCCTGGTGGGCAGATTTCCTCCTCGCCAACAGAAGGACTTGTCACCAGGCACCCCTCTTCCGAGAGAGGGACGGCTGCCGCAGGGAAGCAGTGCGCTCCCTGTTCCCAGGAGTAAAGAGGGTGAGCACTTGAGAGGATGTGGAAAAGGGGCTATGTTTGCCAGCTAGGCCTGCCAAAACAAAACACCACAGATCGAGCGGCTTTATTTATCACAGTTCTGGAGGCTGGGAAGTGCAAAATCAGGTGTCAGACAATTTGGTTTCTGGTGAGCTCTCCCTGACTTGCAGAGAGTCGCCTTCTCTCTGTGTCCTCACATGGCCTTTCCTGGGTGCCTGCTCATGGGGAGGGAGGGGGAAAGAAAGGGGGGCTCTGGTGTCTCTTCTTATAAGGGCACTGTCCCCATCATGAGGGCCCTGCCCTTGTGACCTCATCTAAACCTAATGATGGCCCAAAGACCCCAGCTCCAAATACCATCACATTGCATGCAGGGTTAGGGCTTTAACATATGAATTTAGGGGGGACAAACATTCAATCCATAACAAGGGTCTCAGCATGGACAGGGCAGCTGGACTAGGCTCACCCTGGAGAGCCCTTCTATACCTGATTCTGTGCTTCTGGGGAAGCTGAGGTCCATGTGGACCCTTTGTGGAGGGTCTGCTATGACTCAAACTGCTCACCTTGAGTGGGGGGGAAGGGGCTGGGCATCAGACAGAACTCCTGTGTGGCTCACTCATGGCTCCCTTCCGCTCTGGGAGTAGAGGTGCAAAGATGAGCCAAACCACTCCTTGCTTATACGCCCTGGGCAAGAGCTCTTCCCTCTTGCAGTCTTCTCCATCTGAAAAAGAGGGTGTGATGCTCTCACCTACTCAGAAAATTATTGAGAAATGCAGATGAGGCAGGGAAATGTGTATTAAAGCTCAGCACAGAGCCTGACATGTGATAAACACTCAGGGGATGGGAGCTGTCATTTCTTTCTTTCTTTCTTTTTTTGGATAAAGGAGCAAGGGAGGGGCAGAGGGAGAGGGTGAGAGAGAATCTTAAGCAGACTCCCCGCTAAGTGTAGAGCCCCACATGGGGCTCGATCTCACGACCCTGAGATCATGACCTGAGCCAAAATCAAAAGTCAGATGCTTAACCAACTGAGCCACCCAGGTGCCCCAAGAACTGTCATTTCTGATGACTCAGAATAATTATAACAACTGCCTGCCGTGGGGTTTCAACCTGGGCGGGGAACATTCAGGAACACAGCCAAGGTGTGTTGGTGGTGATGATGGTGTGGGGTCTCTCTATCTCCCAGGATGTTTAATTCTCACAGGAACCCCTCCTGGAGTAAGAGCTAGGAAAGACTTCCTGGTGGAAGGACATTCTGAGCTGAAACATGAAGGAAGCCTGAAGAAGTAGAGAGGCTTGGGGCAAGGTGGTTGTACACCAAAGGATGAAACAAAAGGCAGGCTGTTGGGCTAATTGGAGAAAGAAAGTAGCTCAGATGACCCCACAGATACATTCACCGTTCTCCCACCCCATCATGCACCACCTCCCATAGCCTCGCTTTGGACCCTGCTGACAACCATCATGGCTCCAGCTCTAAAATCACAACTTGAACATCTACCAACAGACCACACACACCACCTGGGTCCCCTGCAACTGTCCATTACACCAGCTTCTCCAGCCACTGGCCCTCTATGTTCTTCTAGTGCGTCAGTCACCTCTTCTTCTTCATGCCCTTCCCCCCACCCCCAGCCCCGGGCCTCCCCTCTCTACTCTGTTTCTATGAGTTTAACTGTTTTGTTTTTAGATCCCACATATAAGTGATACCATCTGTATTTGTCTTTCTTGACTATCTCACTTAGCATAATGCCCTCAGAGTTCATCTGTGTTGTCACAAAAGCCAGGACTTCCGTCTTTTTCACTGCTGAATAATATTGCATTGTACACACACCAACTCTTCTTTGTCCATTCATCGATAGATGGACACTCAGGTTGGTTCCATATTTTGGCTATTGTGAATAACGCTACAGTGAACATGGGGGTGCACATACCTTTTCCAAGATCTTGTTTTCATTTCTTTTGGATATATACCCAGAGTGAGATTGTTGAGTGATGAGGTAGTTCTATTTTCAATTTTTTGAGGAACCTCCATACTGTTTTCCCTAGTGCTTACACCAATTTACATTCCTACCAACGGTGGACAAGTGTTCCCTTTTCTCCGCATCCTCACCAACACTAGTTCTATCTTGTCTTTTGGATGATGGCCATTCTACCAGGTGTGGGCCATGTCCTCCTTTATTACAGTTCAGAGTCAAGGTCCAACATTTCGATGATAGTCTTGCCAATGCCATGAACTCTCTTGCCCTTCTGTCTTTCTATCAGCTGGTTGAGCAAACCCCTCCCCATCTGCTTCCTGCGGCTTTCTGTGCCCGGCAGCCAAGCACAGCTGAGTACACACCACAGGGCAGAGGGCTTTCCCAGGACTCTGGAACCCTCACCTCAAATGGGCCTTGGACACTGCCCAGTAATCAACCACTCTCCAATGGCCTTGTCACACCTTCACCACACTCCTCAAACCAGCTTCCTCTGCTCTCATTCTCAGTGGTGATCCTACCTTCTACTTGACAGAAAAAGAAAACTCCATCCACACACACACACACACACACACACACACACACACCCCTCTACACCTCTCCTCATCTCTTTTTCTTCTATTTCAACATGGAAGCTGACTTTCTCATCAAAGGTTGACATTTCCACCTGGATTTTAGTGCTCTCCCTTCACTCTTTCCTAGAAACCTTGTATTTCTTATTATCCCTTCTTTCTCTTGAATATTCTATCTCTACTTCAAGGCCTGTGAGGTGGGGCCTCCCCTCTCCTCTCCAGCCCCACAGCACCCTACACTCCCTCCATTCCTGGGGTCTCACCACACTGGCCTCTTTTGAGTCCCTTTTACTTACTAGATCCCCTCTTCACAGGGCTTTGCACATGTGGTTTCTTGTCTGGAATGTTTTTCCCACTCATGCTGCAGACCTTGGCTCAAGTATCACTTCCTCGGGGAAGCCCTCCTGACTTCCCTAAGTTGGTCAAATTATCTTGTCACATCTTCACTTAGCACTCTATAGCTCTCTTTGTAGTAGTGCCATGTTGTGACTTGATTATCTGTATGCTTATCTGTTTCCCTTACAACAGCATTTCCCTCACTGAGTTCCTAAGCAAGAGAGTGGGTCTTTGTTCAGCATTGTATCCTCAATGCCTGCCCTAGTGGGCCTAGTCTCCAGAACTAGTAATAATGGTAAGGGTTCAATTAATGAGCATATAGGGAGCATCTACTGTGTGCCATGCTCTTCTGTGCATTTAATCCTCCATGAGAACTTTTGCAAGTAGGTCTTTTGCTCTTTATAGATGAGGTCATTGAGGCTCAGAGATGCTAAGAAACTTACCCATGGCCACATGCTAGAGATGACTGAGCCTCAGCAAGAACCTGTCCATCTGACTCCAAGCCAGGGTTCTTATCTGTTTCTCCAGCTGCCAGGAAAGGGAAGGAAACATTCTCATATCTACTCCCATAGTCTGAGGGCCGTGAGTACTAGATGCTCTAGAGCGTTATCTCCTTTCATCCTCAGAATTGGGCTATGAGGTGGGTGTTCTATCCTTTTCCAAATGTGGTCCTTGAGATACAGAAAGGTTTTGTGAACAGCGCTCCCCCCCACCCCCCAGTTACTCAGCAAAATAGCAGAACTGAGCTTGTAACCCGGGGCATTGGGGCTCTCTCTTCGCTGCACTAGGCACGATAGAACAGGTAAATGAAAGCGTAGCCAGGGTGGAGGATTTTTAAACCTCATGAAAAGACTGAACTGGCTTCTGGGCCTCTTCTTTGGCCCACGCTTGACAACCTGAGTCATCTTGGCTTTGAGGAATACTCGTGCCTGGAACTGCTCTGTTGACCCAAGACCCTAGATCGGAGCGTTTCCAGCTAAGGCGGGGAAGCAAGGGTAGGAGTCATGCCACATCCCTAGTGCCAGCTCAAGGATCCACTGTCAAGATGGGAGCTGACCTTCCACCCCCACTTAAAAATAAACTGTCTGGTCTTAGGGTGGCTTTTCAAGGACAGCTCCTGTCAGCCATCACCCTCCCTCTGGGGCACATTTTGGAAGCATGGGGGCAGGTGGGGCCCTGGCTGAAAATGTGAGTTGCCCACAGGCTCTGGGCAGAATCAGCCACAAGTTTCCAGATGGAATAGGACCAAGAGCCCTTGGGCACTGGAGCTGCTTGGGCCTGATCCTCGCTGCCTGGCCTTCTGGTAGGCAGGAGAGAACACATAGCCTGCAGTGGCCTCTGCTAAGGGTAGGGTTCCTAGGAAGGCTTCTCTTGGCTGGCAAAGTGACAAAACCACCATCTGAGTGGTGGGATGGACATTCTGCCCACCTGGGCCTCCCCAGAGAGGACCCACCAGTGCCACCATGGTTTCCTTGGCTCATGCCTTTATTCAAGAAATAACTAGATAGAGTAATGTTTCTCAAATTATTGACAACACGTCTCAGACCCATCTTTTCGTATTTCGCACTTGGAAGTCAAATTGCTGCAAAATCTTTCT
>NW_023270447.1:61031485-61320569 GCF_011800145.1 Mirounga leonina
CTTTTCGTATTTCGCACTTGGAAGTCAAATTGCTGCAAAATCTTTCTAAATGCTTGCTCAGAATGTTGGTTTTTAACTCACTGTGGCCTGGTGACGAAGAGTGGCTGGTCTCTGCCCAAGGGCTTTCCGTGGCAGCAGGATCAGAGGACTGATGGATTGGGTGGACAAATGTTCCAGCTTCCTTGTCCCCTCATGGGACACTTCTGCAGTGTGTTCTACAGTTTCTCAGAGGTCTCCTGTGGGACTAAGCCCCAGTTACCCAAGAGGCAACTTGCTCATCTTTTACTGGCTTTCCTCCCTTCTCTCTCTCTTCCCCACTCCTTCACCAGGCTTCCTGGGGACACCCTCTTAAATATAGTACCTGCACCCGAATCTTTGATTCAACGTCTGCTTTGCAGGGTTCCCAAATTAGGACACTTTCAAAGTTCAAGTCCCATCATACACTTTCACACACTCTTAACTAGAGCCAACTTCAACTATAAACTGGATGCCTCATGCGTTGGCCTTCCGTGTCTCTGTTCTTGCTGTGCCTGTTACCTAGAAGCCCTTCTGGCTTTCATGTTCGTCATCTCCTATCTGTTTTTCAAGAACCAGCTCAGGTTCCATTTGTTTCATGATAAGAACAAAGAGTGATGGCTCAACCCTTTGAACTCCCAGAGCAGTCTATCAGTTATGGTATGATCTTTGTCTTCCAGGTTTCTTGACCCAGTGGGGTCAACTGACAATCTCTCTGCCCGCCCCCCACCACCCCTGCTGCCCCACTTGGGTTTGATCACTTACTCCCATGGCCACAACTAGACCTTACCATCACTCAGAACTGCACGGGCTCTGGGATCTTAAAGGCCAGGGTCCTCAGGGTGGCCACAGATACTTCTCTCACTCTGTTGCTCCAAGGGTTTATGTCGTTGGAGGTTATCAAGACCTCCATCTCCTCCTCCTTCAGCCAGACCTACTCGCTCAGCCCCACAGTCTTTCCCCCAAACTCACCAGCCCCTTGGCCCCTTCCAGCCCTGCAATTGTACAAAATCCACCCCTGGGTCAGTCCGCCCATCAGCCTCCTGGGTTCTCTCTTTGTCAGGAGCCTGGGAAGAAGTGCAAAGTGGTGAAGGGTACCCACGGGAGGTACCAGGGTCGGAATTCTGGCATCACTACATACTCGTTGTGTAACCTTGTGCAGTTACATAAGTTTTGGGCCTGTGGGCTCCTCATCTATAAAAGAGAAAAAAATAAAACATCCTGCTCAGGTGGAGGTCCAATTTTTAAATGCCAAAGACATGGCAAACTCTCCCTAACTGCTTTTGTTGACATTGCTTTTATTACTGCGTGCCCATGTCGTTGGGTTGGTGGTGGGAATTTAATGAAATAATGCGTGTAAAGCTTTTAGAACCAGGCCAGGCACAGGGTAGACACTCCATAAACGTTGGTGGCTAGTATTATTACTGAATCAGTTTCTTGGACAGCCATAATAAATCACGGCAAACTGGGCGGCTTAAATCAACAGAAATGTGTTGTCTCACAGTTCTGGAGGCCCAGAAATCTGAAATGAAGATATTGGCAGGTTGGATCCTTCTGAGCCTCTGAAGGAGACTTGATTCATGCCTCTCTCCTTGCTTCGGATGGATGCTGTCAATCCTTGGTGTCTCGTGACTGTGGCTGCGTAACTATGACCTCTGCCTTGGCGTCATGTAGCCTTCCTCTCTGTGCCTCAGTCCCAGATCTCCCTGGCTTTCTCTTGTAAACATGCCTGCCACCCCCTAAATCCAGCGAATCTCATCTTGAGATCCTTAACTTAATTACATCTGCAAAGACCCCTTTTCCAAATAAGTTCACCTTCATGGGTTCCAGGGGTTAGAATTTGGACATATCCTATGGGAACCAGCATTTAACCCACAACAGTGATCATTACAAAAAGTTTCAGCTGACAGGTGGGAGCAGAAGCCTGACTGCAAGAATTAAGAGACAAAGAGAGAAAACAAAGAGAGACAGTAAAAGACTTAAAAAAAAAAAAAAAAGAGGACAAAGGGAAGATGAAGAAATAGAGATAATTACTGGAGAGACTTGGTTAGGAAGGAATGCAAATAGAGAAGGAGCTGGAGGAGGAGTAGGTAGACGAGGAAGTTTTGTTCCTCTTTGAAATTATGGTCGAAACTTGGGTATCTTGGGGGGAAAGATGGTAGAGAAGAAGGAAGACCTTCAAGATGCAGGAGAGGGAGGGGAGGAGCAGGCCCTAGAGCAGAGTCACCCTCAATAAATCAGGGCTGAATGGCTGACAGCAAAACCAGGGATGGGCCAGCCACTGAGCAACAGCGGGCCGTGGAACAAGTCAGAACAGAGACATCATCGGAGGAGAAAAAGGTGAGCCAAGCAGCCACCAAAGACAAGAGAAAACATAACCAACTAGCTGCGGAAGAGCCTGAGACTTAGAAAGACTGAGTCAGAGATCATAAAGCACTGTCTCTGGTCTCTCATCTGAAGCTCCAAATCCTGCTGGAGGGCAGGCAGAATGATGATGGCTCCCAGGTGGGGGAGGGAAGGCCTTGGGGTGACCAAAGAATACACAGAGCCCCCAGGTGAGGAGGCAGGAAGCCCAGGGAGGGCCTGGGGGACCCTGTAGCTGGGCGCAGACAGAGACACCATCTTGGCCCCATGCAGAAGTGGGCACTCTTGTACTATTGCTCACATTCCCTTTCACACTCTCCTCCCGGGGCTTCTTTGAGCTGGGTAGTCCTGGTTTTCTACCTCTTGGATCTTTCTCAAGACCCTTTCCAGAGCACCTCTTCTTCCTCTGACCCTTGACCGACCCCAAACCAGATTTAGCTTATTCGCCCCCCAACACTTGCTCCTCCTCTTCTGCTGGTTGGCACCACGGGCCACAAACCTGCCTCTGTTTCTCCCAACATGCTGTCAATCACCTAAATACCTCACAAGGCTGTGCCCCCGCTGTCCCCGCAGCGTTCTCTCCATCCCCAGGCCTTGTCGCCCTGTCTTATCCAAACCCTGCAACAGGTCTCCCTACCTCTTGGCTTCTCCAGCCCATCGTCCAAACGGCTACACCACTGTCTTCCTAGACTTCAGAGATGATGTTTTCACCTGTTGCTTACCTGTTTAAAGGTCTCTGCTGCCTTCCCACCTCTGTTGGGGAAAGCAAAGCACAAAGTAATATTCAAAATCCTTTATGATCTGGGTTAATTCACTCAAAGTCTTTTTCCCCATGCAGTTAGCAGAATTTCCCTTTGGGAGGCTGCCGAGAAGCTTCTGTGAGAGACTGAGTGAAGTTCTTTGCACATGGAAGAGCACCCAGCCCCGCACTATCCATGGCAGCTGTTACGCATATTTATATAGACATTGTATAAAATTGGAGTCGTGCTGTTTCATAACTTCCCCTTTTCACTTACTGGCATATCTTGAGTGTTTCCTCATCTCTTTAATATTCTTCCAGAGTGTGAGATTTAATTTCCCCACAGCCTTCCTTCTACAAATGTGGCATAGTCTATTTACCCAGGTCTCTGTCGCTGAGAATTTGGGAAACTTCCAATTTACCCCGGTTATAAATAAGGCTGGGATAGGGGCACCTGGGTGGCTCAGATGGGTCAGCGTCTGCCTTCGGCTCAGGTCATGATCCCAGGGTCCTGGGATCGAGCCCCGCATCGGGCTCCCTGCTCAGCAGGGGTCCTGCTTCTCCCCTTCCCTCTACTTCTCCCCCTGCTCATATTCTCTCTCTCTCTCTGTATCTCTGTATCTCGAATGAATAAATAAATAAAAACTTAAAAAAAAATAAGGCTGGGATAAATAATCTTTGATTTTTAGGGCGCATCCTGGAAGTAGAGTTGCTAAATCAAAGTATAACTCTTTTAAAAGCTTTCATACAGTCAAATGGTGGTGCAGAAACGTACAATTGACCTCCTCATCAGAGAGAAAGGCCCTGGCTTCCCCCACATCTTACCAACATCTGGTGTTTTCATTATTTTTATCTTGACCAATCCTATAGATAAGAAAAGCCGGAATCTCCTTTTCATTTGTACTTTGGGATTTCTGACATTTTCATAAGGTTTTTGTATTTCCTCGGTGAATTACGTTAATCATCCTTTGCCCCTGGTGTCCACAGGTCAGTTCCTCTCATTGTTACGGGTTTAGCAGGACTTGAAAGGGCCGCTGCAGATGGGAGCCCTTGGGCAGCTTCCTCCCCGCCCTTCTGACCCTCCTCCTCCCACATTCCCACCCTCCCGAGCCTTCCTCTGCTCCCCAGGGAACCTTTGTCATTCAAAGTAGCCCCTGCTTCCCAGGGCTTTTTCCCAGGACAGCCCATTTGCACTGCCCTCTCCACGTTTTGCTTGCCTTCTGTCTGGAAGCCCCACATTCTTGCAGCTCGCACCTCACCTCCCTCCACACCCTGCACGCTCACCCCTGAAATTCCTCAAGGAGGCCCAAAGCCACAGAGGACCCAGACTGACCTAGCCCTAGAGCAAGAATCCCGGCCCTGCCCTGTTCTGGCCTGAAAGGAGGAGGACTTGGGGAGATGGGGAGCAGTTCAGAGGAACTGTCCCCAAAGGAAGGCCTGGGAGAGCAAGGCCACTGTGTGAGGTGGGAGAAAGAGCTCATTTTTGATGTCTTTTTGAAGTTTGACGTCTTTCTAGCACAGAGCTCAAACCCCGGGTGGGTCCCTTGAAGGCTGTCTCCTCCCTATCTGGCAGGGTCATAAAGAGGCGGACATGTAACATTATGTGTAAAGCATGTGGCACGAAGCTCAGGTGCACAGATCACCACAAAGCCCCAAGGAGCAGGCATGGCTTTCCCAGGAGACATGGGCCTCGGCAGGGCCCAGTTTGCCGCTGTGGCTGAAGAGAGTGTCTCAGGCAGAAGGGACAGCTTGAGCCAAGGCTGGGGGGCAGAGGTTCTGGCTGAGGTGTAAATGAAGGGTCTTAGGGCCCCCAAGGAGTCCCTAGGGTCGGTGCCAGGACTAACAGGGAAGCTCCCACATCAGCTCGGGCAGCGGCCCCCGCCCGGCTCTCCTTTCTGCCCCTCTCCGACTTCACTCCTTGGCTCCCGCACTGAGGACACCAGTGTGGGCGGTGGGGCCTGGGCCGGGCGGTGTGCTGGGCCCCGCCCTGCAGGTGGAGGGCGCGCAAGCCTCAACCCGAGTGATCAGAGCCCGAGGGCGCCCCGAGGACAGTGACTAAAACCGGGGGTCAGAGGGGCTTCCCAGAAGCAGCCTTCGAGCTGGGCCTTGGGGTGCAAGGTAGTCCGGCGGCCGGCGGGGGTGGGGGGGCCGGGGAAGGCGGGACCCGCGCTCAAAGGGGTCGCGGGAACCCCGCCTGGGAAGCGAAGTGCGGTCTCAAGGAGGCTCAGAGGCCGCCGCCGCCGCCGCGACGGGGGCGCGCATGAGGGAGGGGCAGGACGAAGGACGGGGAAGGGCCGCCTGGGCCAGCCCCGGGCCCCGCTGCGCAGGAGGGCCCCGCGCCCCCCGCCCCCGCCCCCGCCCAGCCCGCAGCCCGCGCACGTAGCGCTCGTCGGCTCTGCGCGCCCGGGCAGGTGACAAGGGGGCCCGGGCAGCGGGCGGGGCGGCGCCTGCCCGCTACCTGCCCGGCCGCCCGCGCCTCCCGGGCTCCGCGGACCCAAAGGGGCGGGGCTGCCTAGTGCGCCGGGAGGAAGGCGGCGGGCTCCCGGTCCGCCTGTCTGGACTCAGACGGGGTGGGGGGCGTGCTGCCCGCAGGGACGAGGCCGGCAGCCGGGCCCGGGGCGAGCGGGTGGTGAAGTGCTCAGTCCCGGGTTTTGCAGGGGAGGCGCGGGCAGGGCTCCCCGGTACTCACGCTTGCCCCGACCGCACCCCCACCCTCAATGTGAGGACGAGGACTCCGCCCCACACCTCTAAGCGGAATTCGGTGTACAAGAACATCACAGACACACGTCTGCGCTCCGGAATGTCTTATCTAGGAGCCAACCTAGATGGACGGGTCTCCAAGCGGCTCTTTACGCAAGATTGTCCTGTCTTGTCCTCATCAAAGGGAGGGGGAGGGTGGCGCCAATGGAGGTTAGTGGGGAGACAGCGCCTTCTGAAGCTAGCCGTGGAGCCACCATTGTGTGTCCTCGTGCCCACAGGACGGCCTCGTGTTCGCTCACAATCCCGCGTGCACGTGTGTGTAGTCCCACGGACCCGTGCCCACCCCTGTTCTCATACACGCACACGTCGGGGCGTGCGCCCCAGCAAGAGATCCCGACTGTCCCGAAGGGTTAGGAGAATGAATCCCAGAATGATCCTTTGCATTATCCCTCCAATTCACTCTCCCCCTTCGCTGGCCTCCGCTCCTCCTTCACTTTGTCCTCGGTTCAGGGCAATCCAGGGGCAGATGGGGGAGAAGAATGGGGCCTGGCTCACTGGAGATCAAAAGCAGTTTGAGAGGGAATGTTTTCGGGACCGGGAGTGGCTGCTCTCCCCCGCCACACCCACCGGCCATCCCCCATCAAAGCAGCTAACGGCAAAGCCAGAGGACCACCCAGGGTAGATTTGTAGGCCACCGGAGAACCGCAAAGGAGAAGGCTGGGCCCCTTCCATTTGGGGGGAGGCGCAGTCGTTGCCTCTGCCTTATCAGTATAGTGGGGAACAGGGCTGAGCCCTGGGATCTGGCCTCTCCACTTCTGCCCTTCTGCGTTGGACCTAATCTGCAGATCTAGGGAGTGGGGCCCTTGTGTTCACAAATACCTCTCACTGGCAACCTGGCATAGAGTCCCCGTTCCTTGGAGAGGGAGCTCTGGGAGCAGCAGAGAGAAGCTTCGGAGAGCTCAGCTAGCCTGGCCATTCTCCCTTAGGTCAACCAGAAAGGCAAGAGACCAGGCCCCTGCCCTGCCCGCCCCAGGCATGGAGCAACAGTTACAGACAAAAATGCAGACCTGGGACTGCAGCCCAGGCGCAGAGGTCTGGGGATTAGTGTCCAAAGAGGGAGGGAAGGCTCCCCAAACAGACACAGGGCTAGAGACACAGGTGACTCAGTACCATGTGGTGATGGACTGAAAGAATCAATGAGTGGATGATTGAATGAATGTCCGAGGCCATGAGTTTATGTGGGTTGAAAACCCTCAGCAGGTTGAGACTTTCTGTGGATTGTCACTGCTCTGACCCTCGTGTGTGCTTCAGCTGGGGAAACACTTGGGTTCAGCCCCTCCACTCCTGGCGCCAAGGCCTGACATCGACAGGTGGCCGAGCTGTGCTCTCTGAATATCTGGAGCTGGGGGTGTGTGGACTGTCCATCGTCCCAGGCTGAGAACTTTTCACGGGCATCTGCAGTGCCTGGGTCACATTCCTTCCCATCCTCAACTCAGTGTCCCCAATAGCATAGGGCGAACTATGCCAAAAGACAAAGACCTGAAATGAAGGCCACTTCCCAGCTGCGTGGCCTTAGCAGTCATTTCTCTCTCTCTGAGCTTTAGTTTCCTTAACTGTAAAATGGAGACAAAAATGCCTTCATTGCATTCCTGAAGGTGGGGTCACATTCCTCCCCACCCCCCAGAGCCCCTCCCCCTCAGCCACCTCCTCAGCACCCAGGGCTCTTTGTTGACTCTGCGTATCTTCCTACCCGCCCCTCCCTGTATATCTGCCTTCATACCTGCACTGGCGGTCCTCCCAGGGCAGGAATTGGGTCTCCCCCACCTCTCCGGGCCCTCTGCTACCAGCATTGCCCAACCCACGGGCAAGCACCTGCAGTGGAAGCAAGTGTTCCCTGAATAGCAGTGATGAGTGAAAGCACTCTGTTAGCCAGATGGCTTTGGTCGTGATGATAGTATTTTAAGTCACAGAGCTTCAGGCCTGAAACATATCTGACAAGTGAAACGAATCCCCCCATTTGACAGATGAAGAAACTGAGGTCCAGAATGTGAGACTGCCAGGGATCCCCTATGGAGGTTGTCGTGCTTGGACCTCAACTGAAAGTCTCCTAAGACCCCGGCGGAGTGGAGGGGAGAAGGCCCCTCCCCAGGTCGTTCTCATCAGACCCCCAGCGCCCGAGGGATCCAGCCAGTGCAGACACAAGGAAGCCCCGCACAGGGACCCCTGTCTTCCTCCTTCAGTGACTGCCTTCTTCAAGACCCCTGAGAGCGAGGAGCTCTTGAGGGCTGAAGGTGGGGCGCCGCTGTAGAGGGACTGGGAGCTCTGAGTCGGCGCTGTTGGGGGAAGCAGACGCAGTGCTGCTGTGTGTGCAGGGCAAGCCGGAGCCCTACCTGTGGAGTTCCAGCCGAGCCTGGGCCCGTGGAAGCATTGTGGGCTTCCGGGGCAGACCAGCCTGGCTTTGAACCTCCACTCTGACACTCATTAGCTAGGGGAGTTAATAGGACAAGTCACTTCATCTATGAGCCTCCGTGTCCTCACCTGTCACAGAGAGTATTAATCCCTAGTTGAGCTGATTCCATGAAGACACAAGCTTGGATGCGCCTGGATGGCTCAGACGGTTAAGTGTCTGCCTTCGGCTCAGGTCATGAGCGCAATGTCCTGGATGGAGTCCCACATGGGACTGCCTGCTCAGCGGGGAGCCTGCTTCTCCCTCTCCCTCTGCCGCTTCCCCTGCTTGTATTCTCTGTCTCTCTCTAATAAATAAATAGAACCTTTTAAAAGAAATATAAGCATAAGTGTCTGTTATGGTCTGACTGTATCTCCACCCCCAACACAATTTCCTATGCTGTAAGCCTTAACCCCTAGTATGGCTGAATTAAAGGATGGGGCCTTGAAGGAAGTAATTAAGGTTAAATGAGCTCATGAGGGTGGGGTCCTGATCTAACAGAATTAGTGTCCTTATAAGAAGAGACACCAGAGAGGTTGAACTCTCACTGGCACTCTCTCTCTCTCCTGTCTCCCTGTGTGCACATGGAAGCCAGGGTACGTGGGGACACAGGGGGAAGGCAGCTGTCTACAAGCCTGGACGAGAGCTCTCACCAGAAACCCACTATACTGGCACCCTGATCTCAGACTCCCAGCCAGGCTCCAGAACTGTGAGAAAATAAATTTCTGTTGTTTAAGCTACCCAGTCTGTGGTATTTTGTTGTGGCCGCCCAAGCTAATGTAGTGCCTAATACATAGGAGGGCCATGACTGCTCTCTCCCTTGGCTCTCTCCAGTTTCCCCTCTATCCCCAGGAGGAATAAGGAAGGAACCCTGGCCTGCCGCTGCATGCCCTGGTTCAGAGGCCATGGGAAGGAGCATTGTGTGGTCTGTGGTGAGCTGAAAGCAGTATCCCAAATGATATCCACGTCAAATCCCTAGGGCCTGTGAGGGTTACCTTAGATGGCAAAAGATGTGATTAAGCTAAGGATTTTATTTCTTTATTTTTTATTTTTTTAGACATGGAAGGCAGAGGAAGAGCAAGAGAATCTTAAGCATTCTCTATGCCCAGTGTGGAGCCCTACGCGGGGCTTGATCTCACGACCCTGAGATCATGACCTGAGCTCAAGTCAAGAGTCAGATGCTTGGGGCGCCTGGGTGGCTCAGTTGGTTAAGCGTCTGCCTTCAGCTCAGGTCATGATCTCAGGGTCCTGGGATCGAGCCCCACATAGGGCTCCCTGCTCCACAGGGAGTCTGCTGCTTCTTCTCCCTCTACTCCTCCCCCTTGCTTGTGCCCTCTCTCTCTCAAATAAATAAAATAAAATCTTTTTTTTTAATTTAAAAGATTCTATTTATTCATTTGTCAGAGAGAGAGAGAGCACAAGCAGGGGGAGTGGCAGGCAGAGTAGGCAGAGAGAGAAGCAGACTCCCTGCTGAGCAGAGAGCGCTATGTGGGACTTGATCCCAGGACCCTGGGATCATGACCTGAGCTAAAGGCAGACGCTTAACCAACTGAGCCACCCAGGCATCCCAATAAAATAAAATCTTTTTTTTTTAAAGATTTTATTTATTTATTTGAGAGAGAGAGAATGAGAGAGAGCACATGAGAGGGGGGAGGGTCAGAAGAAGAAGCAGACTCCCTGCCTAGCAGGGAGCCCGACGCGGGACTCGATCCAAAGACTCCAGGATCATGACCTGAGCTGAAGGCCGTCGCTTAACCAACTGAGCCACCCAGGCACCCCTCTTTTTTTTTTTTTTTAAGATTTTATTTATTTATTTGACAGAGAGAGACACAGCGAGAGCAGGAACACAAACAGGGGAAGTTGGAGAGGGGGAAGCAGGCTTCCCACCGAACAGGGAGCCCTATGTGGGGCTTGATCCCAGGACCTTGAGATCATGACCTGAGCCGAGGGCAGACGCTTAACGACTGAGCCACCCAGGCACCCCTAAAATAAAATCTTAAAAAAAAAAAAAGAGTCTGATGCTTAACCAACTGAGCCACCCAGGTGCCCCTAAACTAAGGATCTTGAGAAGACGCGCTTCTCCTGAATTGTCCAGGGAGCCCTAAATGTCATCACGAATGTCCTTATGAGAGCAAGGCAGAGGAACAGAGAGAGAAGACATACATACACAGATGAGACGGAGGTGTGAAGATGGGGGCAGAGATCGGAGTGATGGGCCATAAGCCAAGGAACACCCTGCAGCCACCAGAAGCTGGAAGAAGCAAGGAACAGAGTCTCAGAGGGGAGTGGAGCCCTGCTGATACCTTGCTTTCTGATTTCGGGCCTCCAGAACCATGGATGAATGCATTTCTATTGTTTCAAGCTCCCTAGTTTGTGGTACTTTGTTGTAGTAGCAGCAGGAAACCAACATAGGTCTCTTGGTTCTAGCTCCAACTCAGCCAGTGCCCTGCCTCTGGAACGTCTCATCTCCTAGCCAAACCTGGACCCAGAGCCCCACGCCCTCACTCACTAAAGCCCTAAAGCCTGATCCTGGGTGGGGTGGGACACGTGCCCCTACAACACAGGCTGAGTCCCAACTGCCACCTCCTCCTTGGCCCTATCTTTCTCCGTTGGACTGTACTGCCAGTTTCTGGCCCCGTCAGACCCCAGTGGGACCCCTGCAGGGGTCAAGTCCTGGTTAATGGGGGGAGAAAAGAACTTGGGAAAATCAGGAAGCCCACACTGTAATTACGCCTCTGTATGAACTTGGGCAAGTTCCCTTTAGCCCTCCGTGCCACAGTTTGCTCACCTGCCAGATTTGTGGATGGGAGCACAGGTTTTCCTGAGCCTTTTAGTTCTGACTGTGAATGAGCAAGGAAAGGAGTGGGAGGGTTTGGGAGGGAGGATGAAGATAATGAGTGCTGAGCATAAAAGTGTTCAATTCTATAAATGAGGTTTGGGTTTTGCTCATGGATTGGATGACCAGCAGTGTTAAGGTCACAGAGTGACTCGGGGTTTACCAGGAGGGGTTGCCTAGGGTTGGAGGTCTGTATGAGAGGTGTCCATTGCATCACAGGACCCACTGCGCCACACTCCTTTCAAGGGATATCACTCTGTCCCCAGTCTTACAGCCCAAGTGGATACACGTAGATCGTGGAATTTTGACCCTATAGACAGAACCAACCGGCAGGAAGAAGGCGGACATGACCAGAAGGCTGCCTGGCAACCAATGACATGGAGGGACAAGATGAGATGGGCCAAAGCAGACTGTCACACCTGGGAACTTGAAGTCAGAAACACTGGAAAACATGGCAGGAAAATGGAGGCAAAGGAGTCACGGTCGGGAGAAGTCCAGAGATCTGAACTTATTCAAGCCAGTGGCTGGAAAAAGAAATGAAAGGAAGTGAGTGAGTAGTGGGCAGAATGAAATGAAGCAAAGCTGGACGGTTGTTGAGTTGTTGAATTAGTGTTGAGATGTGAAAGTAAAAGTCCATGCACTCCCACTGCTGGTGGTCTTAAAGGTTCTTAGTATTGGAAGGAGAAGCCACAGGCTTGGAATTAGTAAGAACTTGGTTTATTAAAAGTGTACAGTTAGAAAGAGGAACATGCTCACCAACCAGGAATTGAGGGCAGTCACACTAGTGTCTGAACACATCAAAATTACAGACTTCTAAGCTACTAAAACTGAGTTTAGCAAGGTCACAGGATACAAAGCCAATGTTCTAAATTCAATCAGATTTCTTTTCTTTTTTTAAAGATTTTATTTATTGGGGTGCCTAGGTGGCTCAGTTGGTTAAGCATCTGCCTTCGGCTCAGGTCATGATCCTGGGGTCCTGGGATCAAGCCCAGTGTTGTACTCTCTCCTCAGGGGAGAGCCTGCTTCTCCCTCTGCCTGCCAGTCCCCCTGCTCGTGCTCTCTTTCTCCATCAAATAAATAAATAAAATCTTTAAAAAAAAAAGATTTTATTTATTTATTTGAGAGAGAGTGAGAGTCAGAGAGATCACACAGGGAGAGGGAGAGGGAGAAGCAGACTTGCCACTAAGCAGAGAGCCCAATGCGGGCCTCGATCCCAGGACCCTGGGATCATGACCTGAGCCGAAGGCAGATGCTTAACCCACTGAGTCACCCAGGCGCCCCCAATCAGATTTTTATATAGTAGCAATAAACAACTGAAAACTGAAATTTTAAAAACATCTTTTAAAACTGCATCAAGGGGACCCGGCTGGCTCAGTCAGTGGAGTGTGTGACTCTTGTTCTTGGGGTTGTGAGTTCGAGCCCCACGTTGGGTGTAGAGGTTACTTAAAAATAAAATCCTTAAAAATAAATAAATAAAAATAAAAGATAAAAATGCATAAAAAAATCAAGTACTATTACAGAATAGATGCAAGATGTGTGTATTAGTTATCTATTGCTGTATAACAAATTATCCCAAACTTAGTGGTTTAAAACAACAAACATTTCCTTTTTCAGTTTGCATGGATTGGGAACTCAGGAGCAGTTTAGCTGGATGGCCCTGGCTCAGAGTCTCTCACAGGTTGCACCCCAGATGTTGGTCAGAGCTGCATCATCTGAAGGCTTGCTGTTACTGTTAGCAGGAGGTCTCCCTTGCTCATCACATGGAACCCTTCATAGGACTGCTTACAACATACCAGCTGGCTTCTCCCAGACTGAATGATCTAAGAAAGAACAGCCCTACTGGAAAGCCACATTATTATTTTTTTTAACCTGATTTCCAGTGTCCCACACTGTGACTTCTGCTTTATTCTCTCATTAGAACAAGTCAAGTCACTAAGTCCAGCCCACACTCAAGGGGAAGAGAATTGGTTTCCACCTTTGGAAGGGAGGTGTATCAAATAATTTCTGAATGTATTTTTTAAACCACCACAGCTAGTACACTGAAAACAACAAAACACTGCTGATAAAAATTTTTAAATGCAAAGAAAAAGTATGTTTGTGGATGAGAAGACCCGATATTATATCAATCTTGGACTGATCTATAGATTCAGTACAATCTCAATCAAAACACCAGCAGGATGTTTTTGTAAAAACTGACAAGCTGATTCCAAAGTTACAAAAATGTGAAGGTCTTAGGATAACCAAGACAGTTTTGTAAAGTAAGAGCAAAGTTTGAGGATTATACTACCTGATTTCAAGACTTAATATAAAGCTATTGTAGTCAAGAGAGTGCAGCATTGATGTCAGGATAGACATGAAAATCAGTGGAATAAACAGAGCGTCCAGAAATAGGCCTTCAGATAATGGAGTCAGTCAATTTTTTATAAAGGGGCAAGGTAATTCAATGGGGGAAGGATAGCCTTTTCAACAAATGGGGCTGAAATAATTAAGCATCTACATGCAACAAAATGAATCTCAACCATCACATCAAATACAAAAATCAATTCAAAATATGTCATAGAAATTTAATTAACTCTCATAGAGTTAATACTATACAGCTTCTAGAAGAAAATGTAGAAGAAAATTATTTTTTTCTTGGTTTAGACCAGTATTTCTTAACCTGGGGTAGTTTTCTCCAGGAAACATTTGGCAATGTCTGGAGACATTTTTGGTTGTCAAAACTGGAGGGGTGATGCTTCTGAGTTAGTGGGTAAAGGGCAGGAATGCTGCTAAATATTCTACAATACACAGGACAGCCTCCCCCTGCAAAGAATTATCTGGCTCCAAATGACAATAGTACTGGAATTAAGAAACCCTGAGCTAAGCAAAGATTTCTCAGATAGGACACAAAAGTCAGAAACCACAAAAGAAAAAAGCCCTGATAAATTAGACTATAAAAATGAAAAACTTCTGCTCTTTAAAAGACATCATTAAAGGGGCCCTGGGTGGCTTAGTCGGTTAGGTGTCCAACTCTTTTTTTTTTTTTTTTTTTTTAAGATTTTATTTATTTGAGAGAAAGAGCACAAGTAGGGGGAGCAGCAGAGGTAGAGGTAGAGGTAGAAGCAGGCTCCTGGCTGAGCGGGGATCCGGACACAGGGCCCAATCCCAGGACCCCGGGACCATGACCCAAGCCCAAGGTAGACGCTCAACCGACTGAGCCACCCAGTCTCCCCTAGGTGTCCAACTCTTGATCTCAGGTCAGGTTTTTTTGGTTTTTTGTTTTTAAGATTTTATTTATTTATTTGGGAGAGAGAGAGATCACGAGCAGGGGGAGGGGTAGAGGGAGAAGCAGACTTGCCACTGAGCAGGGACCCCCGATGCAGGACTCGATCCCAGGACCCTAGGATTATGACCTGAGCTGAAGGCAGACGCTTAAACGACTGAGTCACCCAGGCGGCCTCACTCTTAGCTCAGGTCTTGATCTCAGGGTCGTGAGTTTACTTAAAAAAATAATAATAATAATAAAAGACATCATTTAAAAAAGCAAAAGGCAAGGTACAGATGGGTGAAAGCATTTGCAAGACATGTATCAGATAAAGGACTTTTAGCCAGAATTTATAGAGTTCTGCCAACTCAAAGTAGGAAGGCAATCAATTATTTTAACGGACAAAAGACTTGATCAGACACTTCACCGAAGAAGATACACAAATGGCCAACAAGCACACAAAAAGTTACTCAACATCATTAGTTATTAGAGAAACGTAAACTTAAATCACAATGAAATGCTACTACACATCCATAAGAATGAGTAAAAATAAAAAATGTTTGGCAAAGATGTGGACAACTAGAACTCCCCTACACAGTTGGTGGGAATGTGAAATGGTACCACTTTGGAAAACAGTTTGGCAATTCTTGTAAAGATAAATATACACTTACATTACACCCACGCCATCCCATTCTTAGGTATCTACCCAAGAGATACTCACTGAGAGGTATTTACCCAAAGAATAAATGAATGTTCATAGCAACTTTATTCACAAAAGCCAAAAGCTGAAAAGAATCCAAATGCCAATTAACTGGTAAATGGGTTAACAATCTGTAGTATATCCACATAATAGAATTTACTCATCAATAAAGAGAAACACACCACTACAACTGTGATATAAACCTAAGAATATGGATGAATTTCAAAATCATTATGCTGGGTGAAAGAAGCCAGACACAAAACAATGCATATTATATTATTCCGTTTATAAGAAACTCCAGGAAATTCAAAATTATAGTGACAGCAGATCAGTAGTTGCCAGAGGCTAGGAGTTGCGGGAGAGGACTGACTTCAAAGGGGCACAGGGAACTTTGGGGTGATAGAAATGCTCTATATCTCCATATATCAAGGTATAGATATATGTATTCCTATATATATGGGCGTTACACAACTGTATACATTTGTCAAGATTTGTATTTTACACTTGAAACTGGAGAATTTTATTGTGTGTAAATGGTGCTTAAATAAAATCTATTTTTTTAAAATATCAACTTCTTTTTATACATAAGGCCACCTCCAACATCGGCCTTGTGGTCAGCAGTGGAAGGGGGGGCCTCATAGCACCAGGGTAGGAAAAATGAGACTTTGGGAAGTTTAACCAGGAAGGGGAAAGGCACTTAGCACTTTTATTAGCAAAATTTTTTAATTTGAAAGAAGTTCTAATACCATACATTTGAAAGAGTTTACTGTTTCTGTCCGGTGTAATATATATGAGTTATAGGATTTGTCCAGTGCAGATTGTTATTAAAGATCTATAAAAAATAATAATAATAATAAAAATAAAGATCTATAAAGGAATTGCAGCTTTTCCAGAGAACAAATCATTTCAGGATCTCTTTGTTAGTCGAGATTGTCAACATTTAGACTCTGACATGAAGTCCCACTGATTAGACAGGGACTGCCTCCCTCATCTTTAGGGGCCTACCTGTATCTGGACCTCCCAAGGCTCAGGGCTGTAGGGTCTTCGTAAGAACAGCGCTGGGATTTCACTTAGTGCACCATACATATTCTCATACTAATGCCTCTTCGTCCTTGGTTTCTTGCCACTGAAATCTCTTCACCAGAAAAGGATCAGAATCGTAGTTTATAACTAAGGATTAGGTTAAGATTAAATTTAGGATTATGGTCATGGAAAGCCTAATTCATACGGCTCCTACAAGTGTGTCTAACACATAGGGAGTGCTGAGTATATACTGTTCAAATAAATGAATGAATGAAAACCGATTGAAACAGAAGGAAGCTGTTAGTTGGCTTCAGGTGGCCCAAACAACATCAGGAAGGATAGAGAAGGGGTTGCTCGCTCTCTCTGTCCTGACTTCTACAGTGTCATTCGAAAGCTTCCTACCACCCACCACCATTCCGCTAAAAGCCTCCTTGTGCCTCCCTGTGCTGTCCCATAAAGGGGAGTCTCCCCAGTAACACCCGCGGAGAAGAGAGGCTACTTCTCCTTCTCAGGAATGCCGGAAGAAGTCTCCTTGCTTTTCACTGGCTCTGATTTGGTTTGGGGCCCAGCTCGGACATTGGCTGTGACTATATGGACTGTCTAAAACCAGTCAGAACCTACTCTTGGTGCTGGGGAGTGAGCTACTTCCTGCAGAGGTAGGGAGAGTGGGTGTTTGGTGGTCAAAAATGACCACTGTCACAAGGATGCCAGGGTCTGGATTAGAGCTCCCAAAAGTCTCCAGCATAGACTGAGCAGTGAAAAGGTTGAGTTGTGTTCTTTTAAATCAGGGTAAGGAGGAAAAAGCGTAACACTTTGTGCCCTCTTCCACTTTTCAGGACTTTCTTGAAAACAAAAAAAAAATCACCTACCTAAATGCTGTTCTTCACGGTGTTCTTTAACGCAGAAGAGTATAAGACCTTGTAAATATGTAGGGTTGGGGAAGAAGGAACAAATTTTTATGTACGTTATTGAATTATGGTAGTGAAAATACTGTCTTCGTATGGTTAAAAATATGGAAAAATAAATATCACTAGATGGACTAGGATATTTAATGACATACAGGGATTCATGGAAAGCAGTTTAAATGTTTCAGTTTTGTTTTCCACAAATATCACAATGTTTGCATAATCATAAGAACATATCAGAACAGAGTTTGGATTAGGTAAGGGATAAATGCTGGGGCTGGGGTGCCATCAGACGACCTTTCCCGGGAGAAGTGGTTTAACCTCTGCAAGCTTCGATATGCCCTGGCAGTTAGGGGGAGGACAGGGGGAGGGATGCCTTATAAAGACCAGACTGCCTGTGACTGCCCATAACTGGCATCAGATTTGTAAAACAGCTTTATTGAGGTATAATTGACATGCAATAAACAGCGCATGTTTAAATTATACAATCTGACAAGTTTTGACAGATGTAGCCACACTTGAAACCATCACCACCACCAAGATAACGCCCCTATCTATCACCCCCAAAAGGTCCTTATCCCCCTTGGTAATCCTCCCTCCCATCCCTCCACCCCCCTCCATCCCCGATAACCATGGGTCTGCTTTCTGTCAACATAGATTAGCTTGCATTTCCTAGAATTTCATGTAAATGGAATCATAGACATTATGTACTCTCTTTTTTCTGGCTTCTTGCACTCAACTTGTTTTGAGATTTGCCCATGTTGTTGCGTGTACTAATAGCTAGCTCATGCTTTTTTATTGCTGAGTGGTACCCCATTGTATGGATATATAACAATTAGTTGGTGAACAAGTGAATTGTTGCCAGTTTTTGGCTATTACATAGAGTTGTTATGGGCTTTTACTTACAAGTCTTTGGGTGGGCATATGCTTTCGTATGTCTTGGGTAAATACTACCAGTAGGATTGCTGGATTGTAATGTAAGTATATATATATATATATAATATGTAATATTATTACATAGACCCCAGGAAGCCATGGGGTCTGGAGGCTGATGTAATAATAATAATATGTAATATATAATAATGTAAGTATATATATCTTTACTAGAAACTTCCTGGCAGTAAATGTGCCATTCCAAGTGTGACTTTGCAGGTGAAGCCATTCCAGAGTTCATCCTCACAGGACCTCGGAGCCATGGGCAGGACAAACCCACTGCAGACTTCGGGTCCCCAGATCAGGGGCAGGTCGTAATTAGAGTCAAGATGAGGAGTCTGAGGGGAGCCTCATCTGAAGGGGGGCCAAACATGAGCAAGAAAATAGCCCATCTTTACAGGTAGCCATAGAAGGGAGGTGGTTTATGACAGAAAGTTTCTAGAGCCAGGAGTCCTCTGCTTTTTGCCTTATAGCCTCTCCCTTCAGAATTAGGGCCCCGTGTGACACCCTGCCTGGCTCATGGGAACTCTTTCCCAGGGCTGGACCCTGCCCTGATTCCTACATGCATGCTGGGGTCCTGTTGCGGACCTCCCAAGTCTCTAGACACAGACCCAGTTGCATCTGCTGACCTTGAGCCTACTGAAGCCCAAAGCCCAGGAGTTCCCGGAGCTCCTGTCTGCCTCAGCCCATCTTTGACCTCAAGCCCTGGACACACCCAGCTGCCTTGAGTGGGACGGCTCTGCAGCCTGTCTGTCCCATGCTCACCTCAGTTCTGGTTCTTATGCCCAGAACCACCCACCTGTCCCCGCCCTTGTTAGGTCTTGACTTCTCCCACCTGGACTATATATCTGGTCCTCTTCTGGCTGCTCTGCCTGGCCTCTCCTTCTCTAGCCCATTCCCTCAAACCGGCTTCCACACATTGTCATCCCAACATGCAAGTCTGACCGGGTCCCTCCTCTGCTCCCCATTGCCTATAGTGGAAAGTTCTAGTTCCTTAGCCTAGCATTCAAGGCCCTCCATGGACTGAGCCTCTGACCTTCCCGGCCTCCACTCCCTCTGTCCCTTGAACCTTCCCTGGGCTCTAGCCATTGCAAACCATCTTTCACTGCCTTTATACTTGCTGTTCCCACTGCTTGGTACACTGTTTTTAAGTTCTTAGTCCATCAAGAATCAGCCTTCCCTTGGTTCCTCCCTCGGCTTTTGGCACCCTGTGCAAAACTTCACAGTGGCAGGGTGCCTAGCTGGCTCAGTCGGTAAGAGCATGCGACTCTTGATCTCAGGGCTGTGAGTTCAAGTCCCACATTGGGGGTAGAGATTACTTTAAAAAAAAAAAACACCGGGCGCCTGGGTGGCTCAGTTGGTTAAGCGACTGCCTTCAGCTCAGGTCATGATCCTGGAGTCCCGGGATCGAGTCCCGCATCTGGCTCCCTGCTCGGCGGGGGGTCTGCTTCTCCCTCCGACCCTCCTCCCTCTCATGCTCTCTGTCTCTCATTCTCTCTGTCTCAAATAAATTAAAAAAATAAATAAATAAAATAAAAAATAAAAACACCAAAAAAACCCTTCATAGTGGCAATAGTTAGATTGTATTGGAGTTGTTCCATTGTGTTTGTTTACCCACCCAGCTGGGAGTTCCTCATGAGGCCATATTTTGCCTATGGCATCATCCTCAGTAGCCGGCACCTGGCACTACGTGCGTGTTGAATGAATGAGGGAAGAAATGAATGAATGGCAGAGTGAGTGAGTGGGACAGTGACATGGCAGCACCCACAGTGGTGATGGCGTGGGTGGGGTTGGAGCAGGCAAAGGATCGTGACGAGCCAAAAGAACCGAATAAAAGCATGAAGATACGAGGACACGAGGAAGAGATGGTTCCAAGGGGGAGGGGAGGAAGTTGCTGCAGCAAGGTTCTAACCCCATCTCTCTGCATGGGTCCATCCTGTACCCAGGCTGCGTGCTCTGAAATCCCCCAGAATCCCTGTCATTTCCTCGTGTTTGTTATTTCTGCTACCCCTGTGAGGAAATGCTCCTTGACCCTGCCCTTCAGAAGAGTTGCTCAGGCCTTACCCAAGGCTGTTGGCTTCTTCGTGGGCTGGGGGGTGAGGAGGGGAGTGCACAGCGCACCCCTCCCCTGGGCACCAGGACCCTCCTGGCAGGGGCACCGTGGGGAGGGCATGAGAGCTGAGCAGGCAAGGCCTGAGCCATATGGGAGAGGAGGTTGGGCCTGTGGGACAGGGGGAACCAGGAAGCCATGGGGTCTGGAGGCTGGGCCACTGGGCCCCGCTCTTGTCTCCGTCTGAGCTCCGCCCCCCCGCCCTCCCCCCCCACCCCCCCACCCCAGGTGGGTTTCCTGTCCTAGTTCTCTTGTACTTAGCCACATTCCTGATGACAGAGCACTCCACGCTCAGCCAGCTAAGGGAAGCAGGACTGACGGAAAGTTTTGTAGGGGGGTGTGGAGTATCTGCTGTCTTCACCACCGTACCTTCAGGACCCAACACCATGCCTGGCACATGGTGAGGGAGATCAAAAACTGTGTCGGATGGATGGATGGATGGATGGAGGGAGGGAGGGAGGGAGGGAGGGAGGGAGGGAGGGAGGGAGGGAAGGAACTTTGTCTTGCTGGGGCCAGAGGGCTGCAGGGGAGTAACATCTCGGTGGTCCATCCCTGGTGGCAAATGTGGCCATGAGAGGGTGGGACTCTCTTGGAGAGGGGTAAGAGGCTGGGGGTCTGAATCAGTGGTCTCTTATGCTACCTCCCCACCTTCTCAAGTTCTCTGTTCTAATCTTAGAGGTCTGGGATTGGTATCTCAATGAGGCCTAGCCCTGCTTAGAGATACCATAGCAGGGATTCCCATACCTGGCTGGGCATCAGAATTTCCTGGGGAGCTCGAACCGTCGTGATTCCTGGGTCCCACCTGAGACCTACTGCTCAGAATATTGCTGGATGGGACCACAAAGTCTGTGTTTTTTAAAGTATCCTGAGTGATTCTGCCATGTGGACAGGCATAGGAACTCCCCCACCTACTGGATCAAGTTTAAACCCCCAAGCAAGGCATTCTGAGCCCTTTGCCATCGGGACCCCATGGCCCCGTGCAACCTCATGCCTTGCCCCTCACCCCAAACATGTAGCGCAACAAAGCTGCTCCACGGTCCCCAGACATGCTCAGGTTCTCTCACCTCCCGAGCCTCCACTCAAACTCATCTCTCTACCTGCCCCCTCCTCTACCTGGGGAACTTCCCTACATCCTTTGAAGCCCAGAAAATGCCACTTCCTTCCCCAGGAAGACTTTCACAGCCTCTTCTACCCAGGCAGGCAAAACTTTTATCTCCTTCCTGTGAATTTCACAGCACCTCCCACCACCTAGACCATTGCACCTGTCACCCTGCTCAGTCTTTATCTGATAATGCCTGTGCCAATTGGCCAGACCCAGACCGTTTGCACCGGCAGCGCTGCTAAATCCTCCCAAACATCCTTTGAGGTAAATGATGACAATGATGGTGGTGAGCAAAGACCGATTCGGCGAAAAGCCTGCTTGAAGCTCCCTGCATGTGCTGCTAGGCTCTTAAATCCTCATAAGAGCCGGGGGAGGTGAGTCCTGTTATTACCAGGCCCATCATACAGATGAGGAAACTGAAGCCCAGAGAGGCAAACACCCTTGCCCTGGGCCACACTGGATGTGGTAGAGCCGGGATCTCACCCAGGCAGTGCTCCAGATACCACCGTCTAACCCACCACACTTCAGCCCTTTTACCCCGGAGGCTCAGGGACATATTTGCCCAAACTCACCATTCTCATAAGCAGCACGGACATTCTTTGCACCCAGGAGCCCCTGATTCCCAAACTCCACGCTTACATGGCCCCTGTTTAAACCTTTTGGTAAGTAATCGTAAGCCAAGCCCCATTCCAGGCTCCCTTCCTCATCCCAGGACCCCCCAGAGATCTGCCCTCACCTCTCCCTGGCCTGGCCTGCCCTCTAAGCTCACTCCTAACTCATCCTGCCCCACCTCGAGTTCCGAGTTCCGCGGAAGGAACGCCCAGCCCTTGCTGAGGCCACTTCAGCTGGGAGGCTGAAGTCCAACATCGCTGGCAAGCTTTTCTCCCTTACTTCCCCATCTGGCATGTGGACTGAGCAGTCTGGGACAATGGAGGAAGCAAGCCTCCTCCTCTCCCTGGGCCTCAGTTTCTCCATCTGTAAGGCAAACAAAGGCTTCGCTCTGGTTGTCCTCCAGGGCTGAGAAGAGGCTCTGGTGATCACAGGACGAGAGGCTTGTAAATGCTGGTGGGCCAGCCCTGAGCACCTCACTCCTGGGCCTTGTTAGGAGGGCGGCATCCCCAGTCAGCCTGTAACCCAACCCTGCCGCTCTGGCAGGTTACCTACCTTCCCTGTGCCCCTGCACCCCATCCAGCAAATGGGATCCCAAAAGGACCTCTGCACACAATCACTGTGGGAATGGACTGCAGAAAGGCACTGGGTACCTATAAAGGGCACCTAGCCCAGGGCAAACCTCTATTCATAAATGGCAGCAATTACTAAGTGAAGGGCCCTGCCTCCTTCTGAGGCGAGAACAGACCAAAGTAGAATCATAGCTGGGAAGTCAGGCACCGTTTTGGACAAAAAAAGTGGTAATGTATATCCAGTGGTAAACTTGGCTCTCTCCAAGGGGGGTCCCCAGCCCAGCCAACCCACCCACCGAGAATGCCCTACCGGTCCAGCTGGGTGACAGCAGGGCTTTAAAATCGCACTGTGATTGCACATGTTCTTCACGATGTGGCAGAGCTCTTGTGCATGTCCCTTTCTCACCCGATTCTTTACAGAGCCTGTAAAAGGAGATTACTTGGGCTTTGGTTCCAGGCTGGCCTGAGCTCATGTTTCCAGTTCTGCTACTTATTAGCTGCATGATCTCGGGCAAGTTATTTCCCTCCTCTGGGCCTCACTTTGCCTCGTCTGTAAAGTGGGCGGATACTCCCAACCCTTGAGGATCCCATGAGAGTTACAGGTGTCAGGCACAGAGAAAGTACCTAATCTTTAAAGTTCTATTATCCCCACATTCTAGATGAAGAAACTGAGGCTCAGAACGCCTCCATTCCTGCTCCACAACTAGATAGAAGCAGGCTGGCTCTAGTCCGCAACCCCCGCTACTACACAGGAAGGTGTCCCCCAGTTCACAAGTCTGGAGGCCATGAGGGATGGCTCTGGCTGTTCACGGTCAAGGACGCGGGGTCCCACTTTACAGACTTCTCCTTACAGCTCTCATTAGTCAGAGCTGGCCAGGTCCAGACCTAATCATCGGGCCCTCCAGAGTGGGTGAGAGGGGAAAGGGCAGATCCAAGATGGGTGTGTCAGGTGTGGCAGGTGAGGCCATGTGCCCTATGACTACCGGAAGACCCACAGACACTGGGCCGGAAAGCAGAGCCCTTGTCCCAATCGACTGCGCAGTGAGGACACAGTGATCTCATCTCCACTGTCAGGAGCTCAGCTGTCAACACTGTGTTCCTTCTTAAAGCCTGAGTCAGCGGACAGAGACACATTGCCTCGCACTGGCTTTGTGTCTGCTGATTTTATTAGGGCCACTTCTAGATAAAGCAAGTTATATTCGGCATGATTTGCATTGATACCAGCAGGCTTGATACGTTTTTCCACATTGGGTTTGTCCTCTTGGAACCCTCCTTATTGGCTTCAGCCACAATGCTGTAAGGAAGCCCGGGCTCTGTTGCTAGAGACAGGAGAATGTGACACCGTGTGCAGAGGATGGCCCCCGCCAAGCATCCGGCTGAATGCCACTGCATGGGTAAATTCAGCTTCGCCATGGGGAGCAGAAATGCCGAATCCACGAAATCATGAGAAATAATACATCACTGCTGTTCAAAGCAATTAAGTTTGGAGTGGTTGTTCCATTCCACGGCAATCCATAGCTGAAACACCCCAGTGTTTTGATTTCCTAGATTTTCGGAATGTACGTAGACTGTTAGAGCAGAAGCACCTGTGTCTGAGCACCCAGTGCCCTCTGTGCCCCCCGAAGGAAGAGCCTTGGCCGCCGCCAGTGATTGAGCCTCTACCACTGGCCAGACATTGTGTGGCTTTCACAAACACCATCACGTACTAGATGCTTAATACTTACTGAATAAGCGAATAAATGTCTTAGCGCACACTGCAGCCCTGTAAGAGTTGTTTTATCATTACTCAACCGAAACTCATTCTTTAGAAAAAAATCAGAAAGATGCAGGTATCACAAAAAGGAAAAAAAAAATTACCTCTAACTCTACTACCCATAATTTCAGTTACCATGTAGTGTGTATGTATAGAGATTCAATTACATTACGTATGCATATTTACTTTGAAAAATGTGATGGGACGCCTGGATGGCTCAGCCGGTTAAGGTTAAGCTCAGGTCATCATCTCAGGATCCTGGGATGGAGGCCCCACCCCCCCAGCCTGCTCAGCGGGGAGTCTGCTTCTTCCTCTCCCTCTGCCCCTCCCCCCACCCTGTTCATGCTTGCTCTCTCTTTCTCTTTCGCTCTCAAATGAACAAATAAAATCTTAAAAAAAAAAAAAGAAAGAAAAAGAAAAATGTGATAAACATGCTGTTCTGTAACCTGTTTTTTCATCCAAAAATATCTGGACTTCCTTTCCATGTCCATGAATGTGTATGTCCATTCAACAGCATTTTTTTTTTAATTTTTTTTAAAGGTTTTTATTTATTTATTTATTTGACAGAGAGAGAGACAGCAAGAGAGGGAACACAAGCAGGGGAAGTGGGAGAGGGAGAAGCAGGCTTCCCGCTGAGCAGGGAGCCCGATGCGGGGCTCGATCCCAGGACCCGGGGATCACGACCCGAGCAGAAGGCAGAGGCTTAAGGACTGAGCCACCCAGGCGCCCCCATTCAATAGAATTTTTAATGGATGCACGAATTTGCCTGTGTGTCTCCGCCAGGAATCACACACCTTCTTCCTCTGCCCCACCCCCTGCTCACAGAAGTGAGCCCTGCCCCAACCCCGCTCACAGAAGTGAGCGCTGCCCCACCCCCTGCTCACAGAAGTGAGCCCTGCCAGCCTGCTATGTGCTCTATGACCCAATCACCTGACCACAGCCAGTTGGACCCAAGATGAACATCTCACCCAGACTGGGCTCATCTGCTTCTCTTGTCTACATACTTAGAATCAGGACCAGGAGACAGTCAAGTCTGCCTGAGGGTCATTGAAATGGTCCCACGTATATCCTGGCATCGTGCGGTGGCATAATCTGCCGTGTGGAGACATGCCTGTCTGGGCAGAGAAAGAGGACTAAAGCAGGAATGAGTGACACAGGCCATCCTGGCGGCAGCCGCCTTGCTGAGTGCAGAGCTTTGTCAGCATCTGACTGCCTTTCTGCTCCTGGCTTGTGAGCCACCTCTGCAGCCTTTCATAAACTCTCCCCTGTTGGCTGAGGTTGGCTTAGATGTATTTATGCTTGCCACCAAAACTTCCTAACAGTTACTACTCTAGGGGTATAAGAAAGAAGGGACTCTCCACCACAAGGCCAGGCCTCCGGGAACCAGTAAAAAGAACAACCCAAGATAGAAAAATATTGCCCCGGAACCTTCTATAAGCAGAGGCTCTACCAGCCAGCCACCTTACAAAACCGGGTACTCAGGGGACGCCTGGGTGGCTCAGTCGGTTAAGCGTCTGCCTTTGGCTCAGGTCATGATCTCAGGGTTCTGGGGTCGAGCCCCACTTCTCCCTCTCCCTCGCCCCTCCCCCTGCTTGTGCTCTCTCTCTCTCTCTCTCTCTCAAATAAATAAGTAAAATCTCTAAATGAAACAAAACAAAACTGGGGACACAGGATAGAATGCAACCTTGACTTTTATTAGCATAGTTTTAAAGATGAGGAAAGTTTCCATGAGGTCCCTAGAGCAGTCAAATTCATAGAGACTGAAAGTAAAAAGATGGTCACCACGGGCTGGGGGTTCAATGAGTAAGGCGTTTCCTTTGGGGAAGATAAAAAAGCTCCAGAGATGGACGGTGGTGATGGTTGCCCAATAGCGTGGATGCACTTAATGCCACTGACCCGCACACTTACAAATGGTTAGAATGGGAAATTTTGTGTTCTGTATATTTTACCACGATTTTTTTTAAATGAGAAAAATGAGGTCTAGTAAGATCAACGGAGTAGGTGTGGAGCAGTTTATGAGAGTTCTCTGGACAGACTGGGTTCAGTTCTCAGATCTGCCACTCGCTTACTTGCTTGACCTGGGGCATATTGCTCTGGAGCTGTGCCCTGTTTGCCCTCCTTGTAAAATGGGGTAGCACCCATATATCTGGGATTGCTTAGAAGAATGAAAGAAGATAAATCCATGCCAACCACTTAGCCATGTGCTTGGCACACAGTAAACTGTCCATACACATGACTTCCAGTGATGAGGCCTCTCAACCCAGAGCCAGAAGGGCCTTGCAGGGCACCTGTTAAAACCCCTTCATTACAAAATGGAAGAGACCGAGGCTTAGAAAGGCTTAGAAAGCGACTTGCCTGAAGTCACCCAGCAGATCTGTAGCAGAGCCCAGAGAGGAGCGGAACCACCACCGCTCTCTGAGTGCAGAGATCTCCATCTCCTGCCAGCCCACAACACTTTTCCTTTCTTTAGAGCTAAACTGCTATTGATTTGGGGCATTAATCTCAAGCTTCAAGGAGGAAGGGAGGGCTTCTCTGGGCTCTCAACTGGTTTTCACTCTCCCTCTTCTAAAGTGTGAGTCAGCCAGCTTCTCCGTGCTAAATGTGCATGTGACTGCCAGGTGGCATCCAGGTGGGGCCTGGGGGCGGGGGGGGGTGAGTACAGTGTGACACCTGCTGGGTCGCACCCCTGCTTGCTTGGGGGATGAGCTGCGTGCTTCTTCTGGATCCAAACAGCTGCACAGTGGTATCCAGCAGTTAAGAGGGCCAGGTTTTATACCTTCAGTTTGCTACCAAATTCCCCCTTCAGTGTGACCTCAAGCAAGTGGCTTTAACTTCTGAGTGCCTCAGTTTCCTCAACTGCCCCCTGGAAATGTGAATAAATCTAGTCTTGCCCTCAGCACAAGGTGTGAGGGGTGAAAGAACGATGTGTGGGAAGGTATTTTGCACATTTAAAAAGTTGCATAAGCATAAAGGACAGTGTTATTTCATTTCTTAGGAGAAACAAGGTTCTAAGAACATGACAGAGTCCCGCCAAGCTATTTATTTGTTTTTCCCATCAGTCCTTGGACTTCTCAGGGTGGCTGAGATCCTCTGGTCTCCTTGCTGTTCCTACATGAGGGTGCTAGATTAATTCCTCAGTGTCGACCTTAATGGGGAGTCTACTGGGCCCTGGGCCCAGGGTCAAGCCACTGAACCCTCCCGAGAGCCCCACAGGGTCAAGACTGTTCTGAGCTCCATTTTACAGAGAGAAAACTGAGGCTCACAGAGAGCAACTTGTCAAAGACGGCATCACCGGGGGGGTGGAGCTGGGCCATGAAGCCAACTCTCCCACTATTCCAGCACTCTCTCTCTCCCTAGGCTTGAGGAAGAAAGCCCTGGGGGCTGTATCAGGTCCCCTCCTTCCAACTCCAGAGACCCTCGGAAAACAATACATGGAAACTGAAACAGGTCGATTCCTGCAACCCTGAAGTAAATCAGGCTTTGCGAATGTAAAACACAGGAAATATTAATATTTACCATTTTTCAAGTATTTATTATATGCCAGTCACCCTACAACCATGTTCTTTCTCACTTCCTGTTCTCAATAAATCTTTGAAGTAAATACTGATACTCTCATTTTATGGTTGGGGAAATGGAGACTCAGAAAGCCCAAGTAATATGCCCAAAGACACTCAGCTAGCAGATCTGTCTCCAAGACCTGTGATCTACTCACCCCATATCACTGACAGATCCCTCATTCGTTCATTCTTTGCTCCATTTCTTTATGAAACATTTAGAGCCTCTTCCTTATGCTAAGTAACTAGCTGGACAGAGAGAGGACAGGAGGGCTTGAGCCCCTGCCCCGGAGAGGTCATTATCTGGGAAAAGATAAGGCTCAAATTGTAATCTAAACGGTAAGAGCCAGACCCCGGTCCAATGCTGGTGCTGGTGCTGGGCCAGGTCCCTCAACGAGTAGTGCTTGTCATAGCTATGGTTTGTTTATTTTTTTCATCGAGGTGCTGGAACTGACACTTACTACCCGTTCACTACCGACTACCTACTCCCGGATCGTGGGCAAATAACTTCACTTCCCTGAGTCTCTGTTGTCTCTTTAAGAAAATGGGAGAGAGGGGCACCTGGGTGGCAGTCTGTTAAGTGGCTCAGGTCATGATCTCAGGGTCCTGGGATCGAGCCCTACATTGAGCTTCTTGCTCAGCAGGGAGTGGAATTCTCGCTCTCCCTCTGCCTCTCCCCTTGTTTGTGCTCTCTCAAATAAATAAATAAAATAAAATCTAGAAAAGAAAATAGGAGAGAAAAACATTCATCTCATCAAGATCTTGTGGGAATTAGATTAATTGGAATGATAGTGTATTCATTCATTCAACAAATATGTACTGAGTCCCAGTTTGTGCCAGGTACAGTTCTTGGTGCTGCAGATGCTAGAGGAAGTGGACAGCAGACATTCCCTTGGAACCATGGAAAGATTTGGTTTTTTTAAGTAAAAAAAAAAAAGAAAATTTAATGGAGGCATAATGTGCACACAGAAAAGTGCAAAAATTGGAGGTGTACAGCTCGATGAATTTTCACAAACTGAACACACCCATGTAACCAACACCCTGATTACAAAACATTACCAGCAGGGTCAGGACTAGGATATGGCAAGTGAGGCACTCACCTCCACTGTAAAATTTAAGGGGGTGTTGAAAGCTCAGTCATCAAGATAAACAATGCTTCAATATGATATCTTTTAAAAATGAAAATTAATGCCAAAAAATCCATGATGACAAAATAACAAAATTTTAAATAAAGACAGGCTTAGTAATAGTGCTGTGTTGAGTCATATGAAAGCTCAGGGCAAAAGGAAAACATCAGAAATGTTGATCCTGCCTTACCTTCGTCCCAGCCCTGATATCAGCCCCCTTCACAGTCACTGCCTCCCCTCCAAGGGTAACTATTATCCAGACTTCTAAGCCCATAGGTAAGTTTTGCCTGTTTTTGAACTTTGGGCACATGAAATCATGCTCTTTTGCATACAGCTTCTTTCACTCCACTTTATGTCTGTGAGATGTAACCATGCTGTGGCATGCCCTGGAAAGATGTTTAAACAGGGGAAGGATGCAGTGGCTGGGCGTTTTAGAGAGACCAGTGTGGTGGCAGGTGGGAGCATGGATACACGGCGGTTCTAGACTCTGCTGGCTCTGGGCCAGTGGGGATGAAGAGGAGAGGGTGAAGCCCAGTGATATTTTGTAAGGATAGAGGACACAGGACTGACTGGATATTGGGGATGAGGGAGAAAGTGGAGGCAAGGAAGATGCTAGGTCTCTGGCTTGGCCAATTTGGTGGACAGAGGAGCCATCTCTGGGGTAGGAACTGGGAGGGAGGGGAAGATGAGTCTAGATTTAAACAAGGTGAGTGCCAGGTACCTGTGGGACATTCAGAGAGCTGACCTGGAGGCAGCTGTCCAGCTAAGCCTGGCGCTCAGGAGAGAATGGAGGAGGGATATGACCCCCCTGCATCCCCCAGCATCAGCGAGCAGGTGGCAGTCTTGATGAGAACGCTTGCAGAGGCCTGGGGAATGGCACAGAAAGGATAAAGAAGGGAAGCTGAAAAGTTCTTTGAGAGCAGGTGGATTGAACAGGTGTGCAAATCAGAATGAAAATATTAAACACACAAAACCGTCCTGCTTGGCCCATCAGGCCTTTCTGGAAGCCAGCACCGCGTTTACCTGCAGCCTGGGAGGATTTGAGTTGCAAAACATCCTGAGGATTAGGATGTCCCCCTTCCCAACCCAGGCCAGCCCCCCTTGCATCAGCTGCGGCTGACTCAGCAGAGCTTTTTCTCCGGGACGCTTGCCTTTAAAGGCAAAAAAGAAAAAAAGAAAACAACCCTCTTCCCGGGTGCCTTACTCACTCCGGACTCGGGGAGCAGCTAGGACCGCCCAGCACTGTGCCGCCTGAGCCCACATGCGTGCTCTCAGGCACGCACCCCGGACCCGCCGCTGGGCCACCTGGCACCGCCCCTCCAGTCCCCGAGAGCCCTTCCTCCGACTGGCTAGGGCTGGAACTCCTTGGAATCAGACCCAGAAAAAGTCCGAGTTCCTTTCTGGGCTAAAGGCAGCCTCCAGGGAACAAAGCTGCCTGTGTGAGCACAGCTTGGGGTTGAGGGGGAGTGAAGGGGGCCCTCGGTCCCTCCAAGCAGAGCACTAGGAGTCCGCAGCCTCCTCCCATCCTTCTTTAAAGCCTCAGGGTCGGGGAGGCTGAGATTTCTTCACGCCCTTCCTTTGCTCAGAAACCCTCCATGGCTGCCCAGTGCCCACTGAATAAAGTCTTAACTCCTATAACCTGGCAAGTGAGGGCCTTTATGATCCCACCTCTTCAGCTTCTTTTGCTCAAATTCCCCCTAACTTCATCTCCTCTCTCTCCCAACTCCCTACACTGCAGACACAGGCTGCACCTTCCTGCCCGGCTCCAGGCATTAGCTCCTGGTCTCTCCTCCCCTGCCTCCCCACCTTCCAGGCTCACATGCCATTTAGGCTTTCCCTGGTGTCCCCTCTCTGGTTGGAGTTAAATTCTGTTTCCCAGGACTCAGCTACCCCCAAAATAAACTAGCCCACCTGAGAATCTAACCTCTGATCCAGTGTTAATAGCTTCTCATGAATTTACCTCAAAACTGTAGCCTCTAGGGGGTCATAAAACTTTTAGAGAGAGAGAACACCTAGAAATGGAATTTCAAGCAGAGAATGGGGGTCTGTTTGGGCCGGTATGGTGAGGTGGGGCAAAAGTAAGGCAGTTTTTCTGGCCACTCTGCTTTGTCTTCTGGTGCTACCTTGACCAGAGAAGGGGGATTTGATTTGACATCATGAATTAGGACTGTTGATTTGGATAAACTTTTATACATATCCATTTTTCCTCAGGCCAATCTAGGAGGGAACTGTTATACCCATTTTATAGATCTGAGTCTTGAGGCTCAGAGAGAAGGGATTAGCTCAGTGATGTTTGGTAAGTCAGTAGCAGAGCTGGGACTCAGGAGTCTGAATCCGGGAGTCCACCCTCAGTCCCTGAGTGTGGTCTAGAGATTCTTCCTTCCTTTCAGCAATTACTCTCTGCCTGTCTATGCACATTCTTCCCTCTGCCAAGAATGGGCTTCCCTATGATCTACCTGGTGAACTCGTATTCAGCCTTCTAAACCCTGCTAAGCATGACCCCTCCCTTCCCTGAAGCTCTCTCTACTCCCTGTCCTTCCTCCATGGTACAAGTTCTCCTCTTGTACACATTCTTATCCCTGTATTACTGCTGTCCATTTCCCCTCCTGCAACCCTTCCCATTTGGAGGCTCCATAAGGCTTGCAACAGACTTACATGCTTCTGACCCTGGGTAAGTGACCCACACAGGGCTGGCCTAATGAAGGAAAGGGAGCCTAGTGGTGAGTGTGACCCGTGAGCTGAGTGAGACTTACCCACAGCTGGGAAGTAGCATACACCATAGACTGGGCGTGCTTGGAAACAGAGAGCTATGGAGACTTTGAGCTGGGAAGTTGCAAAATCAAAAAGGTACTTAAGGAAAGACTGCCAGTGTCAGCAGGAAATAGGCAGGCTAGCTACTCATCTGATCATTCATTACTGCCTGCCTTCACTCCTTCGCCCATGTGTCTCCACCACAGAAGCCCTCCTCAGGGGGCTCCATCTGGGGGGAGACAGACAGGACCAGCAGCACACGAAGAAACACCAAAGGGTAAAGAAGATAAAGATTCTCTCTTGGGGGACCCTGGGACACTTTCTGGAAGCCCCATTGCAGAGGTACTCTGTGCCATCAGAAACACTGTGGCACACGGAGGTGGGGGTGGAGGGAGTCGGGCAGAGGAAACAACCTGAGCAAAGGTAGAGAGAAAGAAACTGCTGGTGGGAGAGGTGAGGCGGAGAGCTTGTAAACTAAGCAAGGGCCTGCTCCCTCTCAGGCAGCCTCAGACACATGAGCCTGAGAGGGACAGTCAGGACCAGAGGAGGTGACACCAGAGGAGTGGAGGCCCTGCAAACAGCAGGGAGGGAGGATGAGGTGGTACAGAGAGTGAAAGCAGCAGGACTTTAGTGGCCTCTGGTACCTGGGGGACAAGAGGAAGCCCCAAGCTTTGCAGGCTGAGCAGTTGAGAGACCATAGGAACAGAAGCTGTGGGCAGAGGTGTGCTGGGAAGGGGCCTGCTCCCCCTTCCGTGGGCTGCTCCATGCCCAGCCACGGTGCCCCCTTGGCAGCACTGGACACACAGCCTGGACAGAGGAGTCCAGGAGTCATGTGGTCAGCTCCTCCTTTCCAACTGAAACTAACCCCTCCTTGTCCCTCTCCACAGGGAAAGGGACACTCGGTCGAACCTCAGGACTTTGGACTGGGGGTCTTTCCCTTCACTGTGTCTCAAGTAAGACTCGGGTTTAGAAGAGGAAATAAGGTGAAATGATACCACTACCACTAAAGAAGGACTCGCTGTGTGTCAACAAGTGGTGAGTACTTCATGGACTTATCTGGAAATTGTATCTCTCGTGACAGCACATGAGCCTGGAGGTGGTATTCATTCCGTTTGACCGGTAATAAGACTGAGACTCAAAGGCCAGCACGTTGCCTAGGATCGTGCTAGGACTGGTATACAACAACGGCTATAGACTGGGTTTGAGCTGGCTCAAACCCAAGGACTCCTGCGTTCTTACCGTTCCTATTTTTCACGCTTACCTGTCGCCATAGATTCACATGTACTGTCAGCAGTAGAGAAGACTTCACAAAGGAGCTGACGGGAAAGCCCAGAGAAAGAGGTGGGTATGGATTTTCAGGCAGTGGGCCCAGACTGTGCTAAAGCAAGGCTTGGCTTGCAAACAGGAATGTCGGGGGTGGAGAGGGGTTAGGAGAAAATCTCAGAGCGAGACCTCCTGTAGTTTGTCTCACAAATACTTAAATACCACTTACCACGAAACACTGTTCTAAACACTTTATAAATACTAACTCACTTAATCTTCATAACAAACCTATGAGGTGGTACTGTTATTATCCTTAGTTTACCAAAGTTATCCAGTGGCGGGATGAGGACTCCTGAGTCCTCGCTCTTAAGCGCTATCCTCCACTGATCCCAATTTGCTGTACAGCTCCACCATTTTGTTAGCGGTCGCTGAGGCTCAGAGAGGTGTGCACACTGGCTTAGCGTCACACAGCGAGCGTGCTTCCCCGGACTCGGGGCACGGGCAGCGGGAGAGACCCGCAGCCAGAGCTAGGAGCCGGCAGAGTGCCTTCCAGGCCCCCTCCCCCGACCCCTCCCCCGGTCCCCCTCCCCGCGGAGCCCCGCCCCGGACGTGCCCCAGGCCCCGCCCCCAGGCTCTGCCCACCCCCCCACCCCCCCGCAACACACATACCGGCAGCGCCAGCCAATGGCTGGGGTCCTATAAACTCTACCGTCCGCGCGCTCTAGGCGAGAAGCTAGAGGTAGCCCCGGCTAGTGCGGAGGTCGTGGGCCGTGGGTCTTGGGAGCGAGCTCGCCAGGGAGCAGGAGGCCAAACGACCGAAATCAGAGTCGCAGTCGGAGTCTCCGAGCCGGAGCAGGAGCCTGAGCCGGAGAGCGCCGCCCGTCCGCCCGTCACCGCCCGCGCACCCGGCGCTGCCAGAGCCTCCGGCGCAGCGCGGCCATGGAGCCCAGCAGCAAGGTGAGTCGCGCGCCCGCCGGTCCTCCCCGCCCGGAACAAAGGCGCGGACCCCTCCGACCCTCCGCCGGCCCGAGCCTTCCCGGCCGCCCGGCCGCTCTGTGCGCCCGGGGCGGGCGCCGCGCCTCTCTGAGCCTCCCCCGGCGGCGGCCTGGAGCGCCGCGCTCTGCCGAGGCGGGGGGCGCGGGTGCGGATGGGCTCGGGATGTGGCAGGCGCAAGGGCGCCGCGTGCGTAGTTGGCGCCCGCACTGAGCATCTGGCTTCCTTCCGGGGGCGCCGCGCCCTCCATGCGGCCCGGCGGGGCCGGGGCACCCCGGGCCCAGGCGCGGCACGTCGCTCACGATCTCCCCGGCAGAGGCCCCGCGCCGACTCCTCCCGGGGCGGGGGAGGGGGCTCGAGCGCGGCGCCCATTGGCTGAGCGGGCCGAGCCCCCGGCCCGGCCCCGGGCTCGGCGCGCGGAGGCGGCAGGACCCGCCCCCACTCTGCAGGCTCCGAGCCGCCGCCGGGTTCGCCCGGGGGCCACACTCTGCGCGCGGCCTGCTGTTGGGCTTTAGACGCGGCCTCGCGCGGTCTCCCGCGCCAGCCCTCCGAGGTTCCGAGGCGGAGGGTACTTTTTTCAGGCCGGGGCGCCAACTCCAGGATGCCCGGCTCCGGGGCGGAGACGGAAAGCCGGCCTCTGAGGCCCTTCTTTCCGCGTAGTGCAGGCCCCAAAGCTTTGCCAAGTACTGGGGAGAGGTGCTCCGAGGTGGCACGTTTCCCTGCTCGGGCGCGGCTGGGCCGAGAGAGCTCCCGGGGGGCCGCCGCCGCGAGCCCCGGGAGTGGGGATGGGGGACCAGGCCGGGAAGGGGCCCCAAGCGAGAGCAGATCGGGAGGAGCGCACGCCGGGGGTCCGGGCCCGGGGGCCCGGGGGACACTCCGTACTCTAGATGTGGTCTCCTTCCCTGGGGACAAACAACTGCCTAGATAGGATCTCTTTCTTCATCTGTAGAGCGGCTTGTCCTGCAGGGGATCTTTGTGACTCCCAGAACGGTTCCTTTTCAACAAATATTTATCGATCCCCTCCTGCGTGCAGGGCATTGTTTCTTTCTTACTCCTCCACCCCCCCCCCCCCCGCCGCCCCTTTCCCCTTGCGAAGAGTATTTTCAAGTGACTTTTTCTTTGAAGCGCTCCCTCTCGAATGTTCCCAGCTCCTTGGCAGGGGAGGCATGACGGTCCCCCCCCCCCCTTTAAAACCCGGAATGTGGGGACAGGACTGACTCTGCACTGCCCTTCCTTTGGGCCGTGGCTATCCAGTGGGACTGAGCGGGGTCTTGCCTAGGCCGAGTGGCGCCTGACTGACGCCAGGCGGTCCTCTCAGCGGGAAAAGGCTCCTTCATACCTGTTGAATCCACAGAACTTGTTTCACCCCACCCTGGCCCTTGGGCTTGAGGTGAGACCCTGAGCCGCAAACCCAGCAGTCGTCGGTGAATCATTATCCTGGCATATGGATATAACAAGACAAAAATAAAACAAGTGATTTTAGTTAGTGGTAAGGGCTGGAGACCCTTGCTGTTTTATCTTAGAGTGTGACAGGCCTCTTCACCTCTCTGGACCCCCATTTCTCTGTTTGTAGAAGAGAATGACCTTTTTTTACTTCTTCAAGAGTAAGAACTGTCCTGTTCAGCGGGACCTGGGCGTTTATTTGTTGAGTGGATAAGTGAATATTCTGAGCAGGGACAGAAAAGTGCAGGAGAAAGTCAACAGCCGCCTTCAGTTTTCTAGGCTCTTGGCTAAAATGCCACTGTGTTACTGACCCTGCGTGTAGCCCTGCTGGTTCACAGGCTTGGAGCTCAGAGAAGGGAGGTAAGCTAGTCAGTGGTGGGGCTGGATTTGAACCCAGGCCTAATCAAAAAGGCCTTTCATTCTCCACTGGCCCCTTTCACCATACCCTTTCTTGAATTTTGGGCCAAGGGGAGAGTTTGCCTAAACTCAAAGGCTGCCCTTGTACGAGCTGGTTCTAAATGCTGTAGCCGGTGGGTATTTTCATGCCATACCCTCCAAACTTAGGACTGTCTGCCCATCAGTAAATAACTTTGGAGAGCACCTCCTTCTCAGTGGTTTATATGTATTTAAAATTCATGTGTATACACTGTTATACTGGTAGATTATATGCCTACATATATAGAAATTTAAAAAGACACAGATACCAGTTACGGTTAAAAAAAAAAAAAAAGCTTTGTTTTGTTTTGCTAAACCCTCTCTGGGTCATTAGTATACATTCTGGAATAAAGCCTTTCCTTTTGGAGACTGATTTGATCAGCAAGCACAGCGCTTTTGTGCAGGATGTTAGACTGAGGCCTGGAGAGGTTATGTCCCTTGCCCAAAGTCTTTCAACCAGGTGTGTCTGACTCTGAAGTTCTTTCTCTCTCTCTCTCTTTTTTTAAGATTAAAAAAAAAATTAATCTCTACACCCAACGTGGGGCTCCAGCTCAGAACCCCGAGATCAAGAGTCATGTGCTCTACCGACTGAGCCAGCGGGCGCCCCTGAAGTTCTTTCTGCTGTGTTTCCCCTTCATCTCTTAGGCACTGAGAATAGACTTAACTGACTTCCCTGTGTTCTGTCGTGTCCTCTGCACATTGGTGTCCTCTGCGCATTGTGCAGAGTTTAACTGAGTAGGAAGCGGGGGACAGGTTGAATGCCTCCCCTCCCCGCCAAAGTTTTGCTCATACCCCCTCCTGGGCAGCAGGCGAGGTGAGCCCTGCCCTAGGACCTCTCACCCAGCCCTTTGTGAAGAATTCCTGGCTAGTCTCTTGTGGCGCCTGGGGCCCCTGGGGCGAGGAGGGGGGGTGCAGGGGGTGGGCGGGAGGGCCTCTGCCTTCTCTGTCCTCCAGATAAAGGAGAAATCAGAGATCTGCAGGGCTCCTCAGCCCCTCAGTGGTATGAAGAACATAGACTTTTAAAGTACTGTGGATGTGGTTTTGAATTCCAGTTTAGTTCAGTTGCCTCATCTGCAGAGTGATGTCATTTTCATTATGAGAATGTAAAAATTCAGAAAAAAATGTGTCTGTCCCCATAGATGCTCCATAAATGTTCCTTGCTTCTCTGGACTCCCACGATCCATACACTTACCTGGGTCCCTGGGTGACTGTACCTGGGTTGTGGCCTCTGTCCAGAAGTTTGGCATTCTGACAGTGTGAGCTTTTGGGGAGCCCCGGGATGCCCAGGCCAGGAGTGGCGGTCGATTGAGTCAATCATTCAAGATCCCACCGGCCAGTTCTTCTGCAGCAGGGGTTTGCTGGGAAGCCGGTTTGCGGAGCTAGCACCTGGGTGGGAGGACCGGGCCCAGAGCTGGGTCAGCTAATGTGGCTGCCCTGCCTCCCCTGTGAGGGAGATACAAGCCACAGTGACCTCACTGTCCAATGAAAAATCACTTTCCCAAGGTCACACACTGAGCCTCCTACTGCAAAACATGCTGCCAGCCTCTCGGGGTGACAGAAGAGGATCAAGGAGAGTTGGAGCAGGAAGGGACTTCCCAGTGCATGGCTCAGCCCTCCATTTGACAGATAGGGAAAACTGGGGCCCACGGAGGAAAGACGCTTGCCCAAGATAAGGCCCTCACAAAGAACTGGAGATGTTCCTGAGTATTAAAAAAAGAGGATTTTTTCCACACCCCTGCCCAGTGTGCTCCCCTCCACTCACCCCAGACGAGCAGGAATTTTTCCACACTCCAGGACTTCCAAGCTCCTTCTGGGTGCAGTCGGAGTCAAAAACTGGGGTTAGACATAACTTGACAACTGAAATCCTTCTGTGAATGGAAACAAAACATGTCCTCAGGAAACCGTGACCTTGGGCAAGTGACTTTCCTCAGAGCCGTGGAGCTGGAAGCCTGCTACCCCGTGGCAGGGATGGTGAGACTGGCCAAGTTCCCCACCTCAAGGTGGTGTGGCTCTTTAGGTGGGAAGACCCTTTGTATGGCCACTTTGTGTGCACGGACAGTGTAAACATCTCCATTATGATCCTTGTCCCACGCTGAGCCTTTCAGGGACCCAACCCTTCTTCCCCGGCGCTGGGTCAGTCCCAAATCCCCTATAATCAGCTTGTGACTTCAGGGAGCTCGGCTATTCCCAGTGCCTCCTGGTCACGGGGTATCAGGGCCTAGAGCTCCTCTCTGGCTTTGAGGGTACAGGCCTCCAGTTCCCCCTCCCCCGGAGCTGGCAGAGCTGGGGAGACCTAGAACAAAGGGGGAAGTGTGCAGCATTGGCTTGGGACCTGCAGCCTCACCCTTCCCCCACCTCACTCCTGGGCACACAGGTGACAAAGCCACTCAGTTTGGTAACCGGCGTCCCCTGGATGGTGGGAGGCTGAGAAGGCTCCTGGTTGGCCTCGTGGGCTCAGAGAGGCTGTGACCATGCTGGCAGGCCCAGGCCTGGCCACCAAAACAAACCTCTGATTGTTACCTCCCTCCGTGGGAGGGGTGGAGTGGAAGCCCGAGGCTCTGCTATCCAGCCGCCAAGCCAGGGAGCCGCTAAGGCATAAACGGTGGGGTTTTGTAGGAACTGAGCAGGGCTCCCAGGCCTTGAACTCAGAGCACAGTGAGGGCAGAGTGCGCCCTCTCTAAGACCTTGGCACCAACACCTTGCTGGCTGTGGCCTCTCCAGGGCCTCGGTACCCTGGAAGGGGAGAGACCTCTTGCCAGATCCAGCTTATGGAACGTTTGGCCACTGAGGCCTCTGCTGGACAGGACGTGTCCCCAGATTGCCTATCCCAGAGCGGGCCTCCCGCTGGTATTTGGGAGTGGGCAGGAAGGGGAGAAACAGCTCTACCATTTGACCTCAGAGAAGCCACACCTTCTGTTGGAGCCTGTTTCCTCAGCTGCGGTGGGGATAATATCTGCCTCTCTGGGTCAGGTCGTAGATTCTTTGAAAATTACGGAAATGTGGGGTGCCTGGGTGGCTCAGTCAGTTAAGTGTCTGCCTCCTGCTCAGGTCATGATCCCGGGGGTCCTGGGATCAAGCCCCACATCCGGGACTTGTGGGGGTCTGCTTCTCCCTCTCCCATACCCCTCCCCGCCGCTTGTGCTCTCTCTGTCAAATAAATAAATAAAATCTTTAGAAAAAATTATAGAAATGATGGAGTCAACTATAGAGAAGCATACAAAGTAAAAGAGTAAATGTCTTCTCCCGGTTGTAATGGTTTGGTGTTTCTCCTCTTTTTGGGCATGTGTATGTGTGTGCCTATAATGGATGACACTTTCTCCATAGTTCTGTATGCCCTGCACAGCCCCCCTCCTGTTCACCCACCACCCGAGAGGTCAGTGTCTACAGATGTATTTGCTCTGCCCGTACAAGCAAGTGCCATTTATACAAGTCCGTTTTCCCCCCTTCCTTACACAAAATGTACATCTGACACATTGTTTTCACCTTGTTTTTTCCCTTAACAGTCTCCCTGGCACTCACTTCCAGTCAAGGACATACAGATGTTGCATTCTTTCCAACAGCTGCTTAATATTCCACTACAGCACTGTGATTAAGATATAGCACCCCCATCACTTTCTTTCCTCATACCATGTGCCCCCGATGTATCTTAGGTTTTTATTTTCTGCCCTCCCACCCCCAATTCAAATATCCAGTTTCAAGGAGGCAGGGCTTTGGTTTGGTTTATTGCCGAATGCCCATTGAATAAAATAGCGTTGGGAACAAGCATTCAGGTATTCGCTTTCCTCAGGAACGTATTATTAGGAAACCTCTCTTGTGGAGAAGAAGAGGTCTGGAGGGAGTGGGCTTTCTCAAGGTCACACAAGTCGGGGGAGCTGCGACTTAAACTTGTCCGCCAACAGGGACCTCTGCGAAATCCCATGGTCTGACCCAATGACTTTCACCAGGGTCGAATTGGTGCCTGACTCACCCTTTGAATGGGTATCCACTTTTCCGGATGTCTGGGACCTGCACACAGCCCCAGGAGCCACTTGTTTGCTTTGTTCCATTTTAGGATTAGGACAGACACCTTTTTGGTTATTTGGAGAGGATGATCTGGTTTTATCTGGAAGGCTTTGAAAAGCCTATGCAGTTCATGGGCTAGGTTTGCACAGAGCAGTTCTTTTTTTTTTTTTTTTTTTTTTCGAGATTTTATTTATTTGAGAGAGAGCACAAGGAGGGGGGGTGCGGCAGGCAGAGGGAGAGGGAGAAGCAGACTCCCCTCCCCTCCACCCCCCCCCCAGAAGCAGGGAGCCCGATGTGGGGCTGGATCCCAGGATCCCGAGATCATGACCTGATCCGAAGGCAGACGCTTAACCGACTGAGCCACCCAGGCGCCCCAACACAGAGCCATTCCAAGGACCTAGGGCTTCAAGCAGAAGCTGACAGACTTTTTCTGCTCTGTGGGCCCTGTGTACCATTGTAGTGCAAAAGCTGCAATAAACAATATATAAGTCAATGAGTGTGACCGTGTTCCAATAATACGTTATTCGTGGTCACTGAAATTTGAGTTTGGTATCATTTTCATGTATCACAAAATATTACTCTTTTTTTTTTTTTCTTTTCCAGCCACTTAAAAATGGAAACTCCGTTCTTAGCTGGCAGGCTGGATTTGGCCAACAGGCCCTAGTTTGCCAACCTTAGCTTAGAGCAAGATCCACCCAAGTGGCCAGAGGTTTCTGAGCTTCGGCCTGGGCTGTCCTGGCTCAGACTGGGCAAGGCCCCAAAAGCTGCTAGAATAGAATTTGACCTACATAAGAAAGCACCAGGTAGGAACCTTGTTTCCTTCGGGGGCCAGTGTCCAGAAGCAAGGGGGAGGACACGAGCAGGAAGGGCATGGGATTTGGCCTCAGAGACCTACCAGAAGCATCCCAGAAGCCAAGGACCTTCTGGTTATCTGCTTTTCCTCTCCCAGCGTTCCGTTTTCTCATCTGTGAAGTGGGAGCAGTCTCTCCCCCAGCGCGCATTCCTGGTGGTTAAATCAGGATGCAGAAGCGGCCCCTGGCATGGCGCCCGGGGCCTCACTGGTGCTCTGGGTACTGATAAAGGCAGCAGCTCCCTCCTCTCCTCTCTGCTGGCGAGACTGATGAGTGCCTCCTGCCCCCAGGGCCACCGTGGGGTGCACAGGAGGCTCAGCCATGCAAAAGTCCTGACATCACTGGAAGGCTCGAGGGATGGCCCCCAGAGGAGTAAATGCCTGAGGTCACCTGAAGGTTAGGCTTTGGAAGGGTGACCCATCACTCTTCTTCTTGAAAAGACTTGGCCGGATGGAAGCGGTCAGAGGGTAAACTGCCAGTCAAGGAATCCAAAGAACTCAAGTCCCAGCCCTGGCTTTTGTTTGCTGATGACCCTGGGAGTCTGCCCTCCGACCTTAGGCTCCCCATCTGTCACATGAGCCTGTTACAGCAATTCTGCAATGTCTCGGGCTTCGTTCTTTTTTAATGCCCAGAATTTTGTTCAAAGGAGATCTTAGGAAAAAAACCTACACAAAATAAATAAAAAGGGAGCTGTTATGGATTCCATACTCCCCTGCCTCATCCCCTCCCATCCTCCTTAGAACTTGCGGACCAAGTCCTGTGCTTCCGTGCCTGGCGGAAAACCACGTGGGAAGCTGTGGGAGGAGGATGGCATGGAAGCAGCGTCTGGATTGTGCCGACGCCGGGACCCTCTTCCTGCAGGGAATGCCCTCCCTCTGCCAATATTGACCAAGGGCCTGCTGCCGGCCAAGCCCAAGGCTGGAGCATGGTGCTGAGGAAGGGCACATGGGCATGGGTCAAAAGGCCACAGTGCTTAGCAAGTTACGTGACGCGGCCAGTGTGCCATCTGTCATCCCAGTGTGTGGGAGGAGAGGTCCCAAGGCTAATGCCACATCAGTGGCTTCCCAGGAGAGGGAGGACCCTCGTGTTGGGATAGGGCTGATGGAGGTAGGGGGTGTGAAGTCTCCTCTATGCGGGACCCTGAGCCTGGGCACTTGCTGAACTGAGAGGCCTACGGCACTCCTAGGAGAGCTTGGATTTGAATTCGGGTCTGCCTCATTTCAGCAAGTCCTGGGAGTTGGGAGTTACTACTATTAGCCTGTTTCTGCCTCTCAGAGCTGATGTTCCCGGTACCCATCAAATGGCTGAGGTAAAATCTGTTAGGATGAGCACTGTTCTGGCCAAATGGATACCCATAGAGCCTGTTTTGCCTGAAAGCTAAATTCAGAAGTGGTTTGTTTTATGAATGTTCTGTACTATGCCCTTCCCTGGGCAGTCTGGCTGCAGAGGTGGCTAAGACTCAGGGCCCCATTCTTGGGGGGAGTTCCCAGACTGGTGGGTGAACAGCAGATGGGTATTCTCAACTGCTAGAAGCAAAAGCTGGAGACTGTAGAGGATACAACCAGGGCAAAACCCTGCAAGAGGGTGGGATGTTTTAGAAAGGAGCCTCAGCCCCAGGGTGGTCACAGATGGGTGCCCGGGGTAGGCTCCTGGGGGTCACAGATTCCAGACTCCACACTGCTCCTCCACTCTTAAAGAAGGCTTCACAAGAAAGCCACAGCTGTGGGTTTATTCCCCTTCTCTAAGTCGCTACCAAGTCATCCATCAGCTTGGCACCTAAAGAAACGTGGAATGAATGGATTTCGTCGTGGCACTTCAGTTGCAGCCACAGAGCAGGTGAGGGCAGATGGTGCTGTGGTGGCCCAATGGAGGGTGGCTTCCCATCCTTCCCATCCTTCCCGGATGCAGCAAATGCTTGGTAGGTGAACCCTGCAGGCTCCGTGATGGCCACTGATACAGAACTTGACAGCAAATCTTTAGGGAAGGAACTCTGATCCCCATTTCCTGTGTGAGGAACCTGAGGCCAGAGGTCTCCATGTGTCCCAGCTCCCAAGTGAAGCAGTTCTCTGTCTTTCAGCCTGGTCTCCGGATTCTCATCTGGGCATGGTGAGGGCGTGCGTCCTGGGGCAGGTGCTCCTCCCCTGCATCTAGCATCCGGCCACACTGAGCACTCCCTGTTTAATCTGGCAGAATCAGGCCCCTCTTCTTCCTGCTGCACGTACTGTCTCTGCATGTCCTTCACGGCCCAATTCCAGTGTCACCTCCTGGGAACCTATCTTTGATTATCCCCAGGCAAAATTAGAAGTCTTTCCCTCCAAGGCTCCCACAAGGCCTTCTCCCACCCCGCTGTTGGAACTCCGACCACACAGGCCTCCCCACTTGCCCAGGAGCCTCTTCCTTGATGTCAGGTCGGGGGCCTGTGTCATCCAGGGACTGGAGCATGGGTCACTGAGCATGCGTGAGTCCTAGTGCTCCAGCCTGCTGGCGTGGCTGTGGGTATAACCAGGGAGTGGGTAGGCAGGTTTTCTAAAGCAGAATTTGACCCTGACCTGCCTATGGCAATTCCAGCGCAGGGGTCTGTCCTTGGCTCCCAGTAGCCCCCACTGCCAGAGGCCACAGCTGCTCAATGGGGCCCCAAGAGTAACTTCAGAGTCGTAGACACCCCTGGAACATCAGAGCCAGCCTGAAAATGGAGCCTGTAATAATAGGACTTAACCTCTTGCAGAGCCCCTGCTGCGGTGCTGTTTATTTCCTGGTCCACGGGTCATCTATATTGTTTTTCACTTATATTTTTATCTAAATGCTTTGTTCTAAGTAATATGAAACCAAGGGGCTTATAAGTGAATTCTTTTGAATAGGTGATACATTCACATGGTTCAAAATTCAAAAACATGCAGAAGGGTGTTCCACCCGGCCTCTGCCATCCGGATCCCCCAAGGTACAACGTTACCTTTCTTACGTGTTTTTTGGGTTTTTTTTTAGGATTTTATTATTTTTATCTATTTGACAGAGAGAGACACCGCGAGAGAGGGAACACAAGCAGGGGGAATGGGAGAGGGAGAAGCAGGCTTCCCGCTGAGCAGGGAGCCCGATGCGGTGCTCGATCCCAGGACCCTGGGATCATGACCTGAGCCGAAGGCAGACGCTTAACGACTGAGCCACCCAGGTGCCCCCTTAATGTTATTTTAAGTAGGTAGATAGGCGGGCGCCTGGGTGGCTCAGATGGTTAAGCGTCTGCCTTCGGCTCAGGTCATGATCCCAGGGTCCTGGGATCGAGTCCCACATAGGGCTCCCGGCTCAGTGGGGAGCCTGCTTCTCCCTCTGACCCTCTCCCCTCTCATGCTGTTTCTCTCTTGCTCGCTCTCTAAAAAATAAATAAAATCTTAAAAAAAAAATAAATAAAATTAATTAATTAAGTAGGTAGATAGGTATGTTCTACCCCACCTCCCATCCTCGTCATTTCCTCTTTTTTTTTATACCAAAGGTAGCATGCAACACACTGCTGTGAAGCTAGCTTTTTCCTGAATATATCTGGGGAAGTGTCCCAAATCAGTATGTGAAGAGCTTTCTTTTTTTTCTGTATTCTATGATATAGCTATGTCACATTTTATTAAATCATACTTACATTTATTCTAATGTGAACTACAGAGATCTATATCTGGCACGCCTTTAGTACCGCCCTCTGGACAAGCTGGTGGAAAACCCCGAGCTAACACACGTGACTCATCAGGCAGAGCCCTCACATGGTGGCCTTCAACAGCCACTCTTCAGCCCTCCTTCCTCCACGCTCAGTGCCTTGTGACAGTCTCTGCCTTCATCCCAGCGGTCACCCGATGAGCTTAGCTTGGCTGGGGCCCACAGAGGACATCTGTCAGGTGCTCCTTGCCCACACAGGGCCGATAGCCCTGGGTCTGGAGGCTCCCTGGGGAGCTAAGAGAAGGCAAACTTTGGAAGAAGTGCGGCCCACCATGAGGAGTGCCCCGGCCTAGGATGAATGTCTAGAGTTGGGCCAGGAAGGGGCCAGGTGGCCCGGTGGGAAGGATGGTCCCAGCACTCATCTGGTGAAGAATGGACTCCACTTGAGCACTCAGGCTCACGGAAGCCTCTTGCTCTTTCTCAGCCTCTGATGTGGCTTTTTTGCAGTCGTTGGCCTGACAGCTTCTAGAGAATGAAGAGACCATGCTAGGAACCTGTCTGATTAGCCTAGCCATAAGCCCAGTGCTGTCCGTGAGGATCTTGAAGTCAGGGTTGTTTCTGGGTTCGGTGGGGAAACTGAGGCCAAAGGCTGTGGCTCGGTGCTTCCCGACCTTCCCCTCTAGTGCCCAGCCTGGTGTGCTTCACACACAGTCATTGCTTTTGGCGGCCCCCAACCCCCCAATTTCATGCTCTCACAACCAGTTAAGGGCCGGCTTTATGTCATCTTTCTTGGCTTCTTCATGTTGAAAGGCAGAAAAGAAAAGTCCTCTCCCTTTCTCCAGCAAGGCACCTTGCTCACCCAGGACTCTCCTGCCTGCTGGACTCTTCCTGCCTGCAGCCTTCACACCCAGGCCACCGGGGGACAGAGATCCACCACGCTTTTTCTCCCCCAACCCTTTGCCCATTGAAACACCTTGGCCCAACACTCTTACTCACCCGGTGTCGTGTACTTTTCCAAAGCACATTCCTGGCTGTTCCATCATCTGTGTCCACACAACCCTGGGAAGCTCATGGTCTGCAGATGGTTGCAATGAGTTGGGGAGTCAGGAGCCCTGAGCTCCACCCTGGCTCTTTGCAGAATCCTGAGTAATCTGGGACTTGTCTCTGCCTCTCAGGACTCAGTTTTCTGCCCTGTGAATGGAGGGAGGGGAGGGCAGGACCACATCTCCAGTGTTGCCAAGCATGACTGTTCCCGCCTTGCACGCAAGCAGATGGGGGTCCAGGCAGGATTGGGGAAGGGTGGCAGCTTGCTGGGATTCAGGTCTGCTGGAATCAGAAGCCAGCACTTTCCAGTCCAAATCCAGGTGCTTCCCCCTCCCTATGCTGTTCCTCCCACATAATTTGGCCCCCCTTGCACAGGGGAGTTGATTCCTGGGCCTCCCAAATGGGGTCTGGAGCCACCTGGACCCGGGGCATGGCTCCACCAGAGGAATGAGACTCCAGAGGGCCAAGACCTGGCTACAGAGAGAGAGAAGACCTGAATTCCCTTCTCTCCCCAGGAGTGAGTCTGGCCAGCCCGGTGTCTAGAAGTCAGCGGGGCTGGTTTGGGCATCCAAGGTCAGGAAGTGGCCAAGTTTCCTGGGGGAAGGACTGGTGTGGTGCCAGGAGCCAGGCCAGCTATCTGAGCATGGGAACCTGCCAGGCCAGGCCCTGCCCTCTAGTAACCTGGGCCCAGACATGCCTGTAATAGGATGGGTTTTTTTTGTCTCTGCAGAAGCTGACAGGCCGTCTCATGCTGGCCGTGGGAGGAGCAGTGCTTGGCTCCCTGCAGTTTGGCTACAACACTGGAGTCATCAATGCCCCCCAGAAGGTGAGTCCTGCGCCTCCCTTAGCTTATCAACACCAGCTTGCTCTGCTGGGCACTGCACATCCCACAGGTTCACCCTGCCTCTTGGCTGTCAGTCATTTACATCAGTTCACCATCTGCTCCCGCCAGCCAATTTGCTGACCCTGAACAGGTCAGAAACTCTTGGCTTTGGCCTTGGAATCCTGGGGCTGCAAAATCATGGGGGCTTTATGAGTCATCTTGACCAACCTTCCATCCAACACAGACGTTTGTAATCATCAAAGCAATGCTTGATATAATGACACTCTCGGGTTCCAGAGGGCTTGGTGGTGCTTATCTCCTTGCTGCCCACACGTTCTCCAAGGCAGGTGGGGAGAGTGGCCAGAGCAAGTAAACCTGCCCGACATCACCCAGCTAGGCCGGGATGGAGCTGTTATCCAACCCCAGTCTGCCTTGGAACCCTCCCAACCGGGTGGTCCCCAAGCGTGCGCTCACACCCATCCACAAGCAGCACCCTCCCTTGTAAGGCCACCTGTTCCACTTGGAAACAGCCTCCTTCCCCTGGAGGCCCTATGCCAGTCCAAGTAAAAATGGTGTCTCACCCTAGGGAACCCCAGGGAGTAGGGGTCTGTGCTTCCTTCCTTCTCTCTGCAGCACATCCCAGATCTGTCCTCACTTGTTCCCTTGAGTATCAGGACTGGGAGGGACCCCCCGAGACCACCTCCAGCTCAGTCCACTTGCTTTAGGGAGGAGAGACAAGGAAAGGGGTCAAGGGGCAGGAAAGGAAACCATAAGGCGTGCCTTCTTGATACCAGCCTTTTTGCACATATTTATGAGGTTGGGTGGTGAGTTCCATTTTATAGATCCAAAGACCAAGGCCATGGGCAGATGAAATAACCAACAGGCTCAAGGTCACATAGCTGGTGAATGGTGGATTCAGAAGCCAGACTGTTTCCACAGTCTCAGGCTGTCTTCCTGACCAGCTGCCTTGTCAGGTGAAAAATCTGTACCTTCGTGGGGAGGACGAAATGAGAGTGGACAGTCCTGTTAGGACCACATTCTGTTGTCCAGAGGGTGAAGCTAGAAAGTGAGTGTGGCAGGCCCCCGAGGACCAACGGCTCGTCCAGGGGAGCTGGGCAGTGTCGGGAGTCAGAGCTGGTCCTCCTCCAAATAGGCGGAGGGTGGCTGTGGGGGGCCACGCCTCATGTCCGGGAGCAGGTCACCAGGAAAGCCTGGCCTGCTGAGTCATGCTCAGCATGGTCCACTGCAGCGGAGGTGACAGGACTTTTCCAAACTTGTCTGAAATGGCGCCCATGCTTGGAACAGCCCCAAGCCCTGCTTTAGCTAAGTGTTCTGAACAGCTCCTGCCAAGGTGTGTGCCTCCGAGCTGGCTCCATTTGGGAATCATACAGATGGAAATTCTGCACAGTCTTAGAGGATGGTTGACTTCTGCACTTGATTGCCCCTTGGGGTCCCCTGGACCCTCCTGATTCTGATGTGTTTTATCTGGGATGCTGTTTGGCCATTGAATGTTTAACACACCCCAACTGATCCTAATGTGTGGCCAAAGTCAAGAGCTCTGGGTTAAGTGATGTCTCAACTGTGATCACCTAGTGAGTTAATGACAGGATGAGGACTCTGAGATCAGGATAGAAGTGTTTTCCAGAAACAGAACAGGGTGGGGTAGGCAGAGGAGAGAGACTGGTGTGTCTAGGGTAGGGTGAGCGGGAGGAGAAAGAAGGCTGGGAAGGCCAATAAGGTAAGCCCAAGCCTGGCTTACAAAGGGCCTTGTGGGCAGATTTCATCTACAAAATATCAGCCAGTGGCACGGCATGGCACCATCAGGATGGGCACATGGGCACCAAGTCGTGGGCCAAGCCAGGAGTATGGACTTCAGAGTGAGGACAATAGGGACTCATTGAAGAGGACAGATAGAATCAGATTTGCATTTTAGGGAAAGGATTCGGGCATCTGGGCGGTGGGAGGGATCTGAGAATGGGAAATGAGAGATAGGGAAATAGTGAGAAAGCTGCTTTGAGTAGGGATAGGAAAACAAACACCAAGCAGGAAGAGTGGACAGGATTTGGTCATCAGTTCAGTGTGAGGACAGGAGTAGGGTTTAAAAGTGGCTTCTGGGTTTCTGGAAGGGGAGCAGATATGGGAGGAGCTGAGTGGTGCGGGAGGGACATGCAAGAACTGAGGTTTGGTGAGACACGGAGAAATACAGGAAACATTTGGACATGGGATCTGTTCCTCCGGCAGGTAGTCAGCTGGAGAACAACTGGGAGTTGGTCAATGGTATCCAAATAGCAGGAGAGGGGGATGTCCTAGAGACTGGGATAAAAAGAGGAGTTGAGTAATGGGGTGAAGGAGTGCTGTCAGGTGCCCCAGAGGGTGAGCTGGACAAGTCAGCCCATATTGCCCAATGCCAAAGACCGGATGGTGCCCCTGTGGTGACCAAAGGTTGACTGGGTGGAACCGTGTGGGTAGAAACCTCCCTGCAGCTGGTTGAGGAGGGAAGGGGGATGGGAAAGAGTAGGGAGGGTCCTTCCAAGAGATTCTGTGGAGAAGGAAGAAAAGAGGGTGGTGGTTGGAGGGTGGTCCATCTGGGATGCCTTTTCACATGTGAAGACTTCAATTTTTAAATGTGCCATCAGGAATCAGCAGAGGGGGTGAGGGCGAGATGGGGAGGGGTCTTGGGAGGCAGGGGCTGAAGGGGAGCAGGGGCACCGGGGTTGCGTTTGGCTGCGAGCAACTCCCGAAGTTGCAGATGCGGACAGATCCGCGGTGCGGTTCTCTGGTTCTTGGGGCCTCCCGCCTCAGCAGAGACCGGCGGAGGGCGAGAACAGCTGAGGAGGGCGGCTGGGGCAGCTGGCCAGGGCGGCCAGCAGGCCTGGTGGGCGGCACAGCAGGCGCAGCCGAACTGGAAACGGCGTCGATGGCAGCATTTGTGGGCGCCTGTCCAAAGCTCACTTCAGGAGCCTGCCACCGAGGCCCGCAGCGGAGTGGGGTTTCTGGGGTGCGCCTGCGCCCGTGTTTACACCTGCACCTCACACGCACCTCCCGCGAGCCTAGCCCTAGTCCTTCCAACCGGAGCCGATTCGCCGTGATACACCTGGCCTCTGAAGAGGGGGTAGGATGGCAGGAGAGTAAGCGATGACGGCCGGGCCGGTGACTCAGGCCTGCTGACACTTTCACTCCACAAGGGCTGCGCCAGGCCCTGTCCCAGACAGAAGGGAGGGGTAGAGCTGTGACACACGGTCTGAGCTGGACCCCACCCCACCTGGCCCGGCCCTAACCTCCAAAGACTCCAGGGGGCGGGGGAGACTCCTGGGAAGACCCAGGGCATAATTAATTGGGGGGGGGAATGGCTTCCTAGTTAATGGAGGGCTTCAGGGTGCCTCCGGAGCAGAGAGAGGAAGGCAGGCTAATGCTGGCGTGGGGGGTGTGGGGGGGGTGGGGGGGCAGTCTTTCAAGGAGGAGTTAGCAGCTGGGCAGACCCTGAAGGGGAGTCGGGAAGGAGGGACAGGTGGCCCAGGCAGTGGGGATGGCCCCTGCGGAGGTGCAGTGGCAGGAAGGGTTGCCCTGATGAGGAACTGCCCCCACCGCGACCGACCATTTGTGTAAAACTCTTAGGAAGAGGCCCTGGGCTGGTCCTGTCCGCCCGCTCTTTGAAGGAGACTGCGCCCCACTAATGGTGAGGATGCCAGAAGCTGGGGCTCCTCCATAAAACAGACCCCAAAGGGCTTCCTACTGGAAGTGGTTAATTAATCATAACATTATCTTAAATGTTTACAGGGCACCTTCTGGTAAATTATCGCCTCACAGGCAGCCCCACAAGGTGGGTGGGGCTGGGTTATCTTGCCTTCTTCTAAAGGAGGAAGCTCAGGCTGGTGAGGTCACTTGGGAAGTGAGAGGCTGAGGTACGGGTGGCCTCCACGCCTCACCAGGGAGGGATGACCACATCCCTGTGACGCCCCTGCCAGGCCTCCTGTCTCCTGGGGAGGGGAAGGAGGGAAGCCCAGCCACAGAGAGAGCAAAGAAATGAACAAGGCATCCCGACCACCATCCTGGGTGGAGAGAACTGCCTCTCCCTTCCCTAGATGGCTGAATTGCCAACAGAGATGACGAAAGGCCATTCAGAATCCATGAGTTCCTGGCCAAGGGACAGTGTCAGGCAGGTCTCTGAATAAGGCATCCTCAGAAACCAGAGTTGGGGTTGGAAGGGGCCTTATGGTCCACTGGCTCAGCGTTCCTTGTTTGACAAAGGAGGAACTTGGCCTGGAAAGCAGACGAGGTCTCCCCAAGATGACCCAGCTTGTGAGTGAAAGTACTAGAGGGAAGACCCACGTCCCATCAGAGCTCTCTGCCTACTGGGGCTGCACTGGGCTCTGGGCTCCAGGCTTCAGGCTCCAGGCTCCAGGCAGCATCTCCTTACGGCTGTCAAGACCCAGAGAGTTCTGGGTCCCTCGCCTCTCTCCTTCACCCATCCCCACTAACACAAGTCCTTACAGCTTACTGTGCGCCAGGCCTTACTCTCAGTGCTTCACAAATCATCCTTCAGTTGTTTCTTATAATGACATCATTAGGTAGGCCCTAGAATCCCTATTTTATAAGAGAGTGAGGGCACAGAGATGTTAAGCAATTAAACCGGGGACACACAGCTAGTAAGGGGCAGAGCTGGGAGTCTGGCTCCAGTTTGCATCCTTGCCCACCACAGGAATGGCAGTTTTACACTACAGTCAGATGGGCACCCAAACACCGTTTCACACACCTACAACTGCTACCCAGCGGGTCCCTCTTGCTCTGACTTCCAGGCCAAGTCAAGCTCAGTCATGCACAGACCTCTCAACGGTTTCCCACACGCAGTTGCACAATCTCTTACACCATTGCAGCCTGTCACAGCTACATCATCGCTTCAGCCCTTCAGATTCATGGCTTGCTTATCAATTAGTGACAACTCTATTCCCAGCCCCGTTGCTGGGACCCAGTGACACACAGATAAATCAGACACCCCCCACATTGAAGTTTAGTCTAGAGGGGACACATGTCTCCTCGTGATGAGCTGTCTCGGGGCAGCTGTGGATGAAAGTGTGGACGAGCCCTGTGGGAGCAGAGAAGGCGGAGGGAGAAGGTACCTGGCCCAGAGAGCAGGGCCAGATAGTTCTTTGGTGTTGTGGGAAGCTGGCCCACGAGCGGCATTCCCGCCAGTGTGACAACCAGCAGTGTCTCCACACATGGCCAGCTGTTGCTGCAGGGCCCGATGGCCCCTGTTTGAGAACCACTGCACTAGAGGAGGAGGGGTGGCTTCAGGAAGGCTTTCCAGAGGAGTATTTGTGTATTCTCGGCTCCTCGGGGAGAAGGCCGAGGAGCAGCACAAGCAGGAACTGCAGAGATGTGGGGAGCCCGGGGGGTGTGGGGTCGGGGGAGGGCAGTGGGGAGCCAAGAAAGGCTGTGAGCAGGGCCTGGCACAGGATGGGAAGATCCCTCTGCTGGCAGAGGAGGCTCCGGAGGCCAGGGACCAGTGAGGAGGCCAGAGCAAAGGCCTGGCCTGGGTTTAGAGAGAAGCCGTGTCAGGGCTCTTCTGGAGAAGCAGCATGGGTGGTGGGAACCTCTACTAGGGGTTGGGGCCCAGCTTCGAGCTCCATCTGGCTTCTCCGCCTCTTCTGCAGGCCCCAGGAGGGGCCCAGGGGACCTAGCAGGTGGGGCTATCAGTCCAGGCCCACCTGTAGCACCTGGGGCATGGCTGAGAGTTGCTATGGAGACATAAACTCTGGACTGAGGGTGGATAGCTGTGGGGGAAGGGAAACCAGGGAATAGGAAGTTGGGGTCAAGGCCAGGCTGAGGGACTGAACTGGACTAGCTGGCCCTTTCTTCTTTCTAACTGGAACTCAGAGCTTAGGTGGCTTTTTAACGCCTTCACCCCCCCCCCCCCCCCCCGAACATCTAGGACAGAGAAGAGAGGCTGGAGAAGGAGCTCTAACTCTCCCTCACAGGATAATCTAGAAGACCCTGGGGTAGAGGAATCTACAGGGAACAATGTTGAGACCAGCCAGAGGTTCCAAAGCATACCCCTTCTCTTGGCAGTAATCTAGAATTCTAGATCAAGGGTTGGCAGGGAGGCCAAATCAGCTAGCAGCTGTTTTTGTATGGCCCATGCAGTAAGAATGATTTTTACATTTTTAAAGGGTTGGGGGTGGTGGAAAAAAATCAGCAACTGTGCCTGTATGTGGCCAGCAGACCCTAATATTTTCTATCTAGCCTTTTACATAAAATGTTTAGCAATCTCTGCTCTAAACGTTGACTTGTATGCTTCCTGCTGACAGGGAACTCACTACCTGTGAGGCAGGCAGTCTCATCCTCTGAAGCCTAGAAAGCTTTTCTTCCCTGAGCTGAAGTCTGTGTCCAGGGTTCTGTAGACCTGCTGGGTTTCTGTGCCTGGGGCAGCCAGGCAGGGTCCGAGGAAAGACTCCCTGAGGTAGGCGCCTGGTTCCTTCAGGTCCTTTCTGGTACTGTGAATTCCTTAGGATGATGCTTTGTCTTCAGGCAGTTTAGAAATGGGAAACCCTGTCTGCCCCTAGTGCTCCTCTGAAGATGGCAGCTTCTCTCCTTGAAAGGACAGTGGTGACATGAGTAACAGCTTATTCTGTATGCTGGGCAGCAGACTCCGCCTCATGCCCAGGGCCTGACTGCAGACATCGCCCAGACACAGAGGAAGTCAGAACTTCCTCCGCAGACAGGCATGCATGTGGTCCTTTTCCCACAGTTGCCCGGGCCGGGAAAAGAGGAGAGGGGGGGATTCCCGAGGAGTCAGATGTGATGCAAGCCTCCCCCCACCCCAGGAGAATTGCAGGCTAAGGAAGATCTTTTTACTGGGAACTATCTAGTCCAAGGGATCTCAGCTGCCCAGAGCAGGCCCGCTTCGCTACACAGACCCCTACAGTGTCGCCGAGTGGGCATCTGCCTTCTAGGGTCAGTCAATAGGGTGATTGGACAGAGATCCTTCATAGTCTCAACTCCCAAGAGCCTGATGCCATGGTAGTCCCCCTTCTTTCTCCCAGCGTGCAAGCACTCACAGAGACCCTCGGGGGAGTGGGGGGAAGGCTGGGAATGGGCTAGGAAGGGAGCAGAGATGCAGATGGATGGCTAAGCCTGGCACATTTGACGTGCAGGGCTTTGATGCCATGATGGGGAGTAATTAATCATGGGAAGCAGAATCGCTTCGGTGGATGGGAGGAGTCAGGAGCAGAATCCAGGCGAGACCTAGGGCAGGTGCTGCATGGGTTAGAATTGGTGGGACCTGGTGATTGACTGGATGCGGGGTGGCAGCAGAATTGAGGGTATCGCCCAGGCTAGTGAGGAGCATGTGAGGTGGGGGCTTTCAGAAGCACGAGCCAGGCCTTACCTCAAACAGGAGCTAGGCTGTGGAGGCTGCCGGTGACCCTGTTGGGGAGACTGGGTCTGTGGGGTCCTTTTGAGGGAGTAGGCTCTTCTTCACTTAGGGGCACTCAGCCACCGCTAGGATGGATATTGAGGGCACTGACTGGGTGGAAGGTGATCCCAGAACTTCTCCCTGTGTAGGCTTCTGATTCTCCAGGGACTCCCTGCCTTTCCTGGGACCAGGGCCAGCTCAGCCCCACGTGGGGCATGGACCCCCAGCAGGAACAGGACACGGAGTCCCCACACCAACAGCAGAAATGGAAAACCAGACATAGCTTCTTCCCAAAAATCTCAAGTGCCAGATCAAAAGGCAGGAATACACTGCACAGCCTCAGTTTGGCCAGGAAGTGCCGCTGGGGGGTGGAAAGGATGAGCCTGGGCCACGGGGAAGGGGAAGGGGTCAGGCGGCTCACCCTTAGCCACCTCCATTAAGTGGTCTGAGTAGCAGGGGAGCTCATGAGCTGTTGAGCTAGCTCTGGACAAGGTTGGGTCCCTCTGACTTGTTACCACAAGCAGCACACTTAACTGGGGAGGGGAGCCCCTGGGAATGTGGTCCTCTTACTGGAGGCCTCCGCATCTCCAGCCAGCCCCCAGGAAGAGGGTTAAAGACCTGAGCTGCTGAAACCGGAAGCTCAGCCTCACATCTTTTAAGCTCATTTAGGGAGTAAGCCCTTACTCAGCACTTGTGGACTCTGCACACAATTCAGGCAATTCCGTTAGCTGACTTCTTGGCAAAAATCAAAATGATAGGTGGAGAGTTCTCTTGAGACAGCATCTGAACCACGGGGGGCAGAGGAAGACCCTGGGAACTACAGAATGCAAACATGAAAGGTTATCTGGGGCAAATACCTCTCCCTGCCCCGGTGAAGAGCCCCAAGGGCAGCAGAGTGAGACTGACGGAGGGAGAGAGATTTCCACACCGATGATGGGTCCTCAGTGGGGCGAGTGTCATTTATCTGGACAGTCCCCTTATCCAGGACAGCCTGTTCTCTGCAGAGCTTGATAAATGGAGCATCACTTCTCTCAACCAGTCCTCCTCGGGGGTTGGTGTTAGCTCTAGAAGAACAGAAGCACTTTGTTTTGTTTGTTAAAATCTGCCTTCTTTCTGCCCCCAGCAGAAGCAGGGGCTCCCAGGAGGAGAGCCTGAGGCCCTCTCTTCATTTCAGCCTCCCATTCACTCACCAGGCAGGGATAGGCCCCAGTGTAAATCCACTGGGGTCCCCGCCCCCAGGGAGGACAGACCCCTGGGACCCTTTGAGCTGGATCTCACAAGGTTTCAGCATGGTTAAGGCAGGATGGGCCCTCTAGGCGGAGTAACCATGGAGAGTGTGGAAATGAGTCCTAGAGCCGAGGTAGAGACGGTGGCAGAGGGGGGGAGGTCGGGCTGATATCTGACCGGAGCCTTGACTTTGAATTATGGGATGCAGGGTTGACTGGACCTTGTCAGCGGTCTGCACTGCCCTTGGGTCGGTCCTGGAACATGATGGGGTCCCTCGGCTCAGGGGTGGTGCCAGGCACCACGCAAATACTCTCTGTCTCATTAATCCTCTGCAGCACTATGAATCGGATATTGCTAATGTCACCATTTGAGATGAAATAATTTGCCTGAGGTCACAGTTGAGATATGTGGTAGAGCTGGGACCTGAACTCAGTTGTTGTCCAGGTTCCTAACCCCTGCACTCTCTGGCTTCCCTGGGACAGATGAGTAGATCATGAGGGCTGCCTCCTCCGCTCCCCACCCCCATGTCAACCCATCCTAACTCCCTGGAGCCTGGCCTCCTGTCAGGTATCTCCAGACCTGGGACAGATCATGGCAGCAGGGTAGGAAAAAGGTAGTGGCCAAGGAACCATTGCAACTGTGGGGTCAGGCCCAGCATACTCGATGGGCAGTCCTGGGACCAAGGGCCTCAGTTTCCCCCCTTGGCAATTGTGGCTACCCACTACCTCCTCTTCTGCTAGACCCCTGGGGCTTGGGAGGGTTAGGGAGGTCCAGGAGCAGTGGCATGGAGGTTGTGCAAGAGGCTGTGCACTGTTGCGTGCGGAGGGACTTGCAGCATGCATGTGGGGAGGGCTGTTAGGACGGGCTGGGCGCAGGCTAGGTGCTCAGGGAGCTGAGTTTGAGCTGCGGGTGGTTGAAGGGAAGAGGGACATGCTGGTTTGTGACTGGCTGAAACCAGGAGTATTCAGATTGTGAGCACCAGTATGGGTATGAGATGGTGTGTGCACAGGAAGCTCTTTCTGGGTATGTTGGGTCCGTGCCCAGCTACGCATGTGGCTGGGTGGGTCAGGCCAGTCCCATGGCGCTGGTTGTGTGTGTGTGTTGCCTGAGAGTAGGGTGAGTGTGTTCAGGCAGAACCGGTGGATCAGGCCAGGTCCTCCCTTGGGTGGGGGCAGGGCCAGGGGGCAGGCCTCTAGGACAGGTGTTTCCAGTTCCTGGAACCGCTTCCTTGTCCTTAGCCTCCCCCATACCTCCCAGCCTGGCACCTGGCAGAGGGGAGGAGGCCATGGATCCTTCGGGGTGGAACTCCCATTAATAGCTGGGCCGAGGGGTCAGAAAGCAATTGTGTGAGGCTCTGGAGCACGTCTTTTATGCAAGTTGGTCACACCAGGCCCTGAGTGTAAAGTCAGTGAGTCAGTGAGCCTGCCCTTCCCTTCGTCCCAGAGCGTCTAGAACCAGGAACTATCTGTCCAGCTGTATTTCCTCCCCAACAAGGAGACTGGGGAGACGGCGCAGGTGGCAAGAGCCTAGGACCTTAGGCGCCTTGAAGAGAAGAGGGGCAAGTGGGAGGAGGCACTTTCTCCCTGCTCTGTGCCTGAACTTCCACCTGAACTGTCCCCCCACCGCCCCCCAGCAAGTTCTGTTAACCATGTGACCCCCCCAGGGCACTGGAAACCAGACCTGGGGGAAACATGGGAGCTGGCACCGCTCTTGGAGATGGAGCCCAGCCCCTTGTTTCTCCCCTGGGGAAAGTGAGGCCCACAAAAGGGAGGGATTCGGCTCAAGGACGTGCAGTGAGTTTGGGGACTGGCCCGGTGCTGGGCCCTCTCCTGGGGAGAGGGGGCCATGCAAGGGGAAAAGGGCAGCTGGGGGCCCCCCTTGTTCAGCAGGCTGCTTCTCCTGCAGGTGATTGAGGAGTTCTACAACCAGACATGGATCCACCGCTACGGGGAGCGCATCTTGCCGGCCACACTCACCACACTGTGGTCCCTCTCCGTGGCCATCTTCTCTGTAGGAGGCATGATTGGCTCCTTCTCCGTGGGCCTTTTTGTTAACCGCTTTGGCCGGTGAGCAGAGGGGTCCTGGCCCTGGCCGGGCTGTCCCAGATGGGAGGGGGGGAGACTTCCCTGCCTGTTCAGGGTGTTGCCTATGACCTAGCCCCTGGGAATCTGAGGAGATGAAGGCACCCACCTGACCTGTGACCCCACCCCCAGGCGGAACTCAATGCTGATGATGAACCTGCTGGCCTTCGTGTCCTCTGTGCTCATGGGCTTCTCAAAACTGGGCAAGTCCTTTGAGATGCTGATCCTGGGCCGCTTCATCATTGGTGTGTACTGTGGCCTGACCACAGGCTTCGTGCCCATGTACGTGGGGGAGGTGTCTCCTACGGCCCTTCGAGGGGCCCTGGGCACCCTGCACCAGCTGGGCATCGTTGTCGGCATCCTCATTGCCCAGGTAAGCTGCGGCAGGGTCTGTTTGCTCGCACTGCCCGCACCCCACAGCTTCGGTGGCTCTCATGTCTATGTCCAGATGACTCCCCGATGAGTATTCTCATCCAGCCTTCCACAGCCCTGCAGCAAAGGACGGCCTCGTGGCACACATCCTAGTAGGCCCAGATCCCGGAGAACACTCCGCCACTCAGGATTTCCCCAAGGCCTCCCTGGCGTGAGAGCCAAGTCCAGATGACCCTTCCCGTCCCAGCCTACTCAGCCTTGTGTCCTGTCCTTCCCCTGGGGATCCAGCCTCAGGGGAGCCCACTGGTACCCCCACGTGCCAGGCTCTCCCATGCCTCCAGGCCTTGATGCCTTTATATATACACTACCTTTGCTCCAGAAGGCTTTCCCTTCCCCATCCCCAAGCCCCCATGCCCCGTGACTCGCCTGCCACATTTGTAGTCATGCCATTTGTCCCCCTACCTGTGCCGTGAGGTAGGTCCTACTTTCCCTGTGTGACAGATGAGGGAACTGAGGTTCAGAAAAGCTAAGGCTCGCCTTACCGGCAGCGCCTCCACAAAGGTGAAGGCCACTGGGTGGAGTGGGGCTCAGAGTGGGGGCTGGGGCAGGGGTGCCCGGGGCCACTTCCTCCATCCCTGCTTCCCCCAGGTGTTCGGCCTGGACTCCATCATGGGCAACGGGGACCTGTGGCCTCTGCTGCTGAGCATCATCTTCATCCCGGCCCTGCTGCAGTGCATCCTGCTGCCCTTCTGCCCTGAGAGCCCCCGCTTCCTGCTCATTAACCGCAATGAGGAGAACCGGGCCAAGAGTGGTACGGACAGGGCCCTGCCCTCCTCCCCTCACCACCCCCTGGCCCCGGCCTTCTTCCTGCTCTGAGCCACCCCCACTTTCCCTCCGGTCCCCCCCCGCCCAGTGCTGAAGAAGCTGCGCGGGACGGCTGACGTGACCCGCGACCTGCAGGAGATGAAGGAGGAGAGTCGGCAGATGATGCGGGAGAAGAAGGTCACCATCCTGGAGCTGTTCCGCTCGCCCGCCTACCGCCAGCCCATCCTCATTGCCGTGGTGCTGCAGCTGTCCCAGCAGCTGTCGGGCATCAATGCTGTGAGTGCCCCCTCACCCGCCCTTTCCTGTGGGCCGCAGCCAAACCCTGTGGCCAAGTGACCTGAACCCCAACTGGAAACAAACACGCCCCTGCCAAAGGAGCAGCTTTCCTTCAGAACCCAACCCCGCAGCGCCCTGGTCCCGTGTCCCCTTCGTTCTGTCCTCACCCTGGGTCCCGCACCCACAGGGACAGAGGCAGGAGAAGGGCCACGGCACCCGGCCAAGCCCCAGCCACTTCTCTGGCCCCTAGGTGTTCTATTACTCCACGAGCATCTTCGAGAAGGCGGGCGTGCAGCAGCCTGTGTATGCCACCATCGGCTCCGGCATCGTCAACACAGCCTTCACTGTCGTGTCGGTGAGTCTGCGCCATGGCCCAGCCCCGTCAGCTGTCAGGCTCCAGCGCAGGGTGGCCTCCGGGCCTCATGACCGAAGGGCAGAGCTTACCGTGAGCTGAGCGTGTGTCAGGTTCTCCGTAAGTGCTGTCGCATCTCCTCACAAGCCTGTCAAGTTCATTACTCACATCAAACAGCCCACGACACTGATGCTCAGAGAAGTGCAGTGGCTGCCCAGAGTCACAGCCAGGATGCTCCACTCTGGGGCCAGTTGTCACCCCCTGTCCTGCTGTCTGGAGCCAGCTCTCTGCCCCTCAGATCCTATGTGGTCCCTGTGAGCCCCAGGGAGGAGGTGGTGCCGTCTTCCCTGGTCTCTGCAGTACCATGTGGCTTTCCCAGCACTGGGGATGAGCCTCAGGATGGGAGTGGGGGTCGGAGAGGCACCGGGAGCGGGCGGCACTGACCCCGTGTCTGCCCACAGCTGTTTGTGGTGGAACGAGCCGGCCGGCGGACCCTGCACCTCATCGGCCTGGCCGGCATGGCGGGCTGCGCTGTGCTCATGACCATCGCGCTGGCGTTGCTGGTGAGTGGCCACGCTCGGGGCAGGGCGGTGGGGGGGACAGCCCCCAGGAGCTTCCGGTCCCAGAGGGACTATGGCAGCCCCAGCCTGGCCAGTGGCATCCAGAGCCCAGATGGGAGCTGCCCTCTCCCTAGTTCTGCCCCCTTCTCCCCAGCCCCACTCGGGCTCGGGTCTGACCTTCTGGCCCCCTAGGCTGTCTCCTTCCACCCACTCACCGCCAGTCGTGCCCTGGCTCCTCCCTGTTTGGTGCTTTCTCACCACAGCACCTCTGGCCCTAGAACCCAAGTCCCTCTCCCCAGGAATTGTTCTGCCAGTACTGAGCTTTTCTGCATCCGTGGCCTTAGTTCATCTTCAGAAGAGCCCCAGAAAGTAGGACCCTCCCTTACCACCAAGACATGGAAGCATGCCTTCTCTCCGTTGTCACCACTGCCCCATGTGTTGTTAGTATTCCCAGTTCACAAGTGAGGAAACGTAGTCCCAGTGAGGTTAGGAAGGCAGCAGATAAAGGACAAAGCCAGGAACTGACCTCAGGTCTGCTTGCCCCAAGCCTGTGACTGTTAGTAACCACTGTAGTAACCATGTACCAGCCACTTTCCCTGCACGAACCCTCATTTGTCCACCCTCTGGGCAAGGAAGCAGCAGTATGCTCATTTGACAGCTTAACTAAAATCTGGAGTCTGGTGATTGCTAAGAGGTCCATCATGCTGCAGCGGATGTGTGACAGATCTGGGATCAGAACCAAAGCCTGTAGCTTCTCCACGGTGGCCTCCTTGAGGAGAATGATTATATAGGGCCATGTGCTTGGGGCCTATGCTGCTGACCCTGAGCTGAGCACCTTACAGTCTTTAATACTTACTCCAGAAATGTTTTTGCACATCATTCCACATCAGACTGCTCTGCATCCAGAGCCAGGGGACCACAGGGACCTCTTCTTAGCCCATCCCATGTGCACCCCACATTACCGTTCCCACAGGATACGTTCCAGCTCACCCGCCCTGCAGGACTTAGATCAATCATTTTGTTCAGATGAGGAAAGTGAGACCCTGTGCAGGGTACCTAAGTCATGTGGCAAATCCAGGTTCAGCCCCAGGCCGCCTGCCTCCCGTCTCCCAGCCCAGAGCTCTTAGCCCTGCCCTGGGCTACATCTGCAGTTTGTTTCCTCGGAGCATCCATCACAGCCTAATCTAATTTTCCACCCCTCTCTTGTCCTCAACAGGAACAGCTGCCCTGGATGTCCTATCTCAGCATCGTGGCCATCTTTGGCTTTGTGGCCTTCTTTGAAGTGGGCCCTGGCCCCATACCATGGTTCATTGTGGCTGAACTCTTCAGCCAGGGTCCTCGCCCAGCTGCCATTGCTGTTGCTGGCTTCTCCAACTGGACCTCAAATTTCATTGTGGGCATGTGCTTCCAGTATGTAGAGGTGAGAACCGCCACTGCCTCCCTGACCACCATTCCTCCCCTGCATGCAGGCCCCCATAGTGCTGTGCAGAGTGCTCTCCCAGCTCTTCTCATCAGAATCCTGCTGAGGAGGAAATTGAGACTCCGAAGCCCAGGTCACACAGCTAAAAACGCCAACCTCAATTCTGGGGTTCTTTCCTTAGCTTTGAATTGTTTCCGTTCTGCTCTGCAGAGGGACCCTGCTCCCTGGAGGCCATTACACGCCAGGTGCAGGCAGTCTCATTTAATCATCCCAGCACTCCTGGGTTGTGGGTAGCTGTTCCCTTTCTCAGATCAAAGGCCCCAAGTCCTACAAGTCAAGGCCCTACAGCCAGGATGTAGGGTCAGGACTCCAACCAAGTGTATCTGTGTGTCTTTAGCAACTGTGTGGTCCGTACGTCTTCATCATCTTCACCGTGCTCCTGGTGCTGTTCTTCATCTTCACCTACTTCAAAGTTCCTGAGACGAAAGGCCGGACCTTTGATGAGATTGCTTCCGGTTTCCGGCAGGGGGGAGCCAGCCAAAGTGACAAGACACCCGAGGAGCTCTTCCACCCCCTGGGGGCCGATTCCCAAGTGTGAGGTGCCCCACACCACCAGCTGGCCTGCTCCCAGCAGCTCCAAGGATCTCTCGGAGCACAGGCAGCTGGAAGAGATTTCCAAACTGACAGATTTCAGCAGAGCTGGGCCTGGGGCTCCTTTCTTCAGCCAGCAATGATGTCCAGAAGAGTATTCAGGACTTGAATGGCTCCAGGATTTTAACAAAAACAAGACTGTTGCTCAGATCTTACTCAGAGAAGCAACAAGTTTTATAATTTTTTTTATTACTGATTTTGTTATTATTTTTTTATCAGCCAGAGTCTCCTGTATCTACACCCCAGACTTCACCCTGAATGGCTCAGTACCTGAAGGTGGGGACCAAGCCCTGCCTAGACACTTGCCTTCTTCACCACGCTAATCTGTAGGGCTGGACCTATGACCAACGACACACTAATCGAACTATGAACTGTGAGGCTTCTACCCCAAGAGGTAGCTGTGGCCACTCTCTTCTGAGGCCTGGATCTCCCTACCCTAAGGTTCAGGCTCCATTAGGGTTCGCCCATACCCATCTCTTCCTACCCAACCACTCAAAGTAATTTTGCCTTGCCTGAGACCAGTTGGGAGCACTGGAGTGCAGGGAGGAGAGGGGAAGGGCCAGACTGGGCTACCAGCTTCTAGTCTCCTTTGCACTGAGGGGTCAGATGATCACCATGAGGAGGGCCATGGGAGGCTGAGAACTCACTGCGCAAGAAGACATGGACACTCCTGCCCTGCTGTGTATAGATGGAAGATATTTATATATATTTTTTGGTTGTCAATATTAAATACAGACACTAAGTTATAGTATATCTGGACAAACCAACTTGTAAATACACCACCTTACTCCTTCTGTAACTTACCTAAACAGATATAAATGGCTGGTTTTTAGAAACATGGTTTTGAAATGCTTGTGCATTAAGGGTAGGGAGATCTGGTTGGGATGGGAGAGAAGCAACTGCTATAGTGACTTTGGACTTTGTGACTCGAGATCTAGTCCCTTCTAAGCACTTCTGATCAACACACTCTACTACTTAGCCTAGGACCATTCTACCCTGAATGTACCCCATCTCATCTGATCTCCAGAAGCTAAGCAAGTTCGGGCCTAATACTTGGTTGGGAGACCCTCTATTGCTTGAAAATCTGTATGACCCCTTATTACCCAGAGAAAATCTAAATATCCTGGCATTCAAGGCATTCCTATTTTCCTTCACATGATAGCTGGTATTCAGAAAATGATAGTTATGTGCTAACCTTGATGCTCAGGCCTTAATATGCATTATCTTGAATGTGAGGTGGTACTTTATCTGCATTTGACAGGCTCAGAGAGGCCCGAAACCACAGCAAATCATTCTAGAACTCCTACTTTTAACAATTACACAACCCTTAACCCATACCTGAGTCGTCCTACCACCCCCGCCCCCACCACCAATGGGCCCAGTGAGTGCTGTCAAGCTGCCTTCATCCATTTCACTTGGAAATGCCCCCTCTGATCCAGCTTAGATGCTACTGTGGCCTCTCTAAAGACTTCTGACCCCCATTCCCACCCAGGAATTTAAAGAGCTTCATCTGTTCCTTTCCTATGGTACTATATACCCTTCCACCTTTTATCTACAACTCCTGATTTCTCCCAATACTATCAGTTTCATGGAAAGAAGTCAGTTTGATTCATCTGAGTCTTTGGCGTTAAAGGCGGGCTTGGCACACTGTGGGCATTTGGAAAATGGTGAAATAAAGCACCAAGGAAATTCGTCCCTAGAGCTTCAGCTGAGAAAATCGGGCGGAGGGCGGGGGTGTGGAATTTGCCTGTAGAAGCCTTCATAACTGCACTCAGGCAGAACTACACGAAGAGTGGTTGTAGGAGAGAGTGAGAAGGGAAAACAGGTACTTAGTAAATGGAAGTGCCTATGTCCATTATCATTAGGTACAAAGAATCTGAGGCATTATCCATCCCCATCTCACAAATGAGGAGTGTGGTTCAGAAAAGGGTTAGCCTTGCCGGAGCCTGAAGGCTTAAAGCCTGAAGGGCTGGGGCCAGGTAAGAAGTTAAGTGTGACCGAGGAAGACTTAAGGTGTCTCCAAAAAGGTTCCGTTGAAAGCAGTTATTTTTGTAAGCTTCGAGGGGGCCCCTGGAGGGGAAGTGCAAAGAGGAGAGTTAGGGGCCCACGATGCCAGGGGTGAGCTCCGGGCTCGTAAAAGCTCACGGCGGCGCTCCTGGCGGCTATTGCGGCTGGATGCAAGGAAACACACCAGGGATGGGTTGGGGACGGAGGAGCACACCAAGGATGCCAAGTCAATGGCGCCCACGAGCCAGAGGCCCCGAAGCGGGGCAGAGCCGACAGCACCCTAGCCCCGCCCCGGCCCCGGGCTCCAGACCCGGGTGTGAAAAGGCCCGAGAACCCACTCCCCGGTTCCCCGCCCGCATTGGGATTGCCCCTACGTGCCCGGCGCCGGCCATTTCCCAAAGTGCGCCGTGCGCGCAGGCGCCGGGAGCCCGGACCCGCCCCAGCCGTGGCCCACAATGCCCCGGGAGGCACAGCTTCCGTTCCCTCGACGCCTTTTCTCCCAGCCGCGCGGTCCACCACCGCCAGGGGAATCGGCCGTCCTCCCCAGACCCCAGCAACAGTGCTCCAGGACCCGCTCGGCGGTCGCTCCTTTCGTCGCCTCGCAGGAAGGGCGGGGCTCCGCGGCGTCTCCGCCAATCAGCCGCTCCGTTGGCTGGCGAGGGGGCGGGCCCCAGGCCGCCACCAATCACAGCCTGGCTGCTCGGGCCGCGGTCGGGTAGCCCCCGGTAGGTCGGTGTGTGGGGAGGTGCGTTTGCGCTGGGGTAGCGCCGGGCCTTGGCGAGTGTCGCTTGCCTGGGAGTCCTATCGCCCGCGAGGTGACGTGTACGGTCTCTGACGGGAAGGCGTAACTAGGTAACGAGGCTGCGCTCGGCCACCTTCTTTTCCAGGACTTAGCTAAGTTCGCTGACAGTTTGTGAGATCCTTCATCTGATATCCTCGGCTCAAAAGTCTCCTCTCCCTGAAAACCCGAATCAGGTTACCCCTCTGGGCCCCACAGCGTCCTTCCTCTCTTTCCTCCATCAACTATACAGGAGTTGGCCGTCCTTCCACCAGACTGGGGAGGCCACTGCTAAGTCATTCCTTTGTCCCCGGGATCCCACCACGGACACTGGTCAGGGATGTTGAGTGAATGAACTAGAATTTAGACTCAGCGAAGTTTCACAATCTGAGTTTTTCCAGTGCAGTTTTAGGCAGAAAATCCAACAATTCCGCATGTGTATTTAATAGTAGGGAAAGAATATTCATTCTCTTCTGTCAAAACATTTTTAATGCCCCCCTTCTCATCCTACGATTTTTGTTTCCTGGATCACCTACAGATCTGACCCATTCTGTCCATTGCAGTTGCTGGCCCGAGTGCTGGCTACTCATCATCTCCCTCCCAGGATCACTGCAGCACCTCCTCACTGTTCTTTCTGCTTTCTGTCTCCCCTTATTCTCCACACTGCAAATCTTTTTTTTTTTTTTTAATATATTATTTTTAAGTAATCTCTATACCAATGCGGGGCTTGAACTCACAACCCCAAGGTCAAGAGTTCCATGTTCTACTGACTGAGCCAGCCAGGCATCCCTGCAAATCTTTCTAAAATGCACATCTGGTCATGTCTCTCTCCTACTTAAAACCTTCCCTGGGTCCCCATTTCCCTTGAGATAATGCCCATCTTCCTTAGTCCAGAAATACAAGGCAATTCAGGATCAGTTTCTAGGGCTCAGATGTAGCCTCGTCGCTCACCACTGCCCCCACTTCACCCTAACCATCCTCTAGGCATTGATCACTTTGTTCTCTGACCTCCACATACTCCTTCCCCTGTGGGCCTTTGGGTTCCCTCCACTCAGATCACCCTGCCACCTAACCTTGTTTTCCACCAGGTGATATATCCCATCACAGCCCTGGGAAGCTGCTCCTTGTGACACTGCTGCCAACTAGTGGCTGTTGTATGAACACTTAGGGCAGGCGATAACCTCAACCTCTCAGGGGTTCCGAGAGAATAGATTGCTTTGGCGATAACCCTTCACTGGGACTATTACAACAAATCCATTTGGTGACCCTATCCCTGGCATCCCAGAATGACCTTCCTAAAGCAATGTCTGACCACATTTTTCTACGGCTTAATGTTCCTCACTATCTCATGATAAAGCCCAGATTCCTTAACCTAGCAGTCAAGATTGTTCACATTCTGGTCCTTGGAAACCTTGTCTCCCAATACGCTCCGTCAGCACTCTAGGATCCAGCCACAGTGATGTGCTCAGTGTTTCCTGTACAGCTCCTCACCTAACTAACCCAAAACTTTTTGTGCAAGCTCCTTCTTTCTCCTGATCTGCCTTTGCTCTCTCTATAAGGCCATTTGATCTCAGCTGGATTAAATTAACTGTCACTTTCCCTACAAAGTGTCCATTCATTCCTTCAACTGTTACTTAACTGGGCACATGCTCTTTGCCAAGCTTTCTCCTAAGCAACGTGGTATCTTGGAAAGAAGGTGCTATTTAGCAGAATAACCTTGAAGAAATCACCTTTCTGATCTTCAGTTTCCTCCTCTGTGGTGATACTAAGATGAAATAAGATAATATATGTGTAAAGCAACCATCAGATGAAATTAGTCCACATTCCCTCTTCCATTCTATTGGGAAAGTCTGGTGCTCACCCCCGAGATTTCTGTGATTTCCCAGGGATTTCTTCCATTCTCAAGGTCATCTCTGGCTCTGACTGGATATCTCCTAAACCACCTGGTGATGCATTCCCGGTGCAAGCTGTTTCCTGTCTTGGAACTCAGATCTTTTGTTTTGCTTCATTCATTTACTGACCAATTACTGGGTGTCTGGCATTCTTCCGGGGCCGGGGATAATAAAGATAGGACTTCATGGAGCTTACTTTTTGAGGGAGGGGGAACCAATAAGCAATCAACAAATGCATAATAAAGTATCAGATGGTGATTTGTGTAATGAGGGGAAAAGGCAATCTAAAGAGAGAGGATGATGGATTGTGAGGGCAGGTATGGATAGGTCAGATTTAGATGAGATAATTTGAGGGCCTCCCTGAGGGAGTGGTATTTGAACACAGATGAGTGAGGGAGGGAGCAAATCATATATGTGTCTGGGGGAGAAACCTTCAAAGTCAAGGTACAGCAAGTTCTAAGGTGCAAAGGCAGGACCATGTTTGGTGTGTTGGAGGACCAGCTAGGAGGCCAAGGCAACTGGACCAGGTGACAAGTAAATGAGGTCAGAGAGGTGACAGAGTGCTAGATCATGTAGGGCCTTTAGATAACCTGAGAACTTTTGTTTTGTTTTTAAATGTAAGATGAGACTTCACAGTTTTGATAATTTGTGTTAATTGTAATCTGTAGTTATGGTCAGCAGGTTAGTTATCATGGGTTGGTGAGCAGATCCAACCTCCTGTGGCATATTTTACAACTTTGAGGGGATCAACATAACTCTCCACATTTCAACATGTATAGGTTTCTATAACAAAAATATAGTTGTAAGGTTACAACAACCCATGAAAGATAGTTATGAAAACAAACCTCTGACTATTACAAGAATTTCATTGCCTTTCCTAAAAAGGGGTCTTCAGAATTCAATTGCTCGCTATGATAGAAAGCAGTATGAAGGATAAGGATAGATTTAACCTAAACTTTATAAAAACTGGAAGGTAAATATTCTCTCACTGCTTTCCTTTCTTTCTAAGCAGAGGATAGAAGATTTTTTAGTGTTTTGTATTTCAAAAGCACTTGTGCCAACAGGATGCACTCAGAGTTTCTCATGGTATATCACTGATACTTGTGGCCTAGGGTTTAAAGTCTAATTTTAAACAATGCATATCAAAGTATTTGGGGCCTATAATTTATTTCCACACACCTTAGTGCAGATTGTCATGTAATTTACAGTGTGTCTCAGTCCCCCCCAACACCACAGCCTGTTGACACCTGACCTTGACATCTGGTTCTCAGTGGCAGATCCTCAAGAAGCTTGAGGATAGGGGTTAGAAGTAAAGGCTCTGGGGGCATAATGTCCAGACACAAATCCCCATCAGTTTTTATTGTCTTTTTACAGAGGTGGGAGTGGAAGCTAAGACAAGAGACACAGTTAAGAATACTTGCCCCAGGGATGCCTGGGTGGCTCATTTGGTTAGGCGTCTACCTTCAGCTCAGGTCATGATCCTAGGGTCCTGGGATCGAGTCCCACATCAGGATCCTTGCTCAGTGGGAAGTCTGCTTCTTCCTCTGCCCCTTACCCTGCTTGTGCTCTCTCTCTCTCTCTCGCTTGCTCTCTCTCTCTCTGACAAATAAATAAATAAAATCTTAAAAAATAATAAAACAATACTTACCCTAGAGATCTGCGAGGATTAGACAAGACCAACTGGTATACTCTTCATGTAGAGCTTGACCAGAGAAAAGATAAAAAATAGGAACTATTATCATTTCCCGACACTTTCTTTCTCCATCCGTGTCATATCTTTGAGTTTTCCTTTCTGTTGGCCAAGATTATAGCTAGCTAATCCTCCAAACTAAATGCCAACTGAGAGGAAGCCAAGGTGAGTATGGGCTTCTCTCCTCTCTCTGCTTGAAGGTTACATATATTTATGGCCACAGTGATCCCTGGTGGCCTAGTTTCTATCTTTAATACCAATAGCAGCCGGTGTTTAGATAGTGAGTACTATTTGTCAAGCACTGTTCTTTTTTTTTTTTTTTTTTAAGATTTTATTTATTTATTTGAGAGAGAGCAAAAGCAGGGTAGAGGGGCAGAGGGAGAGGGAGAAGCAGGCTCCCTGCTGAGCAGGAAGCCCAATGCGGGACTCATCCCAGGACTGGGAGATCATGACCTGAGTTGAAGGCAGACGCTTAACTGTCGGAGCCAGCCAGGCGCCCCTGTCAAGAACTGTTCTAAATCTATGACATCTATTAATACATTAGATCTTTAGAAACACCCTAGGGGGTACATACTCTTATGATTATGCCCATTGTCTAGATGAGGCAGCTGCAGCTGTGCTGCTAACAGAAGAACACTCTCTTAACCAGCCTTCCATTTCCATCATGGTTGAGCTGCCTCCTTTGAAATCCAATCAAGAGGAAAAACTGGTCTTATCTTCCATCACTCTGCTCAATAAAGAGGCAGTTTTTATTTCCATTTATTGCTGAACAAATTGAAACATAAAAAAGTCAGGCAGTTTCTTTCTTGTCAGCCCATCATCCTGGCGGAGGGGAGGGTGGGCAGTGCTATATGCTCTCTGCCTAGTGCAACTGCTTATGTATGTGAAGTGTGGTGACTGAGAATGTGACTTTGAAACAGGGAGCACAGAACTTTAAGTAATGCTGCATATGATTCTGTGACCTCTCTTAGACTCCGTTTTTTTATCTATGAAAAGAGGATTAATAACTGAACATATATCACCACAGGGTTGTTGTGAGTATTGGATGAGAAGAGACTTACGGTACCTGGCTCACAGCAAGTGCTCACTAAATGGTTATTATTATTATTATTATTATATTATATAGCCAACTTTGCTGGCTTTCTTAAAAACCACTTAGATCAAAAGCAACTGGGTCAAAAATCTATAAAGTTGTTCTTTTATTCTTTGGGCAATAGGTGCTGGAGCTTAGGCATACTTTAGCCTTTCATTTTATATTTTCAAAAATCATGTCTAACTCTTTGAGATACATCTTCAGAGGCAAGCTCTATAAAGGATATTTCAGGTCAAGTCATTTATGGGAAAAGATTTATTGTTCTCTGAGTGTAAACTGAAATACCTCCTCAACCAAGTCCACTTCCTCCATACTGTTCCTGTTTCAGTTCTCGTCACTGAAAGAGACGAGAGGATTAGCAGTCCTCCCTGCTGGATAGCCTTGGTGACTACACACTGCAGAAAGAATACCTAACCGGTCATTTAAGGCTCTGTAGTCACTGGCTTGCTTTTTTTTTTTTTTTTTAAAGATTTTTATTTATTTGACAGAGAGAGATAGCGAGAGCAGGAACACAAGCAGGGGGAGTGGGAGAGGGAGAAGCAGGCTTCCTGCCAAGCAGGGAGCCCGATGTGGGACTCAATCCCGGGACCCCGGGATCATGACCTGAGCCGAAGGCAGACGCTTAACGACTGAGCCACCCAGGCGCCCACTGGCTTGCTTTTTCTTACACCCTTATTTCCTGCTAATACCCCTAGTAATCTTTAAACGTTTTTGCTTTAAAGTCTATTTTGTCTGATATTAGGAGAGCTATCTTTACTCCCCTTTGGCTACTGTTTGTGTGGAATATCTTTTTCTGTCTTTTCACTTTCAATCTATTTGTGTCTTTGGATCTAAAGTGAGTCTTTGGTAGACAGCATCTTAGTTGAAACAGGTGTTTTTATCCATTCTGCCAGTCTGTCTTTTGACTGGAAAAATTAAACCATTTACATGTAGAGTAATTACCAATAAGGAGGGATTTACTTCCGTCATTTTGCTATTTGTTTTCTATATGCCCCATAGCTTTTTTTGTCTCTTGTTTCTTGCATTACTGTCTTCTCTTGTGTTTAGTTGATTTTTTTTTGTAATAAAATGTTTAAATTCCTTTCTCTTTTCCTTTTGTTTATATTCTGTAGCTATTTTCTTTGTGGTTACCATGGGGATTGCATTTAACATCCTAAAGTTATAACACTCTAATTTGAACTTATAACAGCTTAATAAGATACAAAAACTCTGTTCCTTTTCAGTTCTGTCCCCACCCATTTTGGTCGTTGATGCCACAAAATTATATCTTTATACATCGTGTGCCCTGAAACATAAACTAATAATTCTTTTAAATTCTTTAGTCTCTTAAATTATGTCAAAAACAAAATTTGGAGTTATAATCTGAAGTTACACTAACACCAGCTTTTAAACCAATAATTAGGGTTTTTTTCTTTAAGTGTATTATTCTCTTTATTTTTTTAATTTTTATTTATTAATTTATTTATTTAGCCTCATGAATACACTTCTAGGCACATGCAGATTTTATGTTTTTAAAAAATGTTTTATTTAAATTCATTTTAGGGGCGCCTGGGTGGCTCAGTTGGTTAAGCGACTGCCTTCGGCTCAGGTCATGATCCTGGAGTCCCTGGATCGAGTCCCGCATTGGGCTCCCTGCTCGGCAGGGAGTCTGCTTCTCCCTCTGACCTTCCCCCCTCTCATGTGCTTTCTCTCATTCTCTCTCTCAAATAAATAAATAAAATCTTTAAAAAATAAAAATAAAAAAAAAATAAATTCATTTTAGTTAACATATACTGTATTACTAATTTCAGGGGTAGAATTTAGTGATTCATCAGTTACATATAACACCCTCATTTCATCAAGTGCTCTCCTTAATGCACATGATATAGAAAACACCAAGTGCAGTTACAAACCACTGTTACAGTAATACTAGCTGTTGTAATTACCATGCATTTACTTTTATTGAGATTTCTATTTCTGTATATGGCTTCAAGTTACTGTCTGGTATCCTTTTAATTCCACCTTGTAGGACTCCCTTGAGCATTTCTTGCAGACCAGATCTAGTGGTCACAGATTCCTTCAGCTTTTGTTTATCAGAGAATGTCTTAATTTCTCCTAACCTTTTGAAAGACATTTTTGCCACATACAAATCCTGGTTGGCAGTTTTTATTTTCTTTGAACACTTTGAATGTGTTAGGCCACTGTCTTCTGGCCTCCAAAGTTTCTGATGAAAAATCTGCTTATGGTCTTATTGAGGATCCCTTGTATTTGATGATGTTTCTCTCTTGCTGCTTTTACGATTCTCTCTTTGTCTTTGTCTTTTGAAAGTTTGATCCTAATGTCTCTCGACGTGGGTCTCTTTGAGTTCATCTTACTTGGAGTTCATGGAGCTTCTTAGATGTTTATATTCATATCTTTCATCAAATTTGGGAAGTTTTCAGCCATTATTTCTTCAGATATTATCTCTGTCCCTTTCTATTTCTCTTCCCCTTCTGGGACGCCCACAATGCATATGTTGATCCATTTGATGATGTCCCACATACACTACACAATCTCTGCTCTAGGCCCAAGTGTTTGTGGTGGAGTTGACTCTACCTCAAACTTGGGGTAAATCCCAGGCACAGCCAATTAAAGCATCATATTTCCCCAGACACAGTGATTGGTTCCAGAATAGACCCTTAAGCTAGGCAGAGTTAATGAGATGCAATGATTCTTTGGGGGGAACATTTGAGAGAGAGGCAGCCACATTTTTTATCTGTACTTGAGCCCAGAGGCTTTTAGGGGTGTGGTCACTCAGGGAAGCCATATGTACACTGGTTAAGAGCACAGGCTTTAAAGCCAGACATACATGGAGTCTATGTATTGCTGCTGTCTGAACTTTTCTGAGCTTCAGTTCTTCATTTGTTAAATATATATAATAATAGCATCTGTGTGATTATTTTTTCAGGTCTGAGGGCAGATTTGGTGAACAGAAAAGACTCTAGCATCTTGGGTTTTAAATTAACATTACACTTATTCATCTACAAACTCAAAACTTTGGCTTTATTTAAGCCTTAAAAGTTTAATTTACAACTATACTATTAATAAATTTATTATATCTATACAAAAATATTAATTAGGTTGGGGCACCTGGGTGGTGCAGTTTGAGCATCTGATTCTTGGTTTTGGTTCGGGTTGTGATCTCAGGGTCATGGGATCAGGCCCTGCATTGGGCTCCATGCTCACTGCAGAGTCTGCTTGAGATTCTTTCTCCCTCTCCCCCCCCCCCAACTAATGCTCTCTCTCTCTAATTAATAAATCTTTAAATATATATATATTAATTAGGTTGGGGCACCTGGGTGGTTCAGTCAGTTATGTGTCCAACTATTGGTTTTGGCTCAGGTCATGATCTCATGGTCGTGGTTGAGATTCTCTGCCTCTGCCTCTCCCTCTTCCCTTCCCCTTCTTCCCCATCTCCTGCTCTCTCTCTCAAAATAAATAAATACATAAAATCTTTAAAAATATATATTAATTAGGTTTAAAGGGATATTTTAATATTGTTCAAGCGACAGGCAGAACAATCTAAACTCTTTTTTTTTAAAGAATTTAAAGATTTTATTTATTTATTGGACAGAGAGAGAGAGAGAGAGCACATGCAGGGTGAGTGGCAGGCAGAGGAAGAGGGAGAAGCAGGCTTCCCGCAGAGCAGGGAGCCCGATGCGGGGATCGATCCCAGGACCCTGGGATCATGACCCGAGCCAAAGACAGACGCAAAACCAGACACTCCAGGACCTAAACTCTTAAACAATTAATCCCATTTTTAAATTTATAATATGTAATTCCATTAAGCATTTTTTTAAAAGACTTTATTAAGTCTTTTAAGTAATCTCTACACTCAACATAGGGCTCAAACCCAAACCCTGAGATCAAGAGTCACATGCTCTATCAACTGAGCCAGCCAGGTGCCTTCCCCTCCATTAAGCATTTTAAACTCTATTTGTAAATTTCATATGTTCTATTTTCATTTTATATGCTTCATATGCCCGATTAATCCAGTTTCCATCCCTAATGAGCAAATCCTTCCCAAGTACTGGACAAAAATTTGTTTTATATATGTATATGTAACATAAATCTAGTAGATCTAGTTTTCAGATATTCCAGTACTATTTCCAAACTTAATTAAATTTTCTTACACCTCATAGACTACCAGATTCTTCAATATGCCATTTACTTCAAAATTATGACACACACATATTTTAAACACAAAAGTATAAATATGATAGGTTTGATTTACTTATCATCTCTATTTTTAATTTTAAGCCTTTTCAGGTTTGAAAGCTACTTAATCACTGAGAAAGAAGGTCTAACATGTCTAGGAAGTTCAGATTACTGGGTCACCAAAATTCACAACCATGATAGAGTTACCATCTTGGAGGGTCACCTTGAGGTGACCAGCTCAACAGTTTATGGCTCTGATATAGTTACCTTCTTAGGAAGGCTAAGGTTGACATCTTAAACAAGCAGAGGCTGTTGGGTTGACAATTTATTAACACCGTAAGGTCATTATCAGTCAGAGAACCGACACTGGGAAGCAGGACCTGAGCTTTGCAGGCTTCCAAGATGATTCTACCTGAGCCACATGTGGATACAGTGACCCCTTCGTTTTTTGTTTTTTTTTTTTAATTTTATTATGTTATGTTAGTCACCATACATTACATCATTGGTTTTTGATGTGGTGATCCACGATCCATTGTTTTCATATAACACCCAGTGCTCCATGTAGTACGTGCCCTCCTTAATACCCATCACTGGGCTAACCAATCTCCCCTCCCCCCTCCCCTCTAAAACCGTGTTTGTTTCCCAGAGTCCATAGTCTCTCATGGTTCATCTCTCCTTCCGATTTCCCTCCCTTCATTTTTCTCTTCCTTCTCCTAATGTCCTCCATGCTATTCCTTATGTTCCACAAATAAGTGAAACCATATGATAATTGACTTTCTCTGCTTAACTTATTTCACTTAGCATAATCTCCTCCAGTCCCATCCATGTTGATGTGAAAGTTGGGTATTCATCCTTTCTGATGGCTGAGTAATATTCCATTGTATATATGGACCACATCTTCTTTATCCATTCATCAGTTGAAGGGCATCTTGACTCTTTCCACAGTTTGGCTGTTGCGGACATTGCAGCTATGAACATTGGGGTGCATATGGCCCTTCTTTTCACTACATCTGTGTCTTCGGGGTAAATACCCAGGAGTGCAATTGCTGGGTCATAGGGTAACTCTATTTTTAACTTTTTGAGGAACCTCCACACTGTTTTCCAAAGTGGCTGTACCAACTTACATTCCCACCAACAGTGTAAGAGGGTTCCCCTTTCTCCACAACCCCTCCAACATTTGTTGTTTCTTTTCCTGTCCATTTTTTACCATTCTAACTGGTGTAAGGTGGTATCTCAATGTGGTTTTGATGCTAATGATGATGAACATTTTTTCATGTGTCTGTTAGCCATTTGTATGTCTTCTTCAGAGAAGTGTCTTTTCATATCTTCTGCCCGCTTTTTGACTTGATTATTTGTTTTTTGGGTGTTGAGTTTGAGAAGTTCTTTATAGATCTTGGATACCAGCCCTTTATCTGTAGTGTCATTTGCAAATATCTTCTCCCATTCTGTGGGTTGCCTCTTTGTTTTTTTGACTGTTTCCTTTGCTGTGCAGAAGATTTTTATCTTGATGAAGTCCCAGAAGTTCATTTTTGCTTTTGTTTCACTAGCTTTTGGAGATGTATCTTGAAAGAAGTTGCTGTGGGCGATGTCAAAGAGGTTACTGCCTATGTTCTCCTCTAGGATTTTGATGGATTCCTGTCTCACATTGAGGTCTTTCATCCATTTTGAGTTTATCTTTGTGTATGGTGTTAGAGAATGGTCGAGTTTCATTCTTCTGCATGTGGCTGTCCGATTTTCCCAGCACCATTTATTGAAGAGACTGTCTTTTTTCTATTGCATGTTTTCTCCTGCTTTGTCAAAGATTATTTGACCACAGAGTTGAGGGTCCATATCTGGGTTCTCTATTCTGTTCCATTACAGTGACCCCTTCTTATAGTTGCCATAACAGGGGATTTCTTGTCCATACCCTTCTCCTGGGTTCAAATTACACCCTTCTGTAATTCATCTGATTGAAATTTGCAACCTCAGCCAGGTTGCAAGAAAGGAAACTTCCATCACAATTTGAGTGAATTCTTGAATGCTCTTAAGATATTTTAAGTCTGTTGTTCTTTAGAAGCTGAGGCCTTTCCAGCCTTCCACGATTCTGATTTAATTGGTCTGGGTGCAGCCTGGGCATTAGGGTTTTTCAAAGCTCCTTCAAAGATTCTAATATGCAGCCAAGGTTGAGAACCACTGTTATGCCCTCTCCTCTAGCCCTAAAGACATGTTACTTTTATTACATTGGATCGTCTCATTCCTCTCTTTGTCTGCTAAAAGTTGTATTGATGGCAGTAAAGTTATAATATAAAATGTGGTTAAAACTTAAGGCCCTAGGATTAGACTGCCTTGTTAGTCTTTAGTGAATTTCTTACCTTCTCTGCCCTAGTGTCATCAGCTATAAGATGGGGACAATAATTGTACCTATCTCCTAGCATTTTTTAAAAAGTAGAATTAAGTGGCATTATACATGTAATGCTTACTGAACAGAACCTACACATATTAAGTGCTCAGTAAATGTTAACTCTTCCTATTTTTTATGCAAATGGTGATATAACCTGCATATAAATCTCTTCCTTTCCAATCCTTATACGGTTGCCTTCATTTTCTGGTCTTATTGTATTGGTCAGCACCTCCAATATCATGCTGAGCATTAATGGTGATAGAAGTACCCCATCTCATTGACCTGCTTAGTTACCAATATTAAGAGAAATGCTTCTAAGGTTTAGAAGCTTACTCATACTTTAAAGTATGAGTTTTTATAGAGATATTGCTATAGATGCTCTTTTTCATTTTAAGGAAGTTTTCTTATTTTTCAAGGGGCACTGGATTTATTTGTTATTTATTTTTTTTAAAGATTTTTAAAATTTATTTGAGAGAGAGAGAGAAAGAGAGCACAAGCAGGGGGAGGGACAGAGGGAGAGAGAGAAGCAGACTCCTTGCTGAGTGGGGAGCCTGACATGGGGCTCAATCTCAGGACCCTGATATCATGACCTGAGCTGAAGTCGGGTGCTTAACCAACTGAGCCACCCAGGCGCTCCAGGGGCACTGAATTTTATTGCATGTCTTCCATGCATCAGGGGAGATGATCAAATGGTTTTCCTCCTTTAATCTATCAAGGTGATTTCCATTTTTTTTTAAAGATTTTATTTATTTATTTGAGAGAGAGAGAATGAGAGACAGAGAGCACGAGAGGGAAGAGGGCAGAGGGGGAAGCAGACACCCCGCCGAGCAGGGAGCCCCATGTGGGACTCGATCCCGGGACTCCAGGATCATGACCTGAGCCGAAGTCAGTCGCTTAACCAACTAAGCCACCCAGGCGCCTGATTTCCATTTTTGAAAGGACATCATTGATCAAAGGGGGAGAAATTGAGAATGGAAATTGTTACAAGGTGGAGGAGGGTCAGTAAAGTATTCTCCAAACTGAGAAGGCTTTTTGAAACTGAAAAACAATGCAAACCACTCCCTACCGTTTATAGTTTTATCCAGGGTAACTTATTGGCAAGAGGATCAGGTGAACAGACAATCCAAACACCGCACAGCTATTTTTCGCCCACTCTGGACCTTAAGCCACAGCTCTTACAGAGTGAGAGGCATTGTGGTGAGGTCAAAGGGTAATCTATCTAAAGTGGCACCATCTGTAGATCTCTACTGGTTATCTCAAGTGGGGCCTTCTGTGCGCCAGTCCTTTCTACTAGTTATCTCAAGTGGGGCCTTCTGTGTGCCAGTCATCTCTACTAGTTATCTAACCTGGCGCCTTCTGGTCAGCCACTTTAGGGAAGATCAGGGCATACATTAACCTTCATGGGACCGGGAACATGTAGGCTCTAGGGAGGTCATCACGCGGTCATGAACAAGATGGAGGGCCAAAGATGGAGTCAGTGTTGTCAGCATTCCTGCAGAAATTTATCATACAGGAAGAGAGACACCAAGGTTAACTAGAAAAAATAAAAATAAGTCAGTAAATTCAGGAGAAACTATTCAGATTAGTCAGACCTTATGAAGAGAGAGAAGAGAAACAAGCAAAAATTATGGAATGTTTCCATTATTATGACCACAAAAGTGAGGATTTCAAGAACACAGTGGGTGATTAACCAATTAGGATTAAAGCCTTAGTAACGGCTGCACTGGATTTCCTCTATCCCTTGCTGACCTTGCCTCTTTCCAATTGTATTAGGTGCATTTTTTAGTTTTTCGGTTTTGCTTTCCTCCCAAATTTTTATTTTGAAAAATAATCACCAGAAAAGGTAAAATTATAGTATAATGGATTAATAGTTTATCCAATGCATAGATTCACCAATTAATACCATTTTATTTATCTAAGTATCCATCTATATACTTTTTTCTTTTTTGCTGAACCATTTGAAAGTTCCAGACAACATGACATTTTATGCCTGAATATTTCAACATGTAACTCTTTTAATTTTTTTAAGTAGGCTCCATGCCCATCATGGAGCCCAGCACGGGGCTTGAACTTAGGACCCTGAGATCAAGACCTGAGATGAGATCAAGTGTCAGATCCTTAACTGACTAAGTCACCCAGGCACCCCAACATGTAACTCTTTAAGAACATGAGCATTCTCGGGGCACCTGGGTGGCTCAGATGGTTAAGCGTCTGCCTTCAGCTCAGGTCATGATCCCAGGGTCCTGGGATCAAGCCTGACATCGGGCTCCTGGTTCAGCGGGGAGCCTGCTTCTCCCTCTCCGTCTGCCTCTCCCCCTGCTCATGCTATCTCTTTCTTTCTGTATCTCTGTGTCTCAAATGAATAAATAAAATCTTAAAAAAAAATAAAAATTAAAAAATTAAAAGAACATGAGCATTCTCCTACATATCTGCAATACCATTCTCATATCTAAGAAATGTAACATGAATGATATCTAATATACAATAACATTAAAATGTCATCAGTTGTCCTCCCTGTCTCTTTATAACTTTTTTCTTATTTGATCTAGGCTCCATTTAAGAATCCCACATTGCCTTCGATTGTCAAGCCCTTTTTAGTATCCTTTAATCTTTATTTTTAATCACATACACACACACATGCTGTGCACATGCACATATACATATAGATAGTCCTTCATGACAATAATATTTTTTGAAGAGTCCAGGGGAGTTGTCTTTTAGAATGTCCCACAATCTGGATTTGGTCACTTTTCCCCCACAATTAGATTCAGGTTAATCATTCTTGGCAAAAATACTATATACATGATGTTTGTTTCCCATTACATCATGTCAGGAGACACATAATTGTCTCCTATTGGTGATAGTTGGATCACTTGGTTCAGGTGATGTCCATCAGATCTCCATTTTAAGGGTACCTTTCCCTCTTGACTAACTTCTTCGTAGCTAGTCAAGTAACATATGGATTGATACTTGGAAACTGTGTAAATATCCTATCCTGCAACCATCTTCCATCCAGTGGTTTTAACATCCATTGATGACCCTCACCTGAATCCATCCATTACACTGATGACTGTAAAAGAGTGATCTTCTGAGGTAAAATACCATGTGCAAATGAAATAAATGGAAATTAGAAATTAGCAATTAGCTCTGCCTAGGGAGAAGGTCTGGGGAGGCACAAGGGATTTGTGCAGGAGGATGTCATGTCATGAAAGAAAATATTGAGCCTTTTTACTCAAGAGAGCTTCTGGGTTCAAGATCCATAAAACAGCCATTTCTCCTGATGACGTCAGTCTGGTCAGTTTTAGTTAGTAAATCATGCGGTTGCTTATCTGTTTTATCTGTGTGTTGAAATCATTAGCGTTTCTGTATGAATGAGCCCAGATGTTCACTCCCTGGTCCTCCATATAATGTGGCCTCATCAGAGTAACTGTACTGGCTCACTGCCCGGATGGTGCTCCTTGCCTGTGTTATTGCCTCAGAAGAAGTAGTGGGACTGGGATAGGAGGCCAAAAGCAGAGATGGTTTCTAATTTTCAAAAAACCTTACATTCCTGGAATAAGCTGTACTTTGGTTGTAATAACTTATTTTAAAATTTACTGTTGGATTAGAATTTGTGCTTCCAAATTTGTAAATGAGATTGTCCATTCTACTGCCCTTAAATGGTCTTGGTATCAATATTACATTAACCTTTTAAAAATTAGTTGGATAATTTCTCCCGTTCGGAATAATATGCATAAGAATTATCTGTACCCTTGAACATTTACTAAAAATGGTCTGGCTTTAGTGCTTTAGTGCTTTTATAGAAGAGATTAGATAAGTAAGTCATGGCATTTCCCCAATACAGTGGTATTCACACACAGTAAAAATCAAAGAATAGAGCTTCATGTAATTACGTAGGTAAATCTCAAAATCATAACACCAGTCACTTTTATTATTTTTGTTTGTTTTGTTATTATGGACAATGCCACTATAAACATTCTTCTACATGTCTCTTGGTATGCAGGTGCAAGTTTCTCTAGGATATATACCTAGTAGAATTGTTAGCTTGAAGGGTACTTGCATGTTCAACTTTTTAAGGTAGTGCAATACTATTTTCCTAGAGGACTTCCCAATTTATACTACTGTCAGCAACATATGAAAGCTCCCATTGCTCTCTATATTCTAGCTAACATCTGGTATTATCCAACTTTTACGTTTGGTGGTTGTGAAATTGGATCTCATTGTGCTTTCAACTTACATATCCCTGATTTCAAATGAACCTGAAATGTTCATTCATATGTTTATGGATTACTTATGCTTTCTCTTGAGTGAAAACACTGTTCATTTCTTTGTCCATTTTGTTAATTGAGTTGTCTTTTCTTATTGATCTGTAGACATATATTCTAGATATTAAATTATGTTTATTTTTATGTGTTTCAATCATTCTCAGTTTGTAGCTTTTCACTCTCTTTATATGACTAAAAATGTTTAATGTTCATATAATTATATTTGTTAATTTTCTTCCTGTTCTTTCTTAACCAGATTAAGAAATATTTTCCTATCTTGCAGTCACAAAGACAGTCTTCTATATTGTTTTTGTTAATAAGTTTCTGTTTGTATTGTCTTTAAACCTCTAGGAATTGACTTTATGTTTATTGTGAGATAGAGATCCAATTTTATTTTCTCCCTAATAGATAATCAGTTGTCCAAGAACTATTTATTTTAGAAGTTCATGTTAGTCTTTTTCTTTTTAGTTTCTTGTTTTGAAATAATTGTAGATTCCCAGGTATTTTCCCAAAGATAGTACAGAGAAATCTTATGTCCCCTTCACCTATTTTCTCTCGATGGCTACTGAGTTGGAAACCTGTGTTTCCCCATTAATCTCACACTGCTACTATACCAACAACACTTCTGACATTGGATGTGGGGGGGGCTTTCCCCACAACAAGCAATTCTCCATGACACCAGCTAGGTGACCTACAATTTACCTCAATTCTGACAATAGCTACCTATAGATAGCACCAGATCCCATAGGTTAGGGGCTCAGTCCCACAAGACTGCCCCCTATTTTAGATGCCAATTGCAAGTAACAGGTCCCCAGGTTACCCACAACTTCTGTCTGACTTGGCTATAAATCAGAAGTTCCCATGACCTCCTCTCCCTCACTTATTTACCAGAACGGAACTCAGGGAAACCTTTATGTTTACTGGTTTATTAAAAGATATGATAAAGGATACAGATGAACAGCCAGAAAAGATATATAGAGCAAGGGCTGGGAGAGTCCTGAGCACAGGATCTTCTGTCCTCATGGAGTTGGGGTACATCACTCCCCTGGTATATGGATATGTTCACCAAACTGGATGCTCCCTGAACCCCATACCATTGGGATTCTTATACAGGCTTCCTCACATAGGCATGCTCAATTATTAACTCCATTTCCAGCCCCTCTCCCCTCTCTAGAAAAGGTGGGGGCGGGGAGGGCTGAATATTCCAAGCTTCTAATCATGGCTTGGTCTTTCTGGTGACCAGTCTCCATCCAAGGGCCCATCAAGAGTCACCTAGAACAAAAGATGTTCCTAGTGCTCTTACCATTTAGGGAATTATAAGAATTTTAGGAACTCTGTGCCAGGAACTGGGGGCAGGGACTAATATATGTTTCTACTATCTTACAGTTATATCTTACATAATTAGTATACACTATCAAAACCAGGAATATAACATTAGTATGTATGATGTATGTGTATAGACCTGTGTTATTTTATCACATGTGCATATTTGTGTAACCACCACCACAATCGAGACACAGAACTATTCTGCACCGCAAAGATCTCCTTGTGCTACTCTTTATAATCACATCCCAGCCCCATCCCCTGCTCATCTTTTCATTCTCTTAACAATATCTTTCAAAGACCACAAGTTTTTAGTTGGAAACAAAACAAAACAAAACAACCCAATAAAAAAAAATGGGAAATATTTGGGGGCACCTGAGGGGCTCAGTGGGTTAAGCATTTGCCTTCAGCTCAGGTCACGATCCCAGGGTCCTAGAATCGAGCCCCACATTGGGCTCTCTGTTCAGCAGGGGAGTCTGCTTCTGCCTCTCCCTCTACCCCTCCCCTTCCCCCCCTCATGCTCACTTTCTCTATCACTCTCTCTCTCAAATAAATAAAACCTTTTTAAAAAATTGGGAAATGTTTCAACTGACACTTCACCAAAGATGATATATAGATGTCAAATGAGCACATTATTAGTCATTGGGGAAATGAAAATTAAAACCACAACAATACACTTTTATAAACCGTTTTTTTTTAAAAAAATTTTTTTTATTTATGCGGCGCCTGGGTGGCGTAGTCGGTTAAGCAACCAACTCTTGATTTCAGCTCAGGTCATGATCTCAGGGTCTTGGGATGCAGCCCTACATCAGGCTCCACACTCAGCCTGGCATCTGCTTGAGATTCTCTCTCTCCCTCTCCCTCTGTCCCTCCCGCTCCTGCTGTCTCTCTCTCTCTCAAATAAGTAAATAAAATCTTAAAAAAAAAAAAAAGATTTTATTGGGACTCCTGGGTAGCTCATTCGTTAAGCATCTGCCTTTGGCTCAGGTCATGATCCCAGGGTCCTGGGATTGAGTCCTCCGTCAGGGTCCCAGCTCAGTGGGGAGCCTGCTTCTCCGTCGGCTTGCCTGCCACTCCCCCTCCTTGTGCTCTCTCACTCACTCTCTCTCTCTGACAAATAAATAAAATCTTTTATTTTTTAAAGGATTTTTATTTATTTGACAAAATAAAAAAATTTATTTATTTGAGAGAGAGAGAGACAGAATGTGAGCATGAGTGGGGGATGGAGGGATAGGAGCAGAGGGAGAGAGAGAAGCAGACTCCCCACTGAGCAGGAAGCTGAAGCTGGGCTTGATTCCAGGACCCTGAGATCATGACCTGAGCCAAAGACAGACATTTAACTGACTGAGCCACCCAGGCGCCCCATAAAACGTTCTTTAAAAGGTAAACATACACTTCCATCTGATCCAGCCATTCCTAGGTATTTACCCAAGAGAAATGAAAGCATATGTTCATAGCAGCTTTATTTGTAATACGCAAAAATGGAAACAATCAAAATGTCCGTCAATAGATGAATAAACATACACTTCCATCTGATCCAGCCATTCCTAGGTATTTACCCAAGAGAAATGAAAGCATATGTTCATACAACAATGTTCATGGCAGCTTTATTTGTAATAGCCAAAAATGGAAACAATCAAAATGTCCGTTGATAGATGAATAGATTAGCTTATAAATATATGGCCATATAATGGAATACAACTCAACAGTAAAAATAGATATATGATTTATGAACACCATGGCATGCATAAATCTCAAGATAATTATGCTAAGTGAAAAAAGATCAAGAGTACATACATATTATATGATTCTATTTATATAAAATTATAGAAAATGCAAGCTAATCTACAATGACCAAAGCAGATTCCGTGGTCACCTGGAACCAAAGAGAGGGTGAAGAGGGATGAGAGGGAGGGAATCACAAAGGACATGAAGAAACTTTTGAGGGTGATGGACATGTTCATTAACTTTTTTTTTTTCCTCACAAATTTTCTCTTTAATAGATAAGCTTAACATTGTGGCAAATTTTAATAGAGTAGAAAGCCTTCACTGTATATTATCTATATTTAAAGTTTATTTCTCTTTCTGAAAAGAGAAGTTCCAAGATTAATGTGCACTGAAGATGAGAAATTTAAGAAATTACATAAACTGCTAGTTTAATTCAAGTTGCTTAAACTGGTGGCTACAGCTTGTTAAAGTCATATATTGATTTGAGAGTGAATGGTGGTGATAAAAATTATCCAAAAACAATGAGTCAAAAGATAGTTGGGCTTTAAAAAGATACCACACTCCTAACAATACCAATTTTTATCTTTTAGGAATGGGTCAAAATTTAAATACATGTTTTATGTTATGTTTGCCTATCTAGTTTATTTCTCATAGTAGTTTTTGAGAACTGTCACCATAACAGAGTTTATTTCACAGAGGTACTTACGTAGTGAACCATGGCCCCCAAGCACCCATACACGTAAGACATCTCAGTCACTAGTACCTGTCCATATACCTTCTCTCCATCACCCGGAGCCAAAGTGGTATGGGCCTGGAGTGTTCCAGGGTGCTTTGCACTTTTGTCACCTTGGCAAGACAGCTGGAGCCAAAGTGCTGACCAGGCGTATCCTGGTGTACATGCACCATGCTGGGGTCACCTTGGTTGACTGAGGTGGTAGGCTGGCTAAGGTGCCTGGACCCTGCTCCCATCCATACCATCAAGGGGGAGGGGGAAGGTAAGCCATAGCACTCGTCAGCCCCTCTGACCCAGAGAGAATTCCAGCAGCTCCCTCGCTGTCTGGTAGTGTTCTAGGCCTGGATCTTTTGTATTCTAGTTGCTGTTTTAAACCATGGCTTTTTTTCTGTATCCCAGGGGTCCAGAGCTGGTGTGAGCTCGGGGCCCCTGCTTCCTGAGGCAGCAGACCAGCCATGGTGCCCAGACCCTGTTCCCAACTCAACGTGGAGGGGGGGTATAAACTGTGGCATTTCCCAGCTCACCCTCCCAACCTCCCAACCTGGAGAGAGCTTCAGCAGCTCTCTCACCATTTGTCACGGTTCTAGGCCTGGATCTTTTATATCCTAGTAGTTGGGGATTCCCTTTGTTACTGTGTCTCTGTCTCTCTGGGCATTCCTAGTGTGGTCTTTTTGCCCTTTGCTGTGTAGACACTCACTGTTCGGTCAGCCCTCAGTTCTTCTTTGGGAGGTATTGCTCTATAAACAGGTGTAGATTTGGTGTGTTTGTGGAGGAGGTGAGTCCAGGGTCTTGCTAGGTCACCATCTCAGACCGAACTCAGAATGTTCATTATCTTGATTGTGCTGATGACCTTATAGTTGTATACCTATGTCAAAATGTATCCAGTTGTACACTTTACATATGTTTCGTTCATTGTGTGCCAGTTATAGCTCAATAAGGCTGTCAATGATTCATTGTTTGTGCATAACACCCAGTGCTCCTGGAACACTCCAGGCCCATACCACTTTGGCTCCGGGTGATGGAGAGAAGGTATATGGACAAGTACTAGTGACTGAGATGTCTTACGTGTATGGGTGCTTGGGGGCCATGGTTCACTACGTAAGTACCTCTGTGAAATAAACTCTGTTATGGTGACAGTTCTCAAAAACTACAGGTTTATAGTCTGTGTTTTCTCATATTAACAAAGATACATAGTGGCTTTCTTTTGGTTAGTAATTGCCTACACTATCTTTTTTTAAAAAAATTTTTTTATTGTTATGTTAATCCCCATATATTACATCATTAGTTTTAGATGTAGCGTTCCATGATTCATTGTTTGTGCATAACACCCAGTGCTCCATGCAGAACGTGCCCTCTTTAATACCCATCACCAGGCTAACCCATCCTCCCACCCCCCTCCCTTCTAGAACCCTTGGGAAGGGAAAAATGAGGGGGTGGGAATTGGAGAGAGAGATGAACCACGAGAGACTATGGACTCTGGGAAACAAACACAGTGTAGGCTATTGGCCTACACTATCTTTTTAAATCCTTTTACTTTCAACTTTTCTGTACCTATATATTTTATTTTATTTTTTATTGTGGTAGGAGCACTTAACATGAGATGTACCCTCTTAACAATTTTCAGTGTACAAACAGTATTGTTATTATAGGCACTATCTTGTATTATTATTACTATAGGTGCTATCTTGTCTCTTGAACTTATTCATCTTGCATGACTGAAATTTATTTTTTACTGAAACTTTATATCCATTGAACAATACCTCCCCATTTCTCCTGCATCTGGCAACCAACATCCTACTCCCTGCTTCTATGAGTTTGACTATTTAAGATAAGTGGTATCATGTAGTATTTATTCTTCTGTGATGGGCTTATTTCACTTAGCATAATGCCCTCAAGTTTCATCCATATTGTTATACATGGCAGGATTTCCCTATTTTTAAAGGCTGATTCATATTCCATTGTATGTATATGCCATATTTTCCTTATCTATTCTACATTCATGTACATTTAGGTGGTCTCCACGTCTTGGCTATTGTGAATAATGCTGCAATGAACATGGGAGTGGATATCTCTGAGATCCTTCTTTCAATTCTTTTAGATATATACCCAGAAATGGGGTTGCTGGATCATATGGTAGTTCAATTTTTAATTTTTTGCAGCATCTCCATACTATTTTCCATAGTAGCTGCACCATTTTATATTTCCACCAACAGTGTATAAGGGTTCCAATTTCTCCACAACTTCACCAACACTTGTTTTCTTTTTTGATAGTGACCATCCTAACAAGTGTGAGGTAACATCTCATGGTGGTTTTGATTTGCATTTCCCTGATGATTAGTGATGGTGGACATCTTTTCATATACCTGTTGGCCACTTGTATGTCTTCTTTGGAGAAATGTCTATTCAATTCCTTACCTAGTTTTTAATCAGGTTATTATTATTATTATTATTATTATTATTATTATTATTTTGCAATTGAATTGTAGGAGTTCCTTATATATTAGATATTAGCCCCTTATCAGATATAGGGTTTGCAATATTTTCTCCCATCCTGTAGGTTACCTTTCATTTTATTGATAGTGTCCTTTGCTGTTCAGAAATTTTTTACTTTGGTGTTGACTCACTTGTCTCTTTGAGCTTTTGGTGTCATATCCAAGAAATTACCGAGACCAATATCAAGATTTCCCCCATGTTTTATTCTAGGAGTTTTATGGTTTTGGGTTTTACATTTAAGTCTTTAATCCATTTTGAGTTGAATTTTATGTATGGTATAAGATAAGGATCCAATTTCATTCTTTACATGTGGATACCAAATTTTCCCAACACCATTTGTTGGGAAACTATCCTTCCCCATTGTGAATTCTTCGCTCTCTGTTGAAGATCAGCTGGCTATATGTGCATGGGTTTATTTCTGGGTTCTATTCTGTTCCATTGTTCTATATGTCTACCTTTATACCAATACCATTCTGTTTTGATTATTGTACTTTGTAATATATTTTGAAGTCAGAAAGTGTAATGTTTCAGTTTTGTCAATCTTTGTCAATATTTCTCAAGATTACTTTGGCCATTTGGGTCTTTTGTGGTTCCATATCAATTTTAGGATTGCTTTTTCTATTTCTGTAAAAAATGCCAGGATTTCAGTGGGGTAACATTGAATCTATTGCTCTGGGTACTTGGACATCTAAACAATATTATCTTCCAATCCATGAAGATGAAATGTCTTTCCATTTATTTGTGTCTAATTTCTTTCAGCAGTGTTTTGTTGTTTTCAATGTATAAGTCTTCTGCCTCCTTTCTCAAGTTTTTCTTTTTCATTGGTCTATATGTCTGTTTTTGTGCCAGTACCATGCTGTGTTGGTGATCACAGCTTTGTAATATAGCTTGAAATTGGGCAACGTGATGCCCCCAGCTTTGTTTTTCTTTTTCAACACTTCCTTGGAGATTCGGGGTCTTTTCTGATTCCATACAAATTTTAGGATTGTTTCTTCCAGCACTTTGAAAAATGTCATTGGAATTTTGATCGGGATGGCATTGAAGGTATAGGTTGCTCTGGGTAGCATAGACATTTTAACAATGTTTATTCTTCCGATCCATGAGCATGGAATATCTTTCCATCTTTTTGTGTCTTCTTCAATTTCTTTCATGAGTGTTCTGTAGTTCCTAGAGTATAGATCCTTTACCTCTTTGGTTAGGTTTATTCCGAGGTATCTTAGGGTTTTTGGTGCTATTGTAAATGGAATCATTTCTCTAATTTCTCTTTCTACAGTTGCGTTGTTAGTGTATAAGCAAGCAACTGATTTCTGTGCATTGATTTTGTATCCTGCTACATTACTGAATTGCTGTATGAGTTCTAGTAATTTGGGGGTGGAGTCTTTGGGTTTTCCACATAAAGTAACATGTCATCTGCGAAAAGAGAGAGTTTGACTTCTTCTTTGCCAATTTGAATACCTTTTATTTCTTTTTGTTGTCTGATTGCTGTTGCTAGGACTTTTAGTACTATGTTGAACAATAGTGGCAAGAGTGGGCATCCTTGACGTGTTCCTGATCTTAAGGGAAAGGCTCTCAGCTTTTCCCCATTGAGGATGATATTCGCTGTGGGTTTTTCATAGGTGGACTTTATGAACTTGAGGAATGTTCCCTCTATCCCTATACTCTGAAGAGTTTTAATCAGGAAACGATGTTGTATTTTGTCAAATGCTTTTTCTGCATCAATTGAGAGGACCATATGGTTCTTCTCCCTCCTCTTATTAATGTGTTCTATCACATTGATTGATTTGCAGATGTTGAACCACCCTTGCATCCCGGGGATAAATCCCACTTGGTCGTGGTGGATGATCCTTTTAATGTATTGTTGGATCCTATTAGCTAGGATTTTGTTGCGGATTTTGGAATGCATATTCATCAGGGATATCGGTCTGAAATTCTCCTTTTTGATGGGGTCTTTGCCTAGTTTGGGGATGAAGGTAATGCTGGCCTCATAGAATGAGTCTGGAAGCTTTCCTTCTGTTTCTATTTTTTGAAACAGCTTCAGTACACTAGGTACTATTTCTTTTTTGAATGTTTGGTAGAATTCCCCAGGGAATCCATCAGGCCCTGGACTCTTGTTTTTTGGGAGGTTTTTGATCACTGCTTCAATCTCGTTAGTGGTTATTGGCCTATGCAGGTTGTCAATTTCTTCCTGTTTCAGTCTTGGCAGCTTATAGGTTTCCAGGAAGGCCTCCATTTCATCCAGATTGCTCAGTTTATTGGCATATAGTTGTTGATAATAATTTCTAATAATTGTTTCTATTTCCTTCGTGTTAGTCGTGATCTCTCCCCTTTCATTCATAATTTTATTAATTTGGGTCCTTTCTCTTTTCTTTTGGATAAATCTGGCCAGTGGTTTATCGATCTTATGAATTCTTTCAAAGAACCAACTTCTGGTTTCATTGATCTGATCTACTGTGTTTCTGGTTTCTAATTCATTGATTTCTGCTCTAATTTTAATTATTTCTCTTCTAATGCGCTGCTTAGGCATCGTTTGTTGCTTTTTCTCTAGTTCTTTAAGGTGTAGAGTTAGTTGGTGAATTCGGGATCTTTCTATTTTTTTGAGTGAGGCTTGGATGGCTATGTATTTCCCCCTTAGGACCGCCTTTGCAGTATCCCATAGGTTTTGGACCACTGTGTTTTCGTTCTCATTGATTTCCATGAATTGTTTAAGTTCTTCTTTGGTTTCCTGGTTGACCCAAACATTCTTGAGCAGAGTGGTCTTTAGCTTCCAAGTGTTTGAATTTCTGCCCAATTTTTTCTTGTGATTGAGTTCCAGTTTTAGAGCATTGTGGTCTGAGAATATGCAGGGAATAATCTCAATCTTTTGGTATCAGTTGAGACCTGATTTGTGACCCAGTATGTAGTCTATTCTGGAGAAAGTTCCATGTGCACTCGAGAAGAATGAGTATTCTGTTGTTTTAGGGTGGAATGTTCTGTAAATATCTATGAGGTCCATCTGGTCCAGTGTATCATTCAAAGCTCTTGTTTCCTTGTTGATTTTCTGCTTAGATGATCTGCCATTGCTGAGAGTGGAGTATTGAGGTCTCCTACAATTAACGTATTGTTATCAATATGACTCTTTATTTTGGCTAACAGTTGGCTTATGTAGATGGCTGCTCCCGTATTGGGGGCATAGATATTTACAATTGTTAGATCTTCTTGTTGGATAGACCCTTTAAGAATGATATAGTGTCCTTCTGTGTCTCTAATTATAGACTTTAGTTTAAAATCTAATTTGTCTGATATAAGAATTGCTACCCCAGCTTTCTTTTGAGGTCCGCTGGCATGGAAGATGGATCTCCATCCCTTCACTTTCAGTCTGGATGTATCTTTAGGTTCAAAATGAGTCTCTTGTAGGCAGCATATGGATGGGTCCTATCTTTTTATCCAACCCTGTGCCATTTTATGGGAGCGTTTAGGCCATTCATGTTGAGAGTGATTATTGAAAGATATGAATCAATTGTCATCATGTTGCCTGTGAAGACATTGTTTTTTTTAGATTGTCCCTGTAAATTTCTGTTGTATATCACTCTTGGGGTCTTTCTCCTTTTATAGAACCCCCCTTAATATTTCTTGCAGGGCCGGCTTAGTGGTCACTTATTCTTTCAGTTTCTGCCGGTCGTGGAAGCTCTGCATCTCTCCATCCATTCTAAATGACAGCCTTGCCGGATAAAGTATTCTTGGCTGCATGTTCTTCTCATTTAGTACCATGAATATGTCTTGCCAGGCCTTTCTGGCTTGCCAGGTCTCTGTGGATAGGTCTGATGTTATTCTGATGTTCCTCCCTCTGTACGTAAGGAATCTCTTCCCCCTAACTGCCCTTAAGATAGTTTCCTTGGTTCTAAGATTTGCAAGTTTTACTATTACATGCCGGGGTGTTGGCCTGTTTTCCTTGATTTTGGGAGGGGTCCTCTCTGCCTCTAGGACGCGAATGTTTGTTTCATTCCCCAGATTAGGGAAGTTCTCAGCTACGATTTGCTCAAATACATCTTCTAGCCCTCTCTCTCTCTCCACTCCCTCCGGGATTCCAATTATTCTGACATTGGAACGCTTCATGGTGTCACTTATTTCTGATTCTATTTTCATGGATTCTGAGTTGTTTTTCCCTGGCCTCCTCTTTTCCCTTTTTATCTATTATATTGTCTTCCAGGTCACTTATTCGTTCTTCTGCCTCACTTACCCTAGCTGTTAGATTATCTAGATTGGATTGGATCTCATTGACAGCATTTTTAAGTTCTGCCAATTCACCTTTCATTTCTGCCCTTAGAGACTCTATGTTGCCATTAATTGATTTCTCCATTCTAGCCATTGTCTTCACAATTACTAGCCTGAATTCCATCTCCGACATCTTGGTTATATCTGCATCCATTTGTAAATCTGCAGCATAAGTCATAATCTCTGATTCTTTTCTATTTTGGGGGTTCCTCCTCCTAGTCATTCTGTTGATGGGTGTTTGAGGCAATGTATAGAGTCCAGATTATTGACCAGAACCCAAGCAAGATGCACCTGTTTTCTTGGGACCTTCAGGTTGCTGGCCTCTTGTTTTCCTAGCCTGTCTTCTCCAGGAGGGGCCTTCCACACTGTTACTCAGGCAACCCTGTTCGGGCAGAGTTGCCCTGCCCCCCTGTGGCAGGCGATGGGCTCAGCGGGAATCAGTCTTGGGGCTTTTGTTCTGTGGCGGCTTTCCCTGGCAGCTTTCCGCGTCTCTTCCGTGAGTCAGAGCAGAAGAGACCGTTTCCAGCCCTCTGCCTCAGAGCAGAGAGACCGCAGTCTGTTCTTCAGTGAGCTCTCCAGGCCACACTCTCTCCGTTTCTGTCTGTGCTGCTATAAACTGCAGCGTCCTGGGTTGTGCGCCGTCCGCAGCGCCCCCAGTCCTGTCTCCAGGTCGGGGCCTGTCTCTGCCCTTTGTGCTTCTAAAACTGCCAGCCGTTCCCAGTTCACCCGCGTGACCCTGCCACTCCAGGTTTCCGTCCGGGGGCTGCAGTTTGCAGGCACGACCCCGTCGCTCCAGGTTCCGCCCCAGGGGCTGCCCTAAAGTCCTTTCCCCACCGCTACCCGTCTGCGAGTCTGTGCCCATCCGCAGCACACGAGGCTGTCGCTCACCAGCGGTGTAGGATCCCCACGTCCAGGCACCCTCCTGCTGCTGTTTATCCTCCCATATCTGCCCATGGAATCACGGCTCTCTGCTTCATACTTCAAAACCAACCGCCTGTGATATTCTGTTTGTAGAGATCCAGATCTTCTTACATCTCAGGCTGGTTTCGTGGGTGCTCAGAGTGGTCTGCTAGATATCTAGCTCAATTCCGGGGACCAGTTGAAATAGGGTCCGCTACTCCTCCGCCATCTTTCCTTCTCTCCTCAAGTTTATTTCTAAATATTTCATTCTTTTTTTTTTTTTTTTTAAGTAGGTTCCATGCCCAGTGTGGAGCCCAATGTGGGGCTTGAACTCACAACTCTGAGATCAAGACCTGAGCTGAGATTGAGAGTTGGATGCCTAACTGATCTTGCCACCCAGGAACCCCAGTATTTCATTCTTTTGATGCCATTATAAGTGGGATTGTTTTCTTAACTTCCTTTTCAGTTAGTTCATTATTAGTGTATAGAAATGCAACTAGCATGGTGCCTGGGTGGCTCAGTCAGTTCAGCATCTGCCTTCGGTTCAGGTCATGATCCTGGAGTCCTGGGATCAAGCCCCTCATTGGGCTCCCTGCTCAATGGGGAGTCTGCCTCTCCTTCTGCCCCTCACCCCACTCTCCTGCTCTTTCTCACACTCTCTCAAAAAAGTAAATAAAAAAAAAAGAAATGAAACTTTTTGTATGTCAATTTTCTATTCTGCAACTTAACTGAATTCATTTATTCTAATAGTTTTTTTTATGGAGTCTTCAGGGTTTTCTACATATAAGATCAGGTCATCTATGAAAAGAGATGATGTTACTTCTTCCTTACCAGTTTGGATGCCTTTTATTTATTCATCTATTTATCTATCTAATATCTTTGGGTAGATTTCAAGTACCATTTTGAATAAAAGTGGTAAGAATGGGGGCGCCTGGGTGGCTCAGTCATTAAGTGTCTGCCTTCGGCTCAGGTCATGATCCCAGAGTCCTGGGATCGAGCCCCACATTGGGCTCCCTGCTCAATGGGAGGCCTGCTTCTCCCTCTCCTACTCTCCCTGCTTGTGTTCCCTCTCTCGCTGTGTCTCTCTCTGTCAAATAAATAAAATCTTAAAAAAAAAAAAGTGGTAAGAATGGGCATCTTTGCCTTGTTCCTAACCTTAGAGGAAAAACTTTCAGTCTTTCACCATCCAGTATAAAGTTCCCTGTGGACTCTTCATATATGGCCTTTAATTTGTTGAGGTGCATCCCTTCTGCACATAGTTTGTTGAGTGTTTTTATCAAGATAGGGTGTTGAGTTTTGTCAGATGCTTTTTATGCATCAGTTGAGATGATCATGTGATTTTTGTCCTTCACCTGATAATGGTATATTACATTTATTGGTTTTCATATGTTGAACCATCATGTATCATGTATCTTGGGGATAAATCCCATTTGGTCATGATATACAATAGTTTTGATATGCTACTGAATTCATTTTGCTCCTATTTTAGTGGGGATTTTTGTATCATATTCATCAGGGATATTGCTCTGTCATTTTCTTGTAGTGTCTGTCTGGCTTTGGTATCAGGGTAATGCTGGCCTCAGAAAATGAGTTTGGACATGTTCTTTCCTCTTCAATTTTGTGGAAGAATTTGAGAAGTATTGGTGTTCTTTAGATATTTGGTAGAATTCTCCCTTGAAGCTATCTGGTTTTGGACTCTTCTTTTTTGGGAGCATTTTGATTACTGATTCAATCTCCTTAGTAGTTATTGGTCTATTCAGATTTTCTATTTTTTCATGATTCAGTCTGTGCAGGTTGTATGTTTCTAGGAATTTATTTATTTCTTCTAGGTTATCCAGTTTGTTGGCATATAATTGTTCATAGTAGTCTCATGATCCTTTTTACTTCTGTGACATCAATTGCAATGTCTCCTCTTCATTTCTGATTTTTGTTGAGCCTTCCCTTTTTTGTCCTACTTAGTATAGCTAAGGGTTTGTCAATTTTATTGATCTTAAAAACCAATTCAGTACTTTGATGATTTTTCTATTGTTTTTCTAATCTCTATTTCATTTATTTCTGCCTTTATTTTTATTATTTCCTTCCTTCTGATAACTTTGGGTTTAGTTTGTTCTTTTTCTAGTTCCTTGAAGCATAAAGTCAGGTTGTTGGTTTGAGAGCTTTCTTCTTTTTAAATGTAGGCATGTTCGGCTATCAACTTCCCTCTTAATAGTGCTTTTCTGCATCCCACAAATTTTGGTTCATTTTGTTTTCATTTTCATTTATCTCTAGATATTTTCTGATTTCCCTTGTCTTCTTTGACCTCTTGGTTGTTCAAGAGTGTGTTGTTTTGGGGCGCCTGGGTGGCTCAGTTGGTTAAGCGACTGCCTTCGGCTCAGGTCATGATCCTGGAGTCCCAGGATCGAGTCCCGCGTCGGGCTCCCTGCTCAGCGGGGAGTCTGCTTCTCCCTCTGACCCTCCTTCCTCTCATGCTCTCTGTCTCTCATTGTCTCTCTCTCAAATAAATAAATAAAATCTTTAAAAAAAAAAAAAAGAAAAGAAAAGTGTGTTAATTTCCATATATTTGTAAACTTTCCAATTTTCCTTCTGTTACTGATTTTAGTTTTACTCCATTGTAGTCCGAAAAGATACTTGGTATAATTTCCATCTCTTAAATTTGGTTAAGACTTGTTTTGTGGCTTAACATGTGATCTATCCTGGGGAATGTTCCATGTACACTTGAGAATAATGTGTATTCTGCTGATGTTGGGTGGAATGTTCTGTATATACATGTTAGGTCCATTTGGCTTATTGTGTTGTTCAGGCCCTCCATTTCCTTACTGATCTTCTGTCTGGTTGTTCTATCCATTATTGAAAGTGGGGTACTGAAATATCCTACTATTATTGTGTTACAGTCTATTTTTCTCTTCAGTTCTGACAATGTTGGTTTCATATGTTTGGGTGCTATAATGTTCAGTCAGGATATATTTGTAATTCTTATACTCTCTCTGGTGAACTGGCCCTTTTATCATTATATAATGTTCTTCTTTGTCTCTTGTGACAGTTTTTTACTTAAAGTCTGTTTTATCTGATATAAATATGGCCATTCCTGCGCTCTTGGTTACTAATTGCATGGAATCTTTTTCCTTCTTTTCGTTTCCACCCTATGTGTATCTTTATATGTAAAGTGGATCTCCTGTAGACAGTATATAGTTGGGTATAGTTGTTGTTGTTGTTTTTAATCCACTCAGCCACTCTATGTCTTTTGAGGAGCTTATCCATTTATATTTAAACTAATTAACTAAAAGGGAAAGACTTACAATTGGCATTTTGTTCATTGCTTTCTGTCTTGTAGCTATTTTGTCCCTGGTTTCCTCTCTTTCTGCCTTCCTTATATGTTGTTGACTTTTTGTATTCACATGCTTTGATTCCTTCCTCATTTTCTTTTGTGTATCTTCTATAGGTATTTGTGTGTGTGTGCGGTTACCATAGGGCTTACACAAAACATCTTATATTATAATAATCTATTTTAAGCTGATAACAACTTTAACCATACGCAAAACCCAACTCTTTTGCATCTCTCCACCCCCAACATTGTTACTGATGTCACAAATTACATCTTTATATAATTTATTGTATCCATTAACATAGTTTTATAGTCATAGTTGTTTTTATGCTTGTCTTTTAAATTCTATCCCAGAATTAAAAGTGTTTTTTGCAATACCGTTACAGTATTAAAGTATTCTCTATTTCTTTTTTTACATTTACTAACAAGCTGTATATTTTTATATGCTTTCATGTTTCTGTTTAGCATCCTTTTGTTTCAACTTGTGAACTCCCTTTAGCATTTCTTGGAAGGCGGGTCTAGTGGATGAAATCCTTCAGCTTTTGTTTATCTGGAAAGTGTTTATTTCTCCATTTTTGAAGGATAATTTTTCCAGATATAATATTCTTGGCTGGCAGTTTTTCTCTCAGCCCTTGAATATATATATATATATATATATATTTTTTTTTTTTAAGATTTTATTTATTTGACAGAGAGAGACACAGTGAGAGAGGGAACACAAGCAAGGGGAGTGGGAGAGGGAGAAGCAGGCTTCCCGTGGAGCAGGGAGCCCGATGCGGGGCTCGATCCCAGGGCCCTGAGATCATGACCTGAGCCGAAGGCAGATGCTTAACGGCTGAGCCACCCAGGCGCCCCAGCCCTTGAATATATTATCTTGCTCCCGTCTGGCCTGTAAGGCTTTTGCTGAGAATACAGCAATAATCTTATGGGAGCTCCCTTGTCCATAGTGAGTTGTTCTTCTCTTGCTGCTTTTCAAGACTCTCTGTCTTTGACTTTTGACAGTTTGATTATAATTTGTCTTGCTGTGAGCCTCTTTGGATTCATCATACTTAGAGTCTATGGAGTGTCTTGAAATTGTATGTCCTTGATCATTACTTCTTTAAGTGCTCTGCCCCTTTCTCTCTCATCTCCTTCTGGAACTTCAATAACGCATACATTGGTTGGCTTTATGATATCCTATAAATCCCTTAGGCTTTCTTCACTTTTCTTCATTCTTGTTTGTTTTTGTTCCTCTAACTCAATAATCTCAAATAACCGGTTCTTTCTTGTTTGGTTAAGCATGTTGTTGAACCCCGCTAATGAATTTTTCAGCTCAGCTATTGTATTCTTCAGCTCTGGAATTTGGGTTTTTTTTCTTAATTAATTTATTTGAGAGAAAGCAGCAAGCAAATGGGGGGGGGGGGTAGAGGGAGAGAGAAAATCTCAAGCAGGCTGCACACTCAGCACAGAGCCCAACACAGGGCTTGATCTCACGACCCTGAGATCATGATCTGAGCTGAAATCCAGTCAGACACTTAACCGAATGAGCCACCCAGGCACCACTGTTTGGTTCTTTCTCATAGTTTCTATATCTTTCTTGATATTCTCATTTTGTTCATGTATTATTTTCCTGATTTTTGTACAGACTGGCTTCAGGTAAGGGAAAATCTTTAACAATTTGCCTGGCTATAGATTCTGGGACTTCTGAAAACCTTTTTGGTGGATGTAATTTCTCTGAGCTTATGCTCTAATTTCCCAATTAGAGAAGTCTGCTAGTTTCTTTTTTTTCAGGAGCTCATTTATCTCTTGCTCCCTCTGGTGCCTATCTGTAGTACTGCAGGTTCTCTGCTGTTAACAGCATGAAGCCACCCCACTCAATGACATCCAAAGTACTTTGTACTCAGTGTCATCAAAAGTATATTGTTTCCCCATGAGTACCCCATCTCAGGTAAGATAGAAACCAGGTCCTTGGGCAGCCCTCTGAAAATCCAGAACGTTGGATACATGTTCCACTCTTCCCCTGCCTTTCTTACCACACCCCCATACCCCCCCACCCTGGGCAGAACTACCTGTGCTGAGCTGTGCGAGCTGTAGGTTTCTGGAGTTCTCACAAAGGTATTTTGGTCTATATTTTGTTGTTAAGTCATTGTCTCTTTGGGGCAGTGAAGGCTGGGACTTCCTATTCCACCATCTTGGTGATATCACTGCCTTGTCTCTCTTATAATGTGATATATCATCAAATCTAAACTAGCATCAATTTTTGGACATATTCCAATTTTGGAGATGTTAAAATGTGGGGTGGGGAGAATGACCAATAGCAATGTAAGACACCATCTGTAGTAAGATGTGCCACAGTCTTGTTATGGCAGGAACTCACCTCTAAGTATTAGGGTGAAAGGTTAAGGTGCTGTAAAAAAAAAAAAAAGAGGCCCAAGAAAGCAATGGCTTGGAGCACAAAAAAATCTGTTTCTTTCTCATTAATAGTTGTGAAGCATCCAGGCAGGTGAGTGGGTTAGCACTGCTGCATGCTAAGCTCAAGAACCCACTCCCTTTTATCCCATTGCTCTGCTACCCACTATGATGCAACATCTAGGACATAATTATACCAAAAAATTATTTGTCGTTTACCTGAAATTCAAATTTAATTGGGTGTTTTGTGTTCTATCTGGCAAATTGACACTAGGGCACTATATAGTCTGCAACTATCAAAGCTGCATTCCCGCAGGTTACAACTAGTGAAAGGTGGTAAGAAAATGAGGTGAAGACATGCTGCTTTCCTGAGGTCTAAGCCCAGAAATGTCACATACCATTTCTGCTCATCTTCCAGGGACAAGAACTTAAATTATATGACTATACCTAACTGCAAAGGAGGCTGGGAAATGTTGGTTAGTTCAGTGCTCCAACAAAACGAGAGAACAGATTTTGGAGGACGACCAACAGTCTTCATCAAAAGAACCTCTTGGGTTGATCTTCTATGTGCTTTATTTCTTCTTTCCTTGTCTGTATTTTTGCTCTACATCGTAGAAGCTTTTCTTGATTTTCTCTTCCAAGTGGTCTCTTGAATATCTTATTTTAGCTGTCATATGTTTAATTTCCAAAAGCTATTTGCTATTTTCCAATTTTTCCTTTCCACTAGCAACGTTTCTTGTTTTATGGAGGTGGTATCTTCCCAGATCTTCCTGAGAATATAATTAGAATTTTTAAAGATTCTACTGCTCCATTATAACTTTCTGTTGTCTGGAGTCACTTATTCTATTTACCTTGTCTCTCTCTTTCATGCTTCTAGCCATATTCTTAACTCTGGTGTTCCTCATTGACTGTTTATGGAATAACAGACCAAGTTGATTAATCTCAGTAATTGAGTTGGTTCCCTCTGTTGCTGTATGTTTCCCTGAGAGGTCACTCTCTTGAACAGGAAAGCTGAGGGGGGTCTTCTGGAAGGCTTTTCTGTAGTGTGAGTGGATGGGTCATTGTTGGAGGATGAGGTGGGAAGAGGGTTTGTAAATGTCACAATGACAAAAGTTTTATTCTGGGATATCAATGCTATACTAAACATACCAGATTTCTCCAGATTTATTGGATTTCTATAGAATGAGCCTTCTGGGGTCCTGCTATGTGTGTTTTATTTTTGTCTGGAGGTAAGCATCAGTTACTCTCCACTCTGGAGGTAAGAGGGAGGTGACTGGTGCAGTGGCACAGACAGACCTTCTACAAACTGTATAGTTTTTAGACCCATTTTTCATGTCATCAGTACCTGCCAACCATGAACTCAGAGTCTCTCTGTGGTTTTGCCAGGAAGGCTGGCTCTCACTTCCATCGTCTGAATTCTGGGCTGTGGCTTCCACCACTCTGCTAAGTCATCAATGTGTGTCATCTACTTTTAGAAATTGTTGAAGTCTCTGCACATACCACCCCTCTTCCCTGCCATTCTCTCTGCTGTTATGTTTCGATTCCTTTTATGTTATTTCAGAAGGGGAAACAATCACTTTTGTTCAGACTAGAGTCTTAAACCTTTAATATGCTTACATGCTTTGTGAATCTCCAAGGGTATTTATTGTTTATTTTTGCAACTGCTTCATGAGGTAGGTGTTATGTTGTTAAATGGTGAAGCCTTTGTTCTGCTGAACTCCTTGATGTGTTTCTGTATGCAAATTGGCATCAGGGACTGAGGAAAGCCAAACAGCTTTCTGTAATAGAGTAAAAGTTGGGGCATCTGGGTGGCTAAGTCAGTTAGGTGCCCAACTCTTGGTTTCGGCTCAGGTCATGATCTCAGCATCCTAAGATCAAGCTCCATGTTGGTCTAAAGCACGGAGTCCGCTTGAGATTCTTTCCTCTTCTCCCTCTCCCTCCCCCTCTGCTCCTTACCCTGCTCGAGCTCTCCCTCCCTCTCTCTCTCTCAAATAAACAAATAAATAAAATCTTTATAAGACAGTAAAAGAATCTGCAGTTTCCAGGGCAATTGGGAGAGGATAAGGGCAGCAATGGGAGGGAAGAGAGGAAGCTAGGGACATGCCATGATGGGAGCCCCTCCCCAAGACTTCCAATCTCTCAAAGGGATTCTAAATTTACAGAATGCTTGGTGTGGCAGAATTTCTTGGGGAAGCCAATGAAGGTGCTTAGTTCAGCGACAGGGCTGACAGAGACAAAACAGAGGCTTGTACAGTCTTGGGAACCTCAGGCAAAAGGAGACCATGAGAGTATGAATCTCAGGAACCTGCAGAAATTGTGTGAAGGGTTTGGACTTTCCCACTCTGTGGAACTGACAAGGCTCTGAGGCAATCATACAGAGATCTCTGTGGGTCAGGAGGACTCCAACTGGCACTTGGCATATTTCCAACTTACCTAACCCCCTTTAGTTCACCCTCCACACTAGCCTGAATGATCATGCCATTCCCCTACTTGAAAATTCTGTGGTCTACAGTCCAAAATTCTTTATCCTGGCATCCAACACCCTTCACAATCTGGTCCCTGACTACCTACCAGCTTCATCTCCTCCTCACAGGACACTCTGATTATGTCAAATGTTTCACTGTTCCTTACAACACCAAGCTTTCCCTTCCATCTGAAGTAACCTTCCTCTTCTTTGCCTAGTAAACACCTACTCACTCAAGACCAGGCTCAATCATCATCTCACCTTCTTCCCTCCAAAGAATTAGCCATTCCCACCGTGGTCTCCCAATACTCTGTTCTAAGGAGTTTGTCTTCCTCTGAGTTCCCTGCAGGAAAGACTGTCTTATTCAATTTTGGACCCCAATGTCCAGTACAGGCCAGTTTAAGACCCTCCTCGAGCACCCTAGGGATAATAATGACACCTATCATCCTGCACTGTAACTCTGGGTTTATGTGCCAGTCTCCTACACTCAGAAAATGAAGGGAATGAAAGAGGAAATTAGGGAGGTTAACAAAAAAGGAAGTCAGAGAGTGAATAAGTGGACTAGTCAGGACTCACAGGTCCGAAACAACACAGAAACCCTAGCCTATGAACTTGGTCAAAAGGGGCAAATGAGATTGGCCAGCAAGTCATGTCCCAAGATCAAAGCAAATGCCCAGTACATTGGTCCTGGGTCTTACTGGCAGCTGAGACTCCCAGAAAGTCACAGCAATTGTCACTAAGGCTCTAGGTCTGGAAGGATGATATCAAGCTCCCCAGACAGGACCAGTAGACCTAACTTGTTAGTGGATATAATGAAGAGCGTGGCCTTGGAATCCCACATACCTGATTTGGATCACAGCTTAGCCATTAGGTCAGGTCATTTAACCTTTCAGATTTGTTTTATCTCAAAAATGGGGATACTACCACCTTACAGGATAGTTAATGGAGATCAGAGATAATAGATGCATGAGAAATGGTGCTCAGTGGTGTTTGATGGCAACTTTAACTATTAGGGAGTGTGCCAATTCATACATGCAAGTTTGGTGACTTATGTTTAAAATATCTTGTATGCAGATTTTCAAGGAGCAGGAAAATGTATATGCAATAAAAGTGCTTTGTAGAATACAAAAACATTAATTCAAAGGGATACATGCACCCCTGTTTATAGCAGCATTATTTACAACAGCCAAATTATGGAAACAGCCCACATGTCCATCAACTGATGAATGGATAAAGATGTGGTGTACAGACAATGGAATATTATTGAGTCATAAAAAAGAATGAAATCTTGCCATATGCAACAACATGGATGGAGCTAGAGATATAATGCTAAGTGAAATAAGTCAGTTGGAGAAAGACAAATACCATAATGATTTCACTCATAAGTGGAATTTCAGAAACAAAACAAATGAGCTAAGGGGAAAGAAAAGAGAGACAAAGCAAGAGACAGACTCTTAACTGTAGAGAACTGGTTACCAGAAGGGAAGGGGGTTGTGGAATGGATGAAACAGGTTAAGCGGATTAAGGAGTGCACTTGTCGTGATGAGCACTGGGTCATTAAAATAAAAGCTTTTTTTAAAAAGTGCTTTGTAAACTGTAGTGTCCTACATATGTCAGGGAATTGTTTGGGAAGTCTTTTATAGTTGGAAAAAATACAGGCTTTGGATTTAGGCAGAAGTAGGTTCAGTTCCTGACCCTGCCATTTACTTGCCAAGTAATCTCGAGTAAGTCGCTTTCTGTCTGCCTGTTTCTCCAACTGTCATATGTGGGTGATTCTTACTTCCCAGGCTTAACGTGAGAATTCAACATGATGAGTATAAAGCTCCTAGCACATCCCTTCCTGGGTGGGTGGCAGGATCCCATGTGATAGGTTAGGTTATGGGTGGTGTCAGAATCATATTCTGGCAATTAGCTACAATGAAGAAGTCCCCTCACTCGGGAAGAGCAGGACCCAACTGGCAAGAGATGTAGAGAGGGGTCTTCTGTATCTGTTGGAGGAAATCTGGGTGAACATTAAACTGCCATGCAGAAAACACTGAAATCCGCTATGTGGAGCCAGGCCTAAACCAGGAGGGCAGGAAGCTGGGAGGGCCCTTGCCCAGCTGTCCCAGCCTTGGGAACTAAACTATTGCCACTAAAGGCAAAGACTGCCATTGTGGGTTCATCCCAGCCCTCACCCCCTGCTCCCCGACACTATCATTCTTCCTAAGCACAAGGAAGTGCCAATCAAGAATCTAAAGGAGAAAAGGTTCTCAGACTTGGCATTGACTTCCCACAAAGCGAATGGTCCAGGGCCACATCAAGAGGCCATCCTAGCTCCCACTTTCAGGGACTCACTTGGTCCCAGGCCAGCCCCCCCAGGTGGCTCTTCCTTCTGAAGCCACTAGGTGCAAGCAATGGAAAGGGCATCAGCTCAGAATCAAGGGAGGCCCAAGTGTGAACTCTGGCTCCACCACACTCCTGACTTCACGTCTCCTCACTTGTGTCCTCATCTTATTCCCTTGAGGGCTGCTGTGCCAGCTCACAGAAACAAAGATATAAATGTGACCTGTAGCCTCTACAGCAGATGTGGATGCTCAGTGTTACTTCTTTCCTCTTGTCTTCCTCCTCAAAGGCCCCAGAGACTCAGCCTGCTTTCCTCTGCTTTTCAGAGCAGCCACCCATTCTTCCTGGGATCCAGCCCCCTTGCAGGGAGGCTGCAGTGCAACCAGCTCCCCAGCTCCCACTTCCTCGATGCCCCAAATAAGTACACAGGTCCTTTTCATTGAAGGGTTTTACTGCTAATCACAGATGCAGGTTAGGGTGGGGGAACAAGTCACAAACATGGGGGACTGTGAAGGTCCCTGGATCGTGGCTCCCTGAGGGCTTCCCTTTCGTTCCTAAGGCAGGACCAGACCTCTTCTCCAGGCTGAGGAGGCCCCTTCCACTGGGAGGGCAGCTCCTCCCAGCGCAGGTGGGGCACAGCAGATGGGAACTGACAGCCACCACAATATGCCCTAAGCAGTTCATCTACGATTTGGAGGACCTTCAGACAGTGATGCCCACCTCACAGGTACTTCCTCAAAGGCCAGGGGATGGTTGCCCTAATGACATGAGCATGTGCTAAGCCTACCCTACTTCTCTTTCCTCCCAAGGAGATGAAGCCAAGACTGGATCCTCCAAACTTTCCAAGGCAAGAAACTGGCCTGGAGAGCGGCAAGGATTCTTACTCAAGAGTCCCTTCTCAGGACTTTCCAGAGATCCTGGCTTCAGAGGCAACAGGAAACCATTCTCCAAAGTGGGATGAAGGGCTTGAGGTCAAGGGGCCAGCAGCAGATCCTAGAGATCTTCCTACACAAGGCTGGGGTCTCTCCGCCTCTCTCCCTCATCGTCCTTCAGCTGGAGTCTTTCCCAGCCTGCTCTCCCATGTGCGTTTTCTGGTGGCGGATGAGGTTTGAGCTCCGGGAAAAGTGCTTCCCGCACAGAGTGCACCAGTAGGGCTTCTCCCCTCTGTGGGTCCTCTGGTGTGCTCCGAAGTTGGAGATGTCGCTGAAGGTCCGCCCACACTCAGCGCACTCATAGGGCCTCTCACCTGTGTGCGTGCGGTGGTGCACGCCAAAGCTGGAGCTGTTGCTGAAGCTCTTCCCGCACTCACAGCAGATGTAGGGCGCTGGCTCCAAGTGGGTCCGATGGTGCACCGCCAGAGTGGCGCTCTGGCTGAAGCTCTTGCCACAGATGTCACAGCGGTACGGCCGCTTGCCCAGGTGGTCTTGCTGGTGCGTGGTGAGGTCCGAGCGCCGCCGGAAGCTCTCCTGACACTTGGGACATTTGTAGTGCTTCTCTTCCAGGTGGATCCGCTCGTGCCGGATGCGGTTGGAGCTCCTCGAGAAGCTCTTGCCACATTCGGAACACTTGTAAGGCTTCTCGCCCGTGTGGATGCGCTGGTGTGTTCTCAGGTTGGAGGTATTATTGAAGGTTTTCCCACACTGGGCACATATGAAGGGCTTCTCATCGGTCTCGGGCCTCGGGTGAGCTGTGGGGCTTCTGGGCTCTCCCGCGGGGACAGTGACTTTCTGCCACGGCTTTTTGGGGTGGATCTCTTGCGGACCTTCCGATGGGCTCTCTTGCCCGTGCTCTTTCTCCCCGTCTGGGATCCGAAAACCCTCTGAGTCATCCACTCTCCACGGCTTACCCCATTCCCCTTCCTCAGGCAGGTGCTGTTCTGGATTCTGCTCCTTCTCACTGCCCATTTCTGAACCCTGAGAATGAACACAAATGGCCAACACCTTTATTCCTGGGGTCTGGCTCCACCACAGGGCAACTTTGCTCTGGCTGAAGGGGTGTACACCTTCCCCATGGAACCATCCATCAGAAATGACCTCAATTAACGGGAATACTTAGAGAGAATGCCTTTACTTAATAACTCTCAAGTGACAAACTTCCACAGATATTTAAAGCTACCCATCAGAGTAAAAAGAAGGCATCACTTTTGTCCCCTCCCAACAGATAGTTGTGCAATGTGAATAATGTCACTTTTTTTCATACCACTAACAATGACAGTCTAGACTCTTAATTCGTGTGCAGCTAAAGGAGCTTCCAGTTGGGGACAGTTCCATTTCTCTGCCTAACTCTAAGCTAACTGAAACTCCTTTTATGTTTAATCTTTTTTGAAAAACCTTCCTTAAAAGTATCCATTTGCCTGCTTTCAAAATGAACAGAACCTCTCATTCTTGAGGCTCTCCCAGTTGTTTAAATTCTCTTAAATGTTCCGCCACCCTTCCCTTCCCCAGACCGCAGCCTAGCCTAGCAACTAGGGTTAACATCGGGGCCCTCCACGACCCACTGCGGGGACTGGGCTATGTCTGCTGATTGGTCAATATCCACTTCCACTCTCCAACACCGTGCACAGCCACATGCACACCACATCACACACACACACACACACACTCACACAGCCATTCTCACATACCAGCCACACTCAACCATGTTCTCACACCATACACACCTACCATAGTCACACACATACAGCCACACACAGACACATACACACACACCACACACTCACATACACTTATAGAAACTGACAGTCACACACATCACATATACACACACAGCCCTTCCAAACATTTAGCCACATACGTGGCTACACAATCACACAGGTATATCCATACCCCACACAAAATCTCACACACACACACACACACACACACACACTCACATGCCACCTACAAAGACTCGCAGATACAAACCACATTCTCTCCCCCACACACAGCTACCCATACGCACTGCCAACTTCGGCAAACATCAGTAAATGCTTGCTGGGCGACACAGACTCTGAGCTCCTACAGCCCGGGACAGGCCACGAGGAGACGAAGTACTTCCGGGCCAGTGCAGGTGGTGTTTCCTCTGGGCCCTGGGGCAATAATGGTGGGGAAGGCCCGGCGGGCACGCACAGATGCTGTGCAGTGACAAGAGCAAGAGACGAGGGGCGGAAGCACAGGCTGTGACAGGCCAGCGAGGGGAGAACGTGACAGAATTCCTTCAGGTCAGCAAGTATTTCTGGAACACACAAGAGCAGTCACGGAAGGGGCACTGACTACACTTCAGGCTGGATCCTGATAGCGACACACACTATAGAACTGTGCAAATCGTTCAAGCCCTCTGAGCCTCGACTCCCACATCGCTAACACCGCGACGCCTGTCTATACTGCAGGACCCTGTGGCGGAGGAGATGCCCCCAGTGCACTCAGGGTGCTTGTGGCGCGTACGAGTAACGCAGCAAATGACAGCCGCTATGACCACTGTGGAGGACACTATATCCTAGCCCTGCACAGATTACAAGAATGAAAAAGATCCCTTACATGATCTTGTTAGGAAAGAAAACAAAATTTTTTTAATTAAAAAACAGTACAAGAAAAACAAAAAATGGTGAAATACTGACAGAGCCTCAAATCTTTGAGTGGAGGCCGGCAAATTTTTCTGGAAAGGGCCAGGCAGTAAATATTTAGTAAACATCTGGGACCACAGGATCTCCATTGCAACCACTCAACCCTGCCCTCTTATCATAAAAGCAGCCACAGACAATACACAAAGGAATGAGTGTGGCTGTGTTCCAATAAAACTTTATTTAAAACAAAGGGAGGTGAACTACAGTTTACCAGTCCCTGTTAGAGAGTGTTTCTTGAAAAATCTAGATAAGAGACATGAAGGAGGCTTGCTTCACTTTCAAAAATGCAAGTAAACATCAGAAACAATTTATTCCTTGATACTAACTGTTTCCTGACAATCCTTTTAAAAATCACAACCCCATTCTCACACTCCCAGTGCTCCTGCCCCACGGCACTTCTCACCTGCTAACATTCTATTTATTTCTTACATCTTTTAGTGTCTGCCTCCCCCTGCTAAAACATAAGTCCCATGAGGGACAGGGTCTTTGTTTTCTAATGTAACCCAAATTCCTCAAGTAGTGACAGTCATTTATAGCAGATCTTTAACAAATATTCGTTGAATGAGCTGAGTGAAGGGCAGGCCTGTCTCCAGAACCCATTTCATGCTTATTTGTGGCTGTCTCCCCCACTGTTCCTCAGGAATCTGCCCACTCTTCCACCTTTAGGCACCCACAGAATCTTGTACGTACTTGCTTTTACAGTGATTTGCAATGATCTTTTCACATATCTGTTTCCACTAGCAGTTAATAAGCAATTTGAGGGCAGAGACTGGGTCATTTTGGCAATCTCTCCCCAGCACGAGGCACTGCTCAAATGTTTTCTGAATGTCTGAGTCAATGGATATGATCTGAATTCAGTCCCCAGCCCTGCCCACCCCACCTAGGGCTCCAATACCTCTCTCTGTGCAGGGGGCTACCTGGCCCCTTCTCACATCCAATCCTGTTATTCTAACAGCCTGCAATATACCAGGCTCTGACTCTACTCAGGACCGAATGCTGGATCAAAATAAGAGCAAAAAGATTTAGGATTATGATTATTACCCTCAATTTATGGCACAGTGCAGGGAAATAGGCCACGAACTCCAGAAACTGGCATACAGTGTAGAAGGTTCAGTTCTGGGGGGTCAGGAACTGTGCCTTAGTCACCTTTGCATCCACTCCTCAATGCCTCGCACGGCACCTGGCATATTATACAGGAACCAATAATAATAAACATTTTTGAAGCTCATACTAAGTGCTAGGCCCTGGACTGAACACTATATGCAAATCATGTCACTTCATTTTCACAACCTATTTTAGAGATGAGGAAACTGAGGCTCAGAGAAATTGTAACTTGCCCCAGGGCACAAAGCAAGTGAGTGGCAGAACTGGGACCTATGCCCATCACTCCAAAGCCAGGGCTTTTAAGCATGACACTAGCAATGGAGAGGAGGAGGGAGGAAGACAGGGAGGGAGGGGAGAAGGGAGACAGGAGACTGGAGAGGGGGGGCGGTGAAGGGAAGGAGGAAGGAATAAGAACAGTGCCAGGTGAGTTCAGATGACACAGGCGAGTCTCCCTGAAGAGATCAGGGATGAGCAGCTGCAGGGATAAGTCAGTATCTGAGTTAGGACTTTGCAGGATGGGTGAGCAAGATTGGGACTTGCAGAGATGGGGAGCCCGCTATCTACTGAGAACACAGTGGCAGGTAAAGTACAGAAGTACTTTCATGTCACATTTCAAAGATTTGGGGAGAGAAGGGCCCATTGGGGCCAGGAGGCTCAGAGGTACAGGGAGGACCAAGGGTGGAAGGGATTGGGGCAGTGGAAAAGCAGCCAGGGCTAAGAAGTAATAGCCAAGAAGATAGGGCTGGTGATCACAGATGCTGAAGGTCAAGGGCCTGGGTTAGAGTGAAGGGGCCAAGCTGGAAAGTGGTCTGAAGGGCCAAAGTTCGGGGTCTTTAGGGTCAAGTCAAGGGGTAGGGGGTGGGGAATGATGCAGAGAGAGGAGCTTAGAAAGACCAGGGACAAGGTGTTGAAGAACAGGGAACTGTACCGGGTAGCTGCATAACGGGTCAGATAGAGGGGACGACAGGAGTCAGAGGGCCCGCAGGAGATGGGCAGGGGAGAGGAGGCACAGGCTGCAATCAGAGGTGTTAGGGGACCGGGGCCCGACGCTGGGTTGTGAGTAGCGGGGAGAAGCCGATGGCGGAGTCTAGGATACGCGCGTCCTAGAGCACAGGTCTGGGTTTTGAGTAGCCGGATGGCTTGGGAGGGAGGGATGAGAGAGGGGGAGGGGCTGGCCCCCAAAGTATGGTCGGTGCCGGCGGGGGGAGGACCTGGACTGAAAGGCCAACTGGAGGGCCTGTGGGGAGGGGCTAGGGCAGCCTCCTGGCCGCGCGGGCCAGGGGCGGGGGCCAGGGGTCGGGGCGAGGGGACCACCGGCTCCCATTTACTCCCCACCGGATCCAGGGAGCAAAGCCACAGCCTCTAACTCCCCGGAGGGAGGGAGGGGGCCACGTTCAGAGTTCCCCGCGAAGCCGTGTCCACCTCCCCCCGCGACCTCGGGCCCAACCCGGACCCACCTCGCTCCCGCCGCTCCGTCAGGGACAGCGCCGCCTCGGTGGGCCGGGGGAGGAGCCGGAGCCGGAACCCAGAAAGGACCCGCCCTACCTCTCCAGGATTGGTTCCTGAGGGGAATCCTTCCTTCCCACTGGCTGTACTGGCTGCCACAACGCAAGAAACCCAGGCGGGGCCGCCAGTAAGCTTTGGCCTCGGGCAAGGCCTGCTGGGAGTTGTAGTCCTGAGGAAGAGCGTAGACTCGGAGAAGGAATCTGCGAAGTTTAGAACTGAGTAGCCAAGACTGAGTTCTCTTCCAAGGTCCTCGGATTTCCTTCTACGTTCACGCGTTAAAAGCCCAAGGTGCGGGGCCACTGGTCTGGCCAGCAGTAGAATACGTAGAGCTAACGTGAATGACCTCCACGGAATCATGAACTCAGTTTCTTCTTTACTTTGAGCTGGTGGCACTTGACGATCCTGTAGACATCCCGTGAAGCCTTGATTCGCGCGCTTTACTTGAGGTTTATAATTAAAAGTCAGAGGATTGTAGAACTAGAAGGGAGATTAAAGATCAACTAACCCAATCCGTTTGTCAGAGAAACTAAACGTTCCCCGTATGAGGCGCTGCCTCTGGGTTCCCCAACGCTTCTGCACAGGGATTTTTCTGCGTCCTACCTGGATAAAGCTGACTGCCATTCATCAAGCCGGCACAATAAGACTTCTAAGGTATATCCAGGGTGAAGGTTTTTTTTCCCCCCAAGTTTTATTTAAAAAAAAAAAAAAAGTCTAATAGAATATTCTCATACCTGCACGGTATTTCAGTGCAAAGAGCAAAGAATATTGTCTTCAGAGCTAGATAAACTAGATTTATAATCCCAGTTCTACCGCCCAACCATTTGGAACACCATTTTCCTCCCCTGTAAAATCCCTGGCAGAATTGTTTTAAGGATTAAATGAGGTAAAGCTTCTGCTTCCGCAAATATCAGTTCTCTTTCCTGCTGGTAAATTCTCTTGTGTGCAGCCAGTGTGAACAATGGGAATTAGTTTTTAAGATTAAGATATTCTGGAAAGTATGTTTGAAACTGAGTATGAATGAGTAAAATATAAATCCCCCACATACACTATTGCTTATAAATTGATATAAATAAAATACTGAGAAGGCAGATCAGAAATAAAACTGTGGCTTTATTTCTAACTGTGGTTAAAGCTTGCTTGGGTGGATTCAAGGCTATTCAAAAACCAATCCCATAAGGTGTTTTCCTATTACCAGTGCAAAGCCCTTCCCCACAACTTCTCATTCATGATGAAAATAACATCATGCCAAACAACAAATATCAAATTTTATTTAAGAACTGTGCAAAAGCAAACCAAAAATTTCACCCATGCATTGTGATAATTACATTTATATATCAACTTGACCAGGCTACAGGGTGCCCAGACATTTGGTTAAACATTATTCTGACTGTTTCTGTGAAGGGTGTGTTTGGATGAGATTAATATTTAAATTGGTAGAATGAGTAAAGCAGATTGCTCTCCCTAATGTAGGTGGGCCCCATCCAATCAGTTGAAGGCCTGAATAGAACCAAAAAGCAACCCTCCCCCTAGTATGAGAGAATTCTTCCTGCCTGACAGTCTTTAGCCTGGGACATCAGCTTTTTTTCCCTACTTTCAGGCTCGTATGGAAATATTGATTCTTCCTGGGTCTCCAGCTTGTCAGCCTTCAAACTGGAACTACGCTATTGGTTCCCCTTCGTCTCCAGCTTGCTGACTAACCCTGCGGATCTAGGGACGTGCCAGCCTCCATAATCATGTGAGCCAATTCCTTATAATAAATCTCTTTATACATATAAATATAACAAACATATATTGCCCAGGAGGATCCTAACTATTACAAGCACTAACAGAGAACTTCTGACAGAAAGATCCAGTTTCTATTGGGTAGAACTGTGTACTCCTCTGCAAACTGAGATCAGCCAGTATTTCCACAAAGAGGCCAGATCACATGTGTGCAATGACTTGAAAGTGAGTAGGCTTCTTTCTGCAATCCATGCCAAAAAATGAGGTTCATTATTTTAACCTCACACAGGAGCTACCAACTTCCTATTTGAAATCAATACTCTCACCTAAGAGGCTGTTTGCTACACAAGGTGTCACGTCTTCTAGGATAATGGTCTTATGGGGAAAAAAAGCCTCTACACTGGTGGTTAAAACTGCCACTTTTCTAGCTGGACCTCTCTAAATCCCAGGAGGAAATTCGAAAAGGCCAGGGTAACAGACAGACTCATCCATGGCTGTCTTTCCAAGGCCACGCACAGCTGGGCTGCTGTGTTTGAAACTGTGCCTCCCAGCTCCCTGATTGTGCTCTTGAGGCTTTTCAGGATTATGGCTACCACATTTAAAATCCCTGCACCTGGTTAGCATCAATAGGTAAGTTAGCTTTGAAAACATGTACATTAGCTCTGAATGTCAGGACACTATACTGTAAACAAGCATCAAGGAAACAGAAAAGGATGGCATGTTTTACCCTTCCAGCTTCCCCACCCCATATTCCAGAAGAAAGAAGGAAGAGCATGTGACCCAAAATATGTTTACTTTTAAAAAGCTGGCTTTGGTCTGCACTGAGAGAAGGGAAAAAGCCATTCTGGAGGGGACAAGAGAGAAGTCAGGGACTGGGCACCATAACTTCGTGACTAAAAGGTCAAGTGCAGGATGAGGCAGGGTGAAGTTCCTCTAAATAGCTCCTCGAGTAGAGAATCCCTGTATCTTGATGACACACATTCACCGTCATCACCTACACCTAATCATCACCAAACCTTCATTTGGTTTTCAGGAATTCTTCCAGAGCAATGGGAATTTTAAGTCCCCAGAAGGATGACAGAGTTTAGAACTGAGCCCTGAGTGAAAGGTGGGTTGAATCAAAATCACAAGGTCTAGAACTGGGGAAAGGCGATGGGATGTTTTGGAATCAGGTGTTGGGCCAACAGACTGAAATCCAGGCTAGGGTGCTGGACCATCAGGGGAGCAGGTAATGAGGTACAGCCCTAAAAAGAAGGAACCTTGAGCCCCTGTAGGGCTGGGGCAAGGTCAGTGGGCCAGGGCAGGATCATATCCCCAGGTGGGAAAAGCTCCGGTGCCTGAGGAGGGAGTAAGGAAGGGTCCACGTTCATGGCCACGTCTCCATTCGCATGGCCTTTTTCTTCTGGCTTGTGGCCAGTTGGTGGCTCTGATTTCTGGAGTTCCGAGCAGATGATTAGAGGTGCTGTATTTTTCCCTCCATCATGAAGGCAAGGCTCAAAGAAAGGGCGAAGGGGGCCAGAGAAAGTGTGGGTGAAAGTAAAGATGTGGGATCTGCTGGTCACATTGTAGAAGGAAACAATGCCTGCTTCATAGTCCAGGAAAATCCCCACGCACCGTGGGGGCTCCTTGAGGCGCAAGGTGGTCTGTGGGGATGTGAGAGCTTCATACTCCTGCTCGCTACTCTGGCGGACAAGCCAGTGTCCATTGGCGGGCGTGGCAGTGACCTTCCCCTTCCTGCTCACGGACTCACTACACACTCCCAGGGCCCATTTGGTCTTGTTTCCCACGTCCACCTCCCAGTAGTGACAGCCCACCGTGAAGTACTCAGCGCCCAGGACGCTGACGACAAAGTCAAATCTCTGGGGGCCATCGGGCACAGGCTGCCTTCTGTCTCCAAGCCTCACACATCGCCGGTCCTCAGACAGGATGAGTTTGGGATGTGCTGTGTCCGGGTCCAGGGTCACTGCCACTGCAGAGAGTCACTGACAGGTGAGGCTGGGAAAGGCAAGGTCTTAGGGGATCTTTGGGTAGCTTTGGAGGGAAAGATAATCCCTAGGTCTGTGACCACTGTCATTGGCCTATTTGATCTCATGGTTCCCCCTCCCCTATGTGTTAAGGAGCCAAAGAAAAACTGTCTTCCAGTCTCCTAGATCTGCTGGCAGTGTATTAAGTTGAAAGAGGAAAATGTATTTCATCTGTCTGTGAAGCTGCCTTAATCCTTAGGAAACACTGCCTTTGTCTTCGATGGTCCCAAGGAATCTAATGGATGATGATAAACATAGGCTTTGATGTTAGACCCAGTAGCCAGCTAGGATGTGTGAGTCCCAGCTCTGCCACTTGCTGGTTTTGTGACCTTGGGCTTGTTATTTATCTCCCAACTTCAGTTCCTTCCTCTGTAAAATGGGAGTAGGGGCTCCCATTTGTACAAATGTGTATAAATTTGTACAAATTTGATGAGCTAATATAGGAGATGGTGCCTAGTTCACACAGTGAGTATGTGATGCTTGGTAGTTAAAATCATTGCTTATAATTATCATTTCTAAATGGTAATATAGAGAGAAGGATTCTTCTTTAAAATTGTGGATTACGAGGGTCACAGTGAGTCTCCCCCCTTCCCCATGTACAGAAAATAGGCTCTTCTTGGAGAGTGAACCCGTGAAATCTGTACTCAGTCAGGTGGTGGGAGTGAGCCAGACCGTGAGTGTCAGAAGGGTTTTTGAGCACCTTGGTTGGTGATCTGGTGTTCTCTCAAGTGCCAACTCATCAATTCTATTGTACCTGCCTGAAGGAAGCCATGTGAACAGAAGGAGGATGAGCAGCCAGAAAATTGATAAGCAAAGCAGTGAAAATAACAGGTCTCATTAAAATAACAGCAAAAAACCCTCCCACTACTTAGGAATAAAATGAAAAGAGATGTGCAAATCTTTTAGAATAAAACTATGAAAGCTTTTTGTAGTCTGCACTGTGGGAGCATGGGCCTCACCCATTCTCTTCTCTGAGAATCTCAGTCACCACCCCCCGCAAAAGAAAACTGATTTTTGAAGAAGGACGTGGCAGGTGTGTAGACGGAAATAGGAGCACTGGCTATTGGTCCAATTGTGGAGTAGGAAGGACTTCCCAAACTTGAAAGCATGGAAGAGACTACAAAGGAAAAGATGGATAAACTTGACTACATAAAAACAAAACACTCATGCACCAAAAAAATACCATAAGGAAAGTAAAATGAAAATGAAAAAACTTGGAAAAATAAGTTGTGAAAAATATGAAAAGAACTAGTATACTTTATATAGAAAGAATCCTTACAAATCAAAAAGTAGCCAGGACAGGACAGGAGCAGACAAGTCACAAAGATGATGTACGAATAACCAATAAACTTAAGATAAATCTCAAAAATCATAGAGAACCCATAAGAAGATTAACATGTATATTTATCAGTGTTCTATAAGGGGGGAGACTTTCTAAATCTAAATGTGACCCCAAAAATCACAGATTTTTTAAAATTTGATAAGCAGATAAACAGATTTGATTTTAAAAAGCTCTAAATGACAGTCTGCATTCCACAGGACCAGAGCTATGGGCTCTGACATGTGGATGACCTGACTGGTGTAACTTACCAAAGTGCAGCCTTGCCCTCCTCCAGCCTAAAAGACATAAAGAGGATGCTTGAATTAAAGATAGAAAAACTGAGAACTCCTGGGGCATGTGGGCCAAGTGTGGGAAAAGTGTACCTCACCTGAGTTCGCCGCAGCTCTTTTCAACTCTATACAAGAAGAAAGAAGGGGGTGAGCTATTGCTGGAAATACAGACCCAATGGGAGATCAGGTGGTACGGGAGTTAAAAGAGCATGGGACACTTACTCAGTTCACTCCGGAGTTTCTCTAAAGAATAAAAACAGTTGGACCAATCAAAACAAGGGCTTCTACATGCCCAGAGCGCTGCAGTCCCATCCCAACCACATTCCCACATCGGATCCTCAGTAGCAATACACTGAGCTTCCCCATGATGGGACTTGCAATAGCAGTGCCTCCCAGCCATGGGCCAGGGCTCCCTGGCGACACGGCGGAGGGTCAACCAATTCCTGTGTCCACCAGCATGTCCCAGCAGACCGAGTCAATGACACGTCTTCTGCATATAGGTCATGACAATGTAAACATTTGTAGGATGTTGTGGGAGTAGAATAAAGTATAAGTTCATTTAAAACAATCACCCAATTTCCATGTGATTTCCTTAGGTATGTTTTCTCAATGTAAAATAAAACAGACATGTCGTCCTGTGTCTGAAGATTTTTTTGGTTATGAAGAGGTTCTCATACGTGAAGTGGTGGAGAAACACTGCTCCACATATTCACTTTAATGAGGATCCATATGCTTTGGATCCCTCCTAAGGGAATGTCACGCCTAGGGAATATAAAGGGTCTCCCAGGCGGCTTCACCTATGGGAGGTGAGGGCTTCCTGGTCAGACCTTTCCAGATAACAGTTCTATGGGAAAGAGGAACAGGGAATATCTGAGAAGAGAGAACTTTGAGAGCCAATACATCTCCAACCCCCATGACCTCAAGTGCCCTTGCCGCCCTCTTCTGCTGCAAGAAGTAAAACCGAGACACTCATCCTAAAGCAAAGACATCAGCAGAAGGAGGTTTGTGCCACGGATGAGGCGAGGAACTTACTGAGGGCTTTATGGAGCCTTCCTAAAAAACAGAAAAAGGCACGAGTGAATAGACGGGCCACAGGAAGGCTCATCACTCCATCCCCCCTGGTGGAAAGGGCGATGACCAGCCTGTGGACCCCGAAACCAGTCACATCTCTCAAAGTTTGGACTGGAGAACTTGGTAGTGCTGCTGCCACTTTCCCAGTGACCCGGTTGCCCGGAACTTTGGGTTCTCCTTTCTCGGCCCTCCCTTTCTGTCTGGCTCCTTTTCTGTGGTCCCCGTGAGGGCTTCTGTGTGTTTCTAACTGTGTGCTCATGCGTGTGTGTCTTGCTGCCCTTCAATAACCTCCTGTTGGTAAATAGCTCTGCTGTGAGACTAGCTGAAGGCCTAGCATCAGCTCGTGGACATGGCTCTATTATTCTCGACAGTGACTCCGCTGAAGTCCTGCAGACCGACTGATACATTAGGAGGTCCCAGGTTTGGGGACATAAGCTGTAGACTTCCGGGGAGTACTGTACTTGTGGCTTTTCCAGAAAGGCCATCAGCCCACATTTTCTCCTAGTGCTGGCTCTGCCAGAGAATTAAAGTTATACATCTGAGTCCGCAGCCATGCCCTGTGCTAAGGGCTGGGCATGTGTTAGGCATTGCGCGCTCGGGCGGTGAAACCGAATATGATATGGCCCTTAAGGAACTTATCATTTTTATGATTCCCGTTATTAATAGCCTCCATTTGTTGTGCCCTGTTCTTATAATGAGGTGGGCACCAAATCCCCTCAACAATGTGAGGTGCCTATAATTAGTATCCTCATTTTCTAGAGTGGCGGGCTGAGGCTCAGAGGGACATGGAGATTTGCCCAGGTCATCCAGCTAACAAGTGGCCAGGGAGGCTGGATTCCAGCCTACGTCTGTCTGCCTCCCAGTCAGAGGACGGCCCCGCTACACCACACTATGCCTTCTGCCCTTGGACAGAATAGCCATAGCGTCCCTGAGGTGTGTGCGCCCACACTTTCACCACCTTGGAGGAGAGGAGATGCGGAAATCAGTGCAGATGGAGCCATTTTTGAGCCAGGGACTTGTCTTCCCAGCAAGACCTTCCAAGGGCAGAGCTCCCATTTTTTGGTACCCTGGGTGTGTCTAACTTTTACTCACAGTGGCCCAGGGCAAACAATTAATGAAGATGAAAAATGGGAAGGGAAAGGGGTACCAGGCTTTGTAATAAGAACTTTTTAAGTTGTCTATTTTAATCCTGAAAACAATCAGGTGAAGGGACTTACTGTCCCCATTTTACAGATGGGGAAACCAAAGCTCAGAGCAGTAAAGTGCCTTCTCCAAGACCAGTAAGTGGCAGACGGGTGATCTGAGCCAGGTGTCACTGATCCAGTCACTTTCTGTAGAGTCTGTGATCCTCCCATCATAACACACTGCCTCTCTCAATGCAAAAGTTGTATGGATTTTTGAGATGCTCATACACCCCATATGACCATAATAATACCTTCTTAAATAGTAAGTAGACCTTCTTTTTAAGTGATTGGTGGAAAGGCTGATGAAAGGAGCTCAGGACAATCCAGACCTATGAATGTTGACCAAGGGCATCCCCTCACCATGGCCGTCCTATAGCCCCTTGATACGCGAAAGTAAATTCCAATAATATTAGTGGAAGATGTATGTGTGTGTGTGCATGTGTGTGTTTGTGGGTGTAATGTATGTATGATAGTCTGTCGGCATTCATGTAGAAGTAGAAAGAATATGTTCTTTGTTATTTGTTCCCTACTCTTTATTCTATACATATAATTACCTTTTTCTTTTGCGTGGTCTGAGAGAAGATTTTCTAGAGGAAGAAAAGTAAATGAGATTCTGTGCCATTACTTTGAGGGTCCCCAACTCCTACTGAGTTAACCTGCTCTTAAACCTCCCTATCTCCACCTCCCTGACCCAGACCCTCACCATCTCTCATCTGGATGACAGAAATGGTGCCCCCCACATCCTGTCTTCTTCCCTCTGGTCCCGTCTCAACACCGCCGCCAGAAGAGCTTCTTGAAGCACAATTCTGGTCAGGATTGCCCTGTTCACTGCTTTACCACTGCTCCGAGAAGAAAAACCGAAACCCTTCACATGATCTACAAGGCCTCCCCTGGCCTGACCCCTGCTAAGTCCACAACCTCATCCCCTGTCACCTTTCCCCTCACTTCTGCACTGTGTGTCTTTCACATATTGTTCTTTCTGCTGTGGAAGGTTTTCTGTTCCCTCTTCCTCCAAGCCTGCCTGTCTTCCAGATCAAACATCACTTCTTGTGGGGCTCCGCTCCTGTCCCTCAAGTTTGGTCGGTTGGTTCCTCCTGGTTCTGGTCTTTACGGCCCTTAGAACTTCCTCTCGTGGCGTTTGTGCACATTTATTTGTGTAATTACTTCACTTAGGTATGCTTCCCTGACTGGACTGAAAGCTCCAACAAGGCACAGACTGTGTCTGCTTTTACTCGCCATTGTGACCCCAGAGTCTAGTATAATCTGGGGCACTTAGTAGACAATTACTAGTTGTTTGTTGAATGAATAAAAGCTCCCCCCCCATGTTAGATCCACACGACTCCCACAGAATAGGATCAAGCAGTGAGTTCACATACAAAAATCACCGAACATACTGGAAAGCAAGCTCTGACAAGAGTCTGCAAAAACTGGAAAAGACAGGTATAGATGCCCCACCACCCCTGCCAGCAAGGGCAGCAGATAGTGGGATTTTCAGGTATACAATTTAGATTAGCGGGCCCTGGGAGCACAAAACGAACAAAACACAATAACATCCCCACCCAGCTCAGGACACTTACCTACCTCCATCACCTGTTCATAGAGAAGCTTCTCTAGAAGACAGAGAGAGATATGGCAGCTCAGTTTAAGGAAGCGTTTTTCCTAATAGGCAGGTTTGTCCAAAGATGGCCCAAGCTGCCTGAATAGGACTTTGCTCCTTGTCACCGTGGGTGTGCAACTGTTTGAAAGGATTAGAGGGTCTTCAAACCATCAGATAGGGGAAGGAGTATTGGATTCTGTGACTTTCAGGGTCATTTGCAACCCGGTGATCCTGTGAAATTCAACCGTATTCATGGGGTTTCATCTCATGGATAGAATTGCGTTTCTTAATTAACTAGAAGGCTGGCATGATCAGTTATTTTTTAATTTATCAAAAGAGAAGGATTCACAGCTCTACCCAGGGGTTTTCTGCAGTTTCTCTGACCCTCTCTGCATTGGGAGTCCCCACGCATGGCTCTACCAGTTCTCTCTCAACCATTTTGCAGGGTCTCCAACCTATGGATAATTCATGTCCACGTCTACTTCCCCCGGCCATTTCCTAGAGAAGCCTGTCCCACTTCTGGCCAGCTGGGGCTCCCTTACCACTTAGTTACCTTTTGATCTTCTTTGCTTCCAGATGAGGTATATGCCCACCATGATGATAATCCCCAGGACAGGCAGGATCACAGCAAGAGCCACTGCTGAGGAGGAGATCCTCCCTGGAGACGGGGCTAAAACAGAAACCACCAATGGCCACCCTCAAAGAGACATTAGATAGCTTCTCCCATGCCAAGGACCCTGTTTTAGATGGCAGATGGCTCAAGCACATCCCAATCGTCTCTATCGGGTCTAGGGAGAGACCTCCAGACAAGACTGGTGAGGGTCTTTGCTTCTCTCAGTCACTCCAACCCTGGATGACCCAGGGATGACTTTAAAGTGAGATGTTCATTTCTTAGGAGTGGTTTTGATGGTCCTGCCTGAAGACAATGGGTTAAACTCCACTTTTGAACCACAACCTTGTCCTGCCCTATATGGAGCCGTTATCTGGGGACTTTGGAGGATAGGAGGGGCTTCCTCAGGGATCATCTCTTGTCTTCTCGTGAGCACCCACCTGTCTCCCCATCAAGTCCTCACCCTGCTGTGAAACAAGTCAGTGAGTGACATCTTGGCCCTGAGCCCTACCAGCAGCCGCAGAACAATTTCTGTGGTGCTATAGCAGCAGACCTAAAGCCTGAGCAAGAAGAAAGAAGAAAGGAAAGAAGAAGAAAAAAAAAAAGAGCAGAAGAAGCTCTGTGACCAGTGGGAAGAGTCTCAGCTGGATGCGAGACTTCACTCAACAGTGTGTGACCCTGGGCAAGAGACTGAGCTTCCCCAAGCCTGGTTGACCATCTATAAAATAGAGATGATATAATCCCTGTCCCGTTGGGTTGTTGGGAGATTTAAAGAGGTCGAGCAAGTAAAGCACTTAGCACTTAGTGAGAGAGCAGTGGCTGTAGTAAGGGAAGGGAGAGGGACAGAGAGAGAAAAAAGAAGGGATTCACAGAAGTCATGACCCCGTCTCATCTGGGACCCCAGGCCACAGTCTGTCTTTCTTGGCTCCAAAACCACTCTGTTCTGCCCCATGGCTCCGAGTTTCAAGGGTCTTTAAAAGATTCATACCCCTTGAACCTCTTAATTCTAATTCCAGAAAGGCATTCTAAGAAAATAATCAGTATCACTTCCCAAAATATGTGCAAAGATGTTCACTGCACCATTTGTCATAATAGGAGGAAAAATGGGAAACCATCCAGATGTCCAGAAATAGGGCTTTGATTAATTTTACTATGCTATAACCACACAACGAAGTACTGTGTAGCCCTTAAAAATCATGTTGCAGAAAACTACTTAAGGGCATGGGCAGAAAATGCCCATGACGTTGTAACTGAAGGGAAAAAGACCCAGCAGAATACATATATGCAAACACATGCACACTCAGAGATACAGACATACCAGAATGTCTTGAAAGAAATGCCCCAAAAGGTTAGCAGCAGTTCTAATTTATGACATAATAGGCCATTTTTGGTTTCTTTAAAATGTTCATCCTTTTTTCAAGTTTTCTACCACAAACATTTTTACTTTTAGAATTTAAAAAATATGAAAATTCTTTATAAAGTTTCCATTAAGGTACAAGTTTTTTCCAGGGGCTTTAAGCCCGTTTACTGCCCTGGCTTTTACCTGCTATGAGCATGGCTGTGGTCTTCTCTTGGCCAAGGGCCAAATTGTGGATGGTGCAGGACACATTCCCCAGCGTGCTGTCCCTGACTCTGCTGGACACCGCTATCCGGAAGAGCCCAGCTTCCAGGACATGGGCATCCGACAAGGGTCGAAGCACCCTGCCTTGAGGGTCTCTCCACTCGGCCAAAGGCTGTGGAAACCATCCCACCGACCTGCACACCAGCTGGATCCATCCAGCGTCGTAGCCCTTCACGTGGATGTAAGGGTCGGAGCCTAGAACTGGAGCGGGACAGGGAGCAGAGACGCCTGGCAGTGGGGGCGTGGTCCCCGCCAGAGCCCTGTCCCCTTCCCGCAGCCTCCCCAGGGTGGCGGGTCTGTTCATGGCACTTGCGTGCCCTGCCCTCTCCCCACCCCCATGCTCCTCCCAACCTGGTGAGAGAGTCTCTGGCTTCATCCTCACACCTTCACAAATCCGCCTCTAGGGTAACTGCATCCCACGATTCAGGTCTTGGGGGCACCTCGGTCCCCCCTTTGAAAATGACTAACCTGCCACCTGCAGGGTCACGGTGCCGTTTCGAGTCAGGTTTCCAATCTGGACCTCGCATTGGTACAGCCCTCGGTCCTCCAGCCGGACGTGGCGGATCTCCAGGGACACGCTCCCCTCTCGGGGGTCCCTCAGCAGCGCCGTCCGCCCCATGTATTCTGGCATCACGCCTTCCTCCCGGTCTTTGCCGTCCCGGAACACGTGCACGACCTGGGAGCGGTCCGGGCTCGGGGACCGCAGCCACGTCACCACGGCGGGCACGGTGACCGGCCACAGGGCGAGTGGGCAGAGCAGCTGGGCTGTGCCCCCTAGTGGGGCCAGGTGGTAGTCGTCGGCATCCCCTGTGCGGTGTGGACAGAAAAGGGACAAGGGCGTCTGGGAGGGACAGGAGAACAGGAGCTGGGCGGGGGATGAAAGGGATGTCTTGGCGAAGGGCAGGGCCTGGGGAGGGCATTGGAAAGGACTGGGGGGGGGGGTGGAGAACAGAATGCGGGAACAAATAAGGCCCCTTTGTTCTTGGGACTCCTCCAGCAGACTTCCCAGGCAGGGAAAGAGGTTCACCAACTCCTACCTGACAAGGGCATTGGCAGCCGGAGGAACACGAGTGCCACGAGGCAGCCAGAGAGCCAGGAGCCAGAGGAACTTGCCATCTCTGTCCGAACTATGCAAGGACAGAGGCAAGGAGACACCAGAAAGGGCTGGTGAGCTTGATGTGGGCGTGGGGACAATGTAAGGAGGTGGGGTGCAGATGCAGGCTGCTCAGCAAGTGCTCTGCAATCACACAGCCCAGGGTTGGAATCCCAGCTCTGCTACTTACCTCCGTGTCAACTTATAACAACTTCTCTGGGTAACCTTGTGACTGAGACTCTGTTTCTCTGTCTTTAAAATGAGTATAATGACTGTGCCTCCTGGCAGGATTATTGTGAGGATTGAAGGAGGGAAGTTCTCAACGTGGAGGCTGGTGTCAGGGGTGTCTATAAATGCCATGAGTGAGGACCATGGTGACACGGAGGGTGAGGCACTGAGTGTGATTTGGAAGGCTTAGGGAGGAGTTTGGAAGAACGAGAACTTGCACCCAGTACTAAACAAGTGCACACCAGAATACTGGCTTCTTTTAGCATTTAGTGTCCCAAGCCAGACTTGGAAAGGGCCTGTTGCTAGCCCATCTTCCACCCACAGTGGATTCAAGTCTTGGCTCCACTCACGTACTAGCTCCGTGGCCCTGGGAACATTGCTTAATATCTGTGGGCCTCCAGTGCTTCATCTATAAAGGTGCAACCTTTTTCCCAGGTTCAAGGAGACAATGCATGGAAAGCTCTTGCCACAAATGCCTCGCTGAACAAGCGCTCAGTAAATGTGCTGTAGTCGGTCTTACTAAATCACCGGGTGCATGAACCACAAGCACACCCCAGAGGATTGCCTCCTAGAAAATTCTCTCCCCACCTACTTGCTACTGCCAGAAATCCCTTTAGTAGGAAACAATCTTTCAGGACACCTGGATGGCTCAGTAGGTTAAGCATCCGCCTTTGGCTCAGGTCATGATCCCAGGGTCCTAGGATCGAGTCCCGCATTGGGCTCCCTGCTCAGAGGGAAGCCTGCTTCTCCTTCTGCCTGCCGCTCCCCCTGCTTGTGTTCCCTCTCTCGCTGTGTCTCTCTTTGTCAAATAAATAAAATCTTAAAAAAAAAAAAAAAAAGGAAACAAATCTTCCATGCCACAACTGGGGATGAAGTTTAAATGTAAAAACATTGGAGGAAGTGGGGCAGCTGGGTGGCACAGTCGGTTAAGCATCAGACTCTTGGTTTCAGCTCAGGTCATGATCTCAGGGTTGTGAGATCGAGCCCCTCCCTGGGCCCCTCACTGGGCATGGAGCCTGCTTGAGATTCTCTGTCTCCCTCTTCCTCTCCCTCTGTCTGTCCCCCTAGCCCCAGTCGTGCTCTTGCTCTCTAAAAAAACAAATAAACAAAAAACTCCCGGAAGAGATAATGTCTCTTGAATTCTCCCCAAGATTTCAAATCCTTTTCAAAGAGGACGGTTTTTGTAGAGGTCATCAGGCTAGGCCCCCGAAGGTCTTGGAATAGGCAAAACGGGACTTGGAGGGGTGGGGCCGTCAAAGGGAGGTTGGGAAATTGAAAATGGACTTAAGCTTTGAACAAATTTCCAGTTCTGTTTCTTTCATGGCAAACAGCACACTGCTTTAGGGTTTTTTTTGTTTTGCTTTTGTTTTTCAATCATGATGCATGTAACCTCCATCTCTAATCCCCTAGGGTTGCAATTGGCAACATGGCACCAGGGCACAGTGTGATTAGGATTACAGTTAGGACTTTTTTTTTCCTCTATCCCACCCATTTTTCCACAGGTTATCAGCTACTCGAAAATTGAACAAGAGAAGTTAGGTAAAGGAGAAAATCTCTCTGCCTTATCAATTATCATCCAAGGTGGGGCATCTGGGTGGCTGAGTCGGTTAAGCGTCTGCCTTCGGCTCAGGTCATGATCCCAGGGTTCTGGGATCGAGCCCCACATCAGGCTCCCTCCTCGGTGAGGAGCCTGCTTCTCCCTCTCCTCCCCCACTCGTGCTCTCTGTCTCAATCTCTGTCTCTCTCTCAAATAAGTAATTGAAATCTTTAAAAAAAAAATTATCATCCAAGGTGGAAATAAGCAGGGCCTGGGATCCCCGGGAGTTACCCCAATCCCTAAAACCCTCAAATAGAAGGTACTTTTGTAATACCCCTTGGATAGACATGCCCAGAGTGACACAGAGCTCCACGCTGAACCAGGGCTGCTTGAAGTCAAGTAAGAGGAGACCCCCCACAGCCCCATCTTCTGAGATTCAGATAGATTATTAAGTGAGTAAGAGGATGGGCTCTAGAGTCAGCTTGGGTTCCAGCCCTGGCTCTGCCATTACCTGGCTGTGTGACCTTAGACAGGTTAGTTAGTTAGTTTTTCCAAGTCTCCTCTCAATTTACACATGAAAGGAAGCTAATAATAGTACCTATCTCATAGCTAAGGCTATAGTAAGGATTCACAGAAAATACATGTGAAATCATTTGCACCAGATTCTAAAAATAAAAAAGCAAATGAAGTCCTTCCAGCATACTGTTCACTCTGTAAGAGGGCAGCTGAGGTGGCTTGAGGAGGGGAGTCTCCCTGAAACACATTACCAAGTTACTGATGAACAGAAAGCAGCTGTGGGAGCAGACTAACCCCGGGGAGGATGACATCAGAAGTAGGACATTCACACTCTAGTCAAAAAGAGAAATACAAATTAAGACCACAGTTAGATATGTTTTGTCTTCCTTTAAATTATCTAATATTTTTTTTAAAATCCCCAGAATTATCACACATGTGGGCAAACCAACTCTCTTGTTCATTGCAAAACAACTGTCACAAGGATAATTTAGCCATAAGTATCAAACGATGTGTAAATATGCAAAATTTTAACCCAGTAATTTCACTTCCAGCAAAGAATCCTATAGGAATCAGTAAGGATGTGCATAAGGATTTACTGGTGAGGATGCTCATCACAAAGTTATTTTCGAAAAGGAAAAACTGAAAGAAACCCAAAAGTCCTTTAAAATGAATAGTGACCTATTTATGATACATTCTTGCTATGAAATACTATGCAGCATCTCATAATCATGCCATAGAACAATCTTTAATAGCACCAGGAAATTTTTACTATAATCCAAACCAATAACTTTAAATGCAATACGCATAGTATGATACCATTTAGGAGAAGGTGCTTAGGAAAAAAAGGCAAGAATGTAGATACTAAAAAATGACTGCTTCTGGGGGGTGGCAGTGAGGATTAAAGGTGACCTTATTTCCTCTATATTTTCCAAATTTTCTACCTTGAATACCTATAACTTTGATGATCAGAAAACAAACACAGTGAATATTAAAAGACAGAGGAGGAAGATGACCAGGAAGCAAGGAGAAGGAGGAGAAACAGAGTAAACTTTGAGCAAAGGCACAGACAGCCCAGGAAGGCAAAGAAGCCCAGCTGGAAGTGCCCCCCCTACCCCCCGGGGTCCACAGCCAGAAGCTGTAGCCGTAGCTGCTCAGCCGGCCCTATTCTCAGAGCTTGGAATGGAAAATTAACAAGTTCTCAGTTAACATATATCGATATTATAATAATCAACATTATATTAATGTAGGATTGAATTAACACTAAATCATAAATATGTTTTTGAATTGCTAATATTGTTCTATATTAACAGTAGCTCCCATTTCCTATACCTATAGGTACTCTACATATATTGTCTTTGGTATTGACAATAACCCTGAAAAGTAGAAATTACTTTCCTCATTTTACACTTGGAGTAAGAAAGGCAATCATGCACACACCAGGGTATTATGCAAGCAAACTGACAGGATCCTTTCTGGAAGTAAGTAGAATGTAAAACATGGATAAATAGATGAAAGAATGAATGAAGGCATACACCTGTAGCATGAGATACAAAATGGGCAAGAGACTTCCTCACTTTTCAGAGTGATTATCATGGAATTCCTTTATGAAGAAAGTCCTCGTAATAATATAAAATATGATTTCACTTCCTAAAGTTCAATATACATACACAATTTAAGGACCATTGATATCTTAACAACATGGAGTGTTTTGGCCAATGAATATGGTTTATCTCCCCACTTATTCACGTCTTCTTTCATTTCTCTCAGCAGTATTTTATAGTTCTCAGTGTATAAATCTTACATATCTTTTGTCAGCTTCATTCCTAAATATTTAATATTTGATGCTATTGTAAATGGTATTGTTATTAATTTTAATTTCTGATTTTTCATTACGAGCATATAAAAACATGGTTGATTTTTGTGTATTGGTTTTGTATCCATGATCTTGCTAAATTCACTTGTTAGTTCTAGGAGTTTTTCTGTAGCTTCCATAGGATTTTCTACATAGGTGATCACATCATCTGTGAATAAAGAAAGTCTTACTTCTTCCTCCATAATCTGGAGGTCTTTTATTTCCTTATCTTGCCTTATTGCATGGTTCCTTGCTTTGTTCCTGATACTAACAGAAAACATTCCTTCTTCACCATTGGGTGTAATATAAGCTTTTCATAGATGCCCTGTATCAAGTCAAGCAAATTCCCTTCCATTCCTAGTTTACTGAGAGTTTTTATCAGGAATGGATGTTAAATTTTGTCAGATGACATTTTTGTATCTATTGTGATGATCAGATAACTTTTAATTTTTAGTTTGTTTCATATAGTAAATACATTGGTTGATTTTTAAATATTAACCAACCTTATATTCTGGGGATAAACCCCAGTCAATCATGATGTAGTATCCTTTTTCTATATCTTTGGGTAAAATTTTTTAAAATGCTAAGAATTTTCGCCTCTATGTCCATGAAAGATAAGGTCAGTATCTCTCTTGTAATACCTTTTTCTGATTTTGGTAATTAAGAGTAATGCTGTTGACATAGAATAAGATGAGAAGTATTCTCTCCTCTTCAATTTTCTAAGAGTTTATGCAGCACTGATATTATTTCTTCCTCAAATGTTTGATGGAAATCACCCCTGAAGCCATCTGAGCCTGGAGTTTTTTTTATGAGAAGGTTTGTAACTACACATTCAATGTCTTTAAAATAAACATAGGGTAACTCAGATTATCCACTCCTTCTTGAGAGAGTTTGGTAGTTTGGGTCTTTCAAGAATTTGCTTCATCTGGGGCACCTGGGTGGCTCAGTCATTAAGCGTCTGCCTTCGGCTCAGGTCATGATTCCAGGGTCCTGGAATCAAGCCCCGCATCCGGCTCCCTGCTCCGCGGGAAGCCTGCTTCTCCTTCTCCCACTCCCCCTGCTTGTGTTCCCTCTCTTGCTCTCTGTCAAATAAATAAATAAAATCTTAAAAAAAAATTTTGCTTCATTAATTAACTAATGTAGTGATGTCACCTCTCATTCCTGACATTGGCCATTTGTGTCTCTTTTTTCTTGATTAGTCTGGCTAGAGCTTTATCATTTTTATTGATCTTCTCAAAGAACCAGCTCTTGATTTCATTGATTTTCTCTAATGTTTTTCTGGTTTCTACTATATCAGTTTCTGCTCAGATTGTTATTACTTCCTTTGTTCTGCTTCCTTTGGGTTTATCTTTTTCTTGTTGCTTAGGTCATTGATTTGAGATCTTTTCTAATATATTCATGTAGTACTATAAATTTCTCCCTAGCTCTTGCTTTAGTGACATCCCACAAATTTTGATATATGGTGGTTTTTATTTTCATTATGTTCAAAATACTTTCTAATTTCCCTTTTGATTTCTTCTTTGACCTATGGGTTATTCACAAGTGTGTTATCTAGTTTCTAAATATTTGGGAACTTTCAAGATGCCTTTCTATTATTAATTTCTTGTTCTTAGGGATTATTTATTTGAGAGAGAGAGAGAGCACACACATGCCAAGAAAGGTGAGCGGGGGCGGGGGTGGGGAGAGAATCTTCAAGCAGACTTCCTACTGAGCACGGAGCCAGACCCAGGGCTCAATCCCACAACCCATGAGATCATGACCTGAGTTGAAACCAAGAGTTGAGCGCTTAACCAGCTGAGCAATCCAGGTGCCCCTCTGTTATTAATTTCGAATTTAATTCCATCATGGGCAAAAAACATACATTGTATGATTTGAATCCTTTTAAACTTACTGACTTGTTTCATGTGTGAGCATATGGTCTATTTTGGTAAATGTTTCACATGTCTTTTTTAAAAATGTGTATTCTGTTGTTGGGTAGAATGTGACTAGTGTGATGTAAGATCTTAGCTTTTTTATTAAAGATGTGAATTTCATTCATAATCTCATCTGAAAAGAGCATTTCAGCCATTTAAAAAAAGTTTGGCGGGGGGAGCCTGGGTGGCTCATGCTGTTAAGCATCTGGCTTCAGCTCAGGTCATGATTTTGGGGTCCTGGGATCGAACCCCACACAGGGCTCCCTGCTCAGTGGGGAGTCTGCTTCTCTCTCTGCCTCTGCCTGCCACTCCCCCTGCTTGTACTCTCTCTCTCAAATAAATAAATAAAATATATTTTTTTAAGATTTTATTTATTTATTTGACAGAGAGAGAGAGAGATCACAAGTAGGCAGACAGGCAAGCAGGGGGAGAGGGAGAAGCAGGCTCCCTGCTGAGCACAGAGCCCGATGTGGGGCTCGATCCCAGGACCCTGGGATCATGACCTGAGCTGAAGGCAGATGCTTAACCATCTGAGCCACCCAGGCGTCCCAATAAATAAAATATTTTTTAAGAAAGTTTTTATTAAACAAAATGCATTGCTTTCTCTATCCTACTTATTGTAGAAAATCTGGAAATTACCCCAAAAAATGGCTAAAAATGTTTAAATCATTTGTAATCCCTCCACCCAGAGACATGTTTCTTCAAATATTTTTTCGGTGCATGTGTATAACTTTTTTTAAAAATTGGACCACACTGTATGTACTGTTGACATCTGACATTTTCCCTAAGCACTACATTATGTACATTTTCCCATACCATCAAATATTCTTTTAATGACTTAAGTGTTCCATCATGGATATCAGAGAGGTTTTTTTTTTTTTTAAAGATTTTATTTATTTATTTGAGAGAGAATGAGATAGAGAGAGCATGAGAGGGGGGAGGGTCAGAGGGAGAAGCAGACTCCCTGCCGAGCAGGGAGCCCGATGCGGGACTCTATCCCGGGACTCCAGGATCATGACCTGAGCCAAAGGCAGTCACTTAACCAACTGAGCCACCCAGGCGCCCCTATCAGAGTTTTTAAAATAATTTTATACTGTAGGATATCTAGGTTTTCTGACACATTGATATTATAAGCATTGCTACAATTGGTAATGCATTGAGGGCCAGAGTTAGAAGTCTTAGCCCTAATCTTGGTTTAGTCCCTAACTAACTATTGACTCTGTAACTTTAAGCAAGCCCCTTAAACTCTTAGGCTTTGAGTTTCCCATCTTTAAAATAGAGAGACTTTTGGGCGCCTGGGTGGCTCAGTTGGTTAAGCGACTGCCTTTGGCTCAGGTCATGATCCTGGAGTCACAGGATCGAGTCCCGCATCGGGCTCCCTGCTCGGCAGGGAGTCTGCTTCTCCCTCTGACCCTCCTCCCTCTCATGCTCTCTGTCTCTCATTCTCTCTCTCTCAAATAAATAAAATCTTTAAAAAATAAAATAAAATAGAGAGACTTTTAATGTACGCTGCCAAATTGCCTTCTAGAAAGGTCAGATCAATTTATCAAAGTTAGGAAATTGCTTATTTCTCACAACCTTGCTGTCACAGGGTTTTATGTTTTTAAAAAATCTTTGTCATTTTAATGATAACAAAATGGCATCTCTTTTAAAAGAATTAATGGTGTTTTATTTTAATTTATATTTTTTTGATTACTTATTTGTTATTTGGACTTTGTCAATTACTTGTCTAAATACTTTGTCCATTTTTTAATGTGGGCATTTGTCTCTTTAATGGTTTGCAAAATTTTGCATACAGGAACAATTTTTTTCTACTACACATGTTGGAAACATTTTGTCCCCAGGCACTCATTTACTTTTAGGTTTTAAAGAGTTTAATTTCAAAACTTTTAACACACAATGGAAGTTCCCTTGACAACATCAAGCAGGCTAAGAAGACCCTCAAAATCTACAAATGATCCGTCTAAATGCACACAGCACAGGACCTGGCTAATAATAAGGGCTAAATAGATGATACCTGTAATAATTAATAATGATAACAATAATACTTCAATGAGAGTCTTTTGTCAAAACCTATCCAGCCCCCTTGTCATTCATCCTTTTGGGCTCATTGCCCCTTCCCCCATTCCGTCCTCTAAAATGTGAGTGACGAGAAAGGGGATAGTTTCTCCAACGAACTTGAGGATCTTGAGAAAGCTGAAGGACTAAAAAGAATGAAGAGAAGAGAGGGGGAGAAGGACTCACCACCTTTGGAATCGAGGGCCCTTTGTCCCTCACCAGCAGAGCTGGACTCTTCAAGCTGGGAACGTTCCCTCCATCCATTCAGGGAGATGAGGCATCAGGCAGGAAAATCAGGAAGGCTACGGAGGTGAGCCTGGCAAGAGTTTACCTTTTTACTGGAAGCCCGAAGAAGCCCGAAGCCGGGGGCTCCCCCTGTCCCACACACTTCCCTCTAACTGTCTCCTCCTACACACCAACAAGCCACACCCTGCCTGTCTGCTCCTGATAAAGGAACAGAGCAAAGAGGAGTCTCCCTAAAAGCAAGGGAACCCCCCAGTGCTACCCGGTGTAAGGGACCTTTGCCTCTCAGCCCCCTTTCCCTCCCAAGCTAGCTGCGTAGTGGTTCCCTTCAATATGTTTCGATCCTATCACACTCTTTCTGATAAGCTTGCTCCCCTTTACTTTCCATATTAGAGTAAAATTGAAGTTTGGTTTCAAAGACACCCAACAATTAGCTACCTTCTTTAACTCACTACTTTTATCTCCAGCTGCACCCTGACGTGTGCTTTCTGACAAACGGACTTGCTTACTGTCTTCCAACATGTGATAAACCCTTTCCTGCCTGTCCTGCTTTCATAATATCCATAACTCTATATTCATAATATCCATAATTGTATCCTTAACAACGCATTATGTATTTTTGAACTTTATACAAATGGAGCACATTGTACATAATTCTCTGTGATTTCCTTTTTTCACTCAACCTTAGTTTCTGGGTCTAGCAGACACCTGTGGTGGCCCACACCATATGCCCTCAGCATCTCCCCAACCCTTGCCCGATTCTGGGGTAGCTGAAACTTGCAGGCAAGCTGCCAGCAAGCCACCTCAAAAGCCACAGTGTCTCTTTGCTTATCTGAATCTATGAAGGCTGGGAAGCAGCCCAGGAGTTTAGGAACCTGAATAGCCCAGGGGACCAACTGGGCAGTGACAGGCGTCAGTGGAAAATGCTCCAGCCTCACACCTTTGGAGGGACAGTTCTGAGCTGTACTCTACACAATACCTCAGAGAGTTCCCAGAGGGAATGAGCTCAGTAACCCACAGACATCAGTAGTTCAATGATGCACATTTTAGTGCTTTTTCTTCCTTTTCTTCTCACTCACCATTTCTGATTCCTGGGATCACCTCTTAAGTAAGCACTTGCACTGAAGGACTCAGTTCACACTCTGCTTTTTGTTGGAGTACAGATTAAGATATTGAAATTCATCCAGATGGATTCACAGAGCTCTGGTACATTCATTCCTTACTGTGTGGTAGACACTGTATGAATATACCAACATTTCGTCCATTCCCTCATTGATAAAAATGTGGCTTTTACAAACAGTGCTGCTAGGAACATTCTTTCCTGGTTCACGTGTGCAAGAGTTTCTTTAGGACAGCCATGTGTGGGGTCTCTGGGGTCCATGAACTCCGGGAGCCCCTGAGATCCTTTCATGAGGTCGCCCAGTATTCTTATGTCCATAATAATACTAGGCTGTTGTTTATTTTTTCACTGTGTTGACATTTCATCTGTTCCTGTGGGCTTGAGAGCTTCCCAATAAAAAAAGATTGTTCTCATGAGACTGGCAGTGACATTAATGATTAGTGGTTTTTTGATGTTGTGTAATGAAATGTGTCAACATTTGAAAGAGCTGCATAACTCCATGAACGAATAACTTCCAAATGGCTAATGCATGTCGACAAAAATCATGCAAAGGTAAAAAATCTATTCAATATGCAAGATAAACCAGTGGGTTTAACTGTAACAGAGTATAAGAAGTTCGTTGGTGTATTATACACTTGGAAGTTGCTAAGAAAGGACATCTTAAATGTTCCCACCACAACAAAGAAATGGTAATTATGTGACAGGATGGGAAGGTGTCAGCAAACTTTATGGTGGTAACCATTTCACAACATATAAATGTATCAAGTCTTACAAGTTGTAAACCTGTCTGTCAATTATATCTCAATAAAGCTGAGGGGAAAAAGACAAGAAAAGTTTACTGGTATGATTTTAGATCCTATGCTGCAGTAACCTTTCAGAAACTACCACTTGCCAAGTGTGGCTATAGTATCAAAGAAGAATATCCACAGTTACCTGAGGAGGCGAGTGAAATGCCCTTTTCCACCCATTTCAACCACACAGCCTCCTGCCGCAGATCGAATGCAAGAGCTGATATGAGAATCCAGCTGTCCCAGCCAGCCAGACACTTAAGAGTTGTATAGATATGTAAAACAGGACCACTCTTCTCACTAATTTTTTTGTTTCAGAAAAGTTGTTTTTCATAAAACGTGGTGTTTATGTTAACATGTGTATTTGTTATGTTTAGGTCATGTTTGTGTTTACATATGTTTATGTTAACATATGTTTATGCTAACGTAAGTGTTTATGTGTATTATTATTGCCTTTTTAAAAAATTTTTATTTAAATTCAAAAATTAACATAGAGTGTATTATTAGTTTCAGAGGTAGAGGTCAGTGATTCATCAGTCTTTTTTTTTTTAAAGATTTCGTTTATTTGAGAGTGAGAGAAGGAGAGACAGTGAGAGAGTACAAGCGGGGAGGGAGAAGTGGGCTCCCTACTGGGAGCCTGATGCGGAACTCGATCCCAGGACCCGGGATCATGACCTGAGCTGAAGGCAGATGCTTAACTGACTGAGCCACCCAGGCGCCCCGATTCATCAGTCTTATATAGTACCCAGTGCTCATTACATTACGTGCCCTCCTTAATGCCTGTCACCCAGTTACCCCATCCCCCTACCCCCTATTATTGTCTTTAAGTGAAGTAATAATTATATTTAAAACTTCTTACTTTAATTTCTACTATGGCAAATTTCAAAAAATATAACCTTTATAAACTGAAGCTCCTTAGGGTCCTCAATAATTTTTAAGGTACACATAAACACACACACAGCTACATACATCATGCTACCACTACACCTATCAAAACTGGCAATAATCCCTTGATATTATTTGATATGCAGTCTACGTTCACACGTTTTCAGTGTCAAACATGTCTTTTTACATGTGGTTTGGTCAAAACTGGATCCAAGCAAGATACACATATTACATTTTGTTGTTAAGTTGCTAAAGTGTCTTTATTCTATAATGATCCCTCTGTCCTTTTAAAATTTTCTTCATACTCTTGATTGTTGGTAAAACTTAGAAATTTGTCTTGTACAATGTCCTACATTCTGGATTTGGCTGATTGCCTTTGAGTGGTATCATTTAATTTATTTCTCTATCCCTCATATTTCTGCTGAATTGGAAAGCTAGAGGTTTGATTAGATTCAGGTCCACTTCTAAGCTCTGTGACTTGGGTGAGAGCCTCACCTTTCTGTGTCTCGGTTTCCTTACTGGTAAGAATGGTAACTACCTCATTACAGTAGCATAAGGATTAAATTAGTTAAAACATGTACAATACTCAGAACAGTGCTTGACACCCAATATATGGTAGCTGTTATCATTACTTGAGGAAAGCCTCCAACTTCAAAGCCAAAGCCAGAGACTAAAATAAACAACAAAGACAGGGTGCCTGGGTGGTTCCATCATTGGGCGTCTGCCTTTGGCTCAGGTCATGATCCCAGGGTCCTGGGATCAAGCCCCGCATCGGGCTCCCTGCTCAGCGGGAAGCCTGCTTCTCCTTCTCCCACTCCCCCTGCTTGTGTTCCCTCTCTTGCTGTCTCTCTCTCTGCCAAATGAATAAATAAAATCTTAAAAAAATAAATAAATAAACAACAAAGACAATCTAGGAAGTAAAAGAAAAATGGCAGAAAATCACAATTGATGTCCTCAGAAATATGAAAGAAGAGAAGGTCCTGAATCCACAACACAAAGCAAGAGGTTACCAAAAGGAAAGCCAAGAAACCAGGAAAAAGTCTTGGAAATTAAAATTTTATAGCAGAAACTAAAACATTCAACAGAAGAACTAGAGGATAAAGTTCAGGAGAATCTCTGATAAAGTAGAATAAGCAAAACCAAGAGAGGGAAAATGAGAAAGAAAAGATTTTAAACACAAGAAAATCTATCACAGAGAAAGTCTCCCCAAAGCCTAGACATTTCCTGAGTGCCTAGCACAATGAATGAAAAAGACTTACCAGGACACATCATTATGAAGATTTGGAGCGCCGAAGATGAAGGAAAAATATATATCCTAAAAAATTCCAGAAAACAAACTCACAAACAAAAATTACATAGGACATGATGGAAATCAGAATAAATCAGACTTCCCCAGAGTCTAACCACATGAGAAGCTAAAGGACAATGGATCAATGCTTTTAAAATTCTGAGAGAATTTCCAATCTGGAAATCCGTATCCTGCCAAGCTGTCAAGTGTGAGAGAAAATAAAGCCATTTTTAGACAAGGTTTCAAAAATTTACCTCCCATGAACCCCTTCTGGGGAGGTTACTGGAGAATGTGCTCTTCTGAAATGAGAGAATAAACCACAACTGGATGATCAGGGGATTTGGCACCGGAGAGTAGAGATGGGAATCCCCAGAATGTGGTTAGGGGAAATCCTAGGACAATCGTTGGACAGTGAGGCCAAGATGACAATTTGGAGAGAGGAGGATGGGCTCGAGGAAGGATGTCTCCAAGAAAAAAAAAAAAAAGACACTGAGAGATCACCAGATTCACATGACCAGATCAAGAAATGTTTTATAGTCCAGATGGAGAATTTGGGGGAAGAATTAACAATAGATGCATAATTAAGTGAATGAAAAAAAAAGGCAATTTTTGACTCTAGGAGAGAAAGGTTGTTCAATAAAGTGAAAGTAATCTCAGTCTGGTGTACAGCTCAATTGTAAAAATATTCCATAGTTATGTTAATGTAAACTCTGGCTCAGCCAACTAGGGAATTGTGCACATTGGCCAAGTCTGTTGATGGTCACAAAAAGACAGAAAGACAGATAGGTAGATGGATAGATAGAGATCATAAACTCATAGAGGAAGAACAAGGAGGGGACTTTCACTCCCTCCAGACTCCAGCCTCACTTTCCTGATGAAGAGTTCCAAACCAGTGTCCTTTCTGGAGCTAGACAACTCTTCTTGCACCCTCTAAATTTAAACTCTCTCTTACACCCACATGCACACACACCCCTCTGACTTACCCTCTTCCTCAATCCTTTCCCAAGCCAACAGCATACCTTCTTTTTTATCAGTGTCTCCACTATTTTTCCAATATTCTTTGGCTTCTCCACTCCTTTATACCCTATATCCAGTCTGTTTTAGTTGTCTTTCTAAAGCTTTCCAAAGGTCCCTGCCCTGTTTCCAGCTGTAATACACTCCAATCTAATCTGGCCACGTTTATTATTAACAATAATCCAACCAAAATTAATATAGAAGTTTAAAATAACATTTGTTAGGAGCGCCTGGGTGGCTCAGTTGTTAGGCGTCTGCCTTCGGCTCAGGTCGTGATCCCAGGGTCCTGGGATCGAGCCCCGCATCGGGCTCCCTGCTCAGCGGGAAGCCTGCTTCTCCCTCTCCCGCTCCCCCTGCTTGTGTTCCCTCTCTTGCTGTGTCTCTCTCTGTCAAATAAATAAATAAAATCTTTAAAAAAAAAAAAAATAAAAAAATAAAATAACATTTGTTAGACTTTCTTCTCTTTAAAAGAAAGTATAAACCTTACTAAAGTATAAGTGTTCATTGTAGAAATTTTGCAAAATAAAGAAAAGCACAAAGAAGGTAAATCTATCACACTTGGGGCGCCTGGGTGGCTGTCAGTTAAGGCATTTGACTCTTGATTTTGGCTCAGGTCATGATCTCAGGGTTGTGAGATCGAGCCCTTCTTTGGGCTCCACTTTGGGTGTGGAGCCTGCTTAAGATTCTCTCCCTTTTCCTCTGTGCCTGCTCCTGATCGTGAGCTCTGTCTCAAAAAAAAAAAAAAAAAAAATCCCCTCTACTCTCAAAATAATATGGATTTATGTTTTGGTGTGTTTTCATACAGCCTCTTTGCCGTATGTTTAGAATAATCTTTTTTGAAACAAATACTGTGATTACTGTGATTATGTTGTATGTTCCTCTTTGTAACTTTTTCATTTAATAAAAACATTTTATTATGTCAATAAATATTCTTCTACGTCATTTTGATGGCTGCATGGAATCCCATGCCAGCCATCCTATGTTTATTTAATCAACCCCTGTTAAAATTATTTGTTTCCAGTTTTTTACTTTTTTTTTTTTTTTAGATTTTATTTATTTATTTGAGAGAGAGAGAGCAAAAGAGCCCTAGCAGGGGATAGGGGCAGAGGGAAAAGGAGAAGCAGACTCCCCATTGAGCACCAGCCAGATGTGGGGCTTTATCCCAGGACTCTGGGATCATGACCTGAGCCCAAGGCAGAGGCTTAACAGACTGAGCCACCCAAGCGCCCCTCTAGTTTCTTACTCTTAAGAATAGTGCTATCTCTGATTATTTAGTTAGGATAACTTAGAAGTGGAATTGCTGAGTCAAAGGTTGTGCTAAAAAAAGACCTTAATATAAAATTTCCCACCTTATTTAAGTGTACAGTACAGTGGTATTAAATATATGCACATTCTTGTGCAAAAGATCTTTAGGACTTTTTCGTCTTACAAAACGGAAACTCCATATCCATTGAACAACTTCCTGCTTAGCATCCATCAGTTGTTTCAATTCTTGCCTAATTCTTAGAGGAACAGAAGTAGGGGATCTGGACGACATGTGTTCCTCTGGATAGGCCATTGTCCTATCCTGAATCCTGGCTGAAGTACTTGCTGCGGTACTTACTAGCTGTGTAACCGTGGACAAGTCACTTAACTTCTCCGTGCCTCTGTTCCCTTATCTGTACGATGGTGATAATAACATGTCACTATACATGTACGTTACTGTACGCATTTATCAACAGGAATAAATGAGTTAATAAATGTGAAGCTCTAAGAACGGTGTGTGGAATATCATAAGCCCCGAAGAGAGGCAGCTGTTATTATTGTTATTATTATTAGACTGAACAAGATTCTGTTGTCAAAGCATTTACCTACTATTTTCTTCAATCCTGTTCTAATAAATGAAAAACGACAGCCAGCTATTTTAATTTGTAAAATTATTATAATTGTAAAATTGTAATTGTAAAACAACTGTAATTGTAAAAATGATGTATTATCAGTGAGCGTGAACATTTCTCTATACTTATATTGGTTATTTACATTTGTCCTGACTTCCTGCTTCAAAACACTGTGGCCGCAAGACCTCACTTGGTCTTCCTAACAAGCTCGTAAATCAAGAAGGCGCAAATCACCATCCCCACTTTTCGAATTAAGAAACTGAGGCCCTCGGGGCGCCTGGGTGGCTCAGTCGTTAAGCGTCTGCCTTCGGCTCAGGTCATGATCCTGGGGTCCTGGGATCGAGCCCCACATCGGGCTCCCTGCTCAGCGGGAAGCCTGCTTCTCGCTCTCCCACTCCCCCTGCTTGTGTTCCCTCTCTCGCTGTGTCTCTCTCTGTCAAATAAATAAATAAAAATAAAAAAAAAAAGAAACTGAGGCCCAGAAAGTTACAATTCTCGGCCCAGGTTTTAGATCTCACCCTTCAAAGCCCAGCAGCTGCCCCAGAAAATACTCCCGGGAAAGCATTGTTAAAGCTCCCCAGTTCCAGAGCCCACGCTCGGGAGAAACGGGAGACGCCCAGCTATGCTCTCTACGCACGCGCGGGCCTCTCAGGAGGCGGGGCCTCAGAGCGCGCCGGTCTCCGCCGCCCCGCCTCCCGGCCCGCCTCCGGGTCGCCGCCCCGGCCCCGCCCAATCCGAGGCGCGGCGGGCTCGCGACTCCAGGCCGGGAGGTAGGGGAAGGCCGGCGTGTCCCACGTGGGGCCTTGCCGGCGACGCGGCGGAGTCCCGGAGTCCCGAGACGGGGAGGGCCGGCGCCGACTCCTGACCGCCGCCCGCCGCCCGCCGCCATCTTGCACCCGGAGAGGGCAGCGGCGGGCGGGGGAGCGTCTCCTGGGGCCGGGCTTGGGCCCAGGGCGGGCGGTGGCGGAGGGCGGGCCGGGGCGGGGCGGTGGCCCTGCGACCGAGCCGGGCCGTAGGTGCCCGGCCGGCCAGAGGTGGGAAGGCCGTGGCCCTGAGACTGCGCGAGGCCCGGGCCTCCCCGCCGCCCGCTCCGAGGCTGGGACTGGCTCGCCCCGCCGGGTCGCGGTGGCCTCGCAGTTAGAACGACGCGCTGCAGTGTAGGAACGTGGCACAGGCCCTCTCGCTCGCTCCTCACGCCAGGGAAGGGGCTGTTGTCCCATTTTGCATACACGAAACTAAGGCTCAGAGTGGAGAGGGGATTTCATTTTAGTATTTAAGTATTTAATATCAAGAGAAAGTTTGCTGCATTGCCTTCCCTCTTTCTCTAAGTTTTATTCTTTCTTGCTTTTTCTTTTTTTCTTAGTAATTTAAAAATACAGAAATTTTTTTTTTAATATCAGAAAAATAGATAGTACAACAGTTTGCCCAGAGACACCCGGCAAGGTCATGGCGGTGGGTTCGGTCTTAGTCCACCTAATCCAGCGCTCTTTCCACAGGGCCACTCTGCCTCACCTGTCAAAGGAGGGTGCTGAACTTGGATATTAGTTAAGGCAGTGACTGGAAATTCTTTTTCTTTTCTTTCCTTTCTTTCTTTTGTTAATCAGGCAGTCTCTTCTGCACCATCCAGGTCAGAGCTAAGAAGTGTTCAGAAGCCGAGTCATGGATCAACCTACCCGTAAAGAAAAATCCAAAGTTAAAGAACCTGTCAGCAGAGTTGAGAAGGCCAAGCAGAAATCAGCCCAGCAGGAGCTGAAGCAAAGACAAAGAGCAGAGGTGAGATTAAGGAGGAGGCCTGTATACCTGTAGTCTGCTGTAGATGGTGCTGGAATAGAGAGGAGAGCTGTGAGGGGGAGGGCTATTTGCCTCTAGGCAAAACAGCTGTTCTCCTAGGAGGAGATCATTGAGGTCCAGAATGATGAAGTGGCAGCCCAGAGTCACATGCCAGGTTACTGTCCGAACCCTGACCATCTCCAGGTGACTCCTGGTGCAGAGCTTTTGTGGAAGAAAGAAAGGAAAAAGAGAAGGGACATGTCAGGGAGGGGTCAGCGAGAGACAACAAGTGTTGGACACCCCCTAGCACAGGTGTTCAGGCTTTGTCCTGGAGAGTAGCTGCTCAGAACCAGAAGTAGAGGCCCAAGCTCTACATCCACCAAATGTATTTCTTTGTTCCGTCAACACTTAGAATCAGCTTGAGAATGAAAAGCTAAACTGTTCACACTACCTATGTGGAACCACATCCAGACATGTATTTTTATTTTAGTATTTAATATCGGAAGAAACCTTGCTGAAAATTCTTCCCTCTTTCGAGGCATTGTATTTGTTTCTTTTTTGAGAAATTTAAAAATACAGAAAAACAAAATATTAAAACAAACACCTGCGTACTCAGTGCGCCAGATTGGTAGTCATTAATATTTTGTCATATTCGCCTGGAGCCTTTTAGATAAACAAAAATTGCATATGAATTTGAAGTCCTCTTTGTCCATTTCCTATCTTACACCCTTTTCCCCTCTGTATGGGCATCCACTATAATTTTTTATGCTTTTACACTCAGATATATTAATAGATATCCTTGAGTAATATACAATATTCTTTTGTGTTTTAAAATTTTACATTAATAAAATTCTGTGTTTTATTTTACATTTTGCTTACATTATGTTTAGAACTATTCATGTTAATATAATCTAGTTTATTCCTCATCACTGCTTACAGTAGTCTATTTTATTTTTTTTATTTTTAAAGATTTTATTTATTTGAGAAAGCATGAGCAGGGGGAGGGGCAGAGGTAGAGCGAGAAGCAGACTCTGAGCTCCCCTGAGCGGGGAGCCCCATGCAGGGTTCCATCCCAGGACCCCAAGATCATGACTCGAGCCAAAGTCAGACGTTTAACTTACTGAGCCAGCCGGGCACCCCAATTTTATTTTTATTTTTTAAGTTTTCATTTAAATTCCAGTAGTTAAAATACAGTGTCATATTAGTTTTAGGTGTACAATGTAGTGATTCAACACTTCCATACAAAAGCTAGTGCTCATCACCCATCACACCCATCCCCCCCACCCACCTACCCTCCGGTAACCATCAGTTTATTCTCTGTATTCAAGAGTCTGTTTCTCGGTTTAAGAACCAAAACAAATGAGCATGAGGGGAAGGGAGAGAGAGATACAGTAGTCCATTTTATGAAGCCACTTTAGTATATTTACCCATTCCTCCATTGATGAACATTTAAATTACTTACAGGTTTTTTGCTACTACGAACGTTGCTGTAGTGAAAAACTTGGATGTCTCCTTTGGCACCTGTGCTAGAATTTCTGTAGAGCATATTTGACTAGAAGCAGAATTACAGTGTGTATTTCAGTTTTACTAGACCTTGCCAGATCGCTGTCAAACAGATTGTACAAGTCTTTACTCCCATCACCAGTGTAAGAGAGTTCTCATTCCTCACTTCTTTTCCACATTAAATTTGTGTTGATTTGATCCATTCATTAAATACTGAGCTGCTATGTACCCCGCACTGTTGCAGGGGCTTGAGATACACGAGTGGACAAGGCAGAGAAGAATCCCTGCCTTCATGGAGATTGAGTTCAGTGCGAGAGGCAGACAGTCAGTATAATAAGTAAATTGAATAGTGTGTTCAAAGTTAATCCATAAACTGAAATCCACCTTTGGATTAAGACAGACCATCTGAGGAGCGCCTGGGTGGCTCAGTCGTTAAGCGTCTGCCTTCGGCTCAGGTCATGATCTCAGGGTCCTGGGATCGAGCCCCGCATCGGGCCCCCTGCTCCGCGGGGAAGCCTGCTTCTCCCTCTCCCACTCCCCCTGCTTGTGTTCCCTCTCTTGCTGTCTTTCTCTATCAAATAAATAAATAAAATCTTTAATTAAAAAAAAAAGACCGTTTGAGAGTTGTAGACGTGGATTCTAACAAATTATTCTCCCCTTTACCTCCCCATTGCCACCTGGATCCAGGCCCCCAGATAACTGTACTGCATTGTGCTCTGGGGAACAGTTGGAGGGTTGTTGTGAGGAACAGCCTGAGGAAACTATCCTTTGTGCACACTGTAGGGATAGATGTGGAGGGCTTTCTTGGTGTCCTTATTGACATCCTTCTGGTAAGATTCCACAGGTTAGATTTTATTGGTCCGACTCCAAATTCCAGTTCATCATGAGCCCCAGTTCTTCCCATGGAACCTTGGAGAGGATGCTTCACCTCCCTACACTTCAGTGCCTCAGTTCCCCCTTGAAAAACAAGGGCGATGATATCTACCTCACAAGATTGTTACGAGGAACAGAAACGTGGTGTGTAAAGCCCTCAGCGCAGTGCCTGGCCCAGAGAAAGCCCTCAGTAAAAGGCAGCAAGGAACCATGTGCTTCCCAGCAGGTGACCTGCTTTTATTGTGCGGACTCCAGGTGGAAGGACTGATCGCGTTGTTGGTGTCATGCTGAAATGGAATATTGGAACTCAATATTGGAACATTGTGATGTAATACCACCAGGCCCAGGGCCAACGTGCACGTGCTTGACCACGGGTATCCTCACATGAAAGCTTATTGTTGCTACTCCCATCCCGACCTTTGTAAATCCTGCCTGGCATAAGGCAGGGAGATGTAAATATAAAATAGGTGATTTTGTGACATAGAAGGTATTATCCTCACTTGAAAGCATAGAACCCCTCGTTACTCAGGGATTGAGGGGCACACTGCGAGCTAAACACATCTGACCTTGGGCTCCTGCTTTTTGCTTTGCCCTACAAGCGCCCTGCTGTTGGCTCTATCTGAGCTGCCTGGAATGTAGTCTCCTAAGATAGGAATGTGACAAGACCCTCGTGGGGAGGAGGAGACACAATTTCCATTCAGTTCTACAGAGATGCCGCATTCCAGAAAGATGTGAGGGAGCGTCATGACGAGTAAATGGAAGAGAGGGCACGTGTGGCCATGAAGCCACGTTTGACACAGTTGGCCACCCTTTCCTGCCTGAAAGTCTTTGTTCCTTGGCTTGGGCCTGCTGACCCATTTTGAGTCTCTTCTTTCTCTGCTTATTCTATTTTCCCTTCCACCAGCCTGCCTTCGGGATCTAGAGGTCTCCAAGGAGCTCCTTAATATCGCTCTCGGTCCCCAGCTCAGTCACATGCAGATTAAAATGCTCGTTAAAGCATGAATGGATGAAGCAGAGGTTCGAATGTATATATATTAGAAGTGTATTCACATATATATGATGTGTACAGCTTAAAGAAGATGAATAAAACCAACACCCCATGTCTACCACCCAACTCAAGAAATAGAATGTGACCAGTAACTTGGAAGCTCCTCGGGCCCCACTCTGGTCCTGTCCCCAACCCTTCCCACCAGCAGTGCTCTCATTCCTTGATTTTAATGCTGATCCTGCCCTTGCTGTTCTGCACTAGTTTAGTATTTCTCTGTGTACCCCCAAATGATATTTTGTAGCCTAACAATATACTGTCTAGTTGTGCATGTTTCTGGGGCACCTCAATAGGTTGGGCGCCTGCCTGTGGCTTGGGTCATGATCCCAGAGTCCTGGGATCGAGCCCCATGTTGGGCTCCCTGCTCAGCGGGGAGCCTGCTTCTCTCCCTCTATCCCCCAACTCCTGCTCTCTCTCTCTCACCTTCACTCTCTCTCTCTCAAATAGTTGTGCATGTTTCTGAATTTATATATGTTACTACATTCTGTGACTGGCTCTCTTCACTCAGCTTTTCTTTTTTTAAACTATTCAGACCTATTTATTTGTTTTCATTGTGGTAAAATAGACATAACAGAAGAGTTAACCATTTTAACCATCAATATTATGCTTTTCGAGAATCATTTGCATTGATTTATTAATTGTTTTCATCATTGTGGAATAGCCTTTTCCCTAAAGATTATAGGATCTTACCACAGTTAAAAAAAAAAGGGGGGGGGGGTGGAGAAGATTATAGGATCATTCAAACTTTCTATTTAGTCAGTTTTGATCATTTTACTCATTCTAGCAATTTATTTCATTTACGTTTTCAAACTTATTGACACAAAGTTCGTAATGTTTTCATTTGATCTCCATTATATCAGTAATTATGTTTCCTTTTTGATTCTAATAATGTTTGCTTATGTCAACCCCTTTTTATCTTGATGAATCATGTCAGAGATTTGCAGGATTTTCTCTACTATTTTCAAAGAACCATCTCGCAGGGTTGGTGATCTTCGCACATTTGGTTGCCTTTTCTGCTCTTTATTTTGTGTTTTCTATTTGTCTCCCTTCTCAGTTTCTTTTTTTCCCCCTTTCTTGTCTTTTCTTAAATGAATCAAGTTATATCACCTACACACAAACACACTCCTTCATTTTTCCCTTCTACAAATTGGAAAGTTTTCTGATGTTTCTGCTCTTTGGTGGACAGATTGATACCACAAGGATAAAGAAAGGTGAGGAATGAGGTAGATACCCCACCTTTCACCTGAGAATGTCTCTTGCAGTTTTCATTCCATCCCCGCTGCCTACCCTACGTCATATTCTTGCCGCCTCCTCCCTGACTATCGTAATGATGCCCGTAAGTGGCCCCTAATCTCTTCTTCCACTTTATCCCTCACATGGTCTCCAGTTATCTTTCCCAAAGCAGAGATATCATCAGGTTGCTTCCCTGCACACTAATCTCACTGGCTCTCCAGAGTCTGGCCAAAGTCCAGAGGCCGTGGCCAACACACTTGTCACTTTCTCCAGCTCCCCAAACTCTATAATATCCTTCATATTGGCCTCGTTGAAGTTTCCCGAACTCATCCTGTACTTCCCCGTTATGTTTGTTTCATCATACTGCCCCCTGGCCATCACCTCTCGTGGCCCTTGCCCAGTCTCTACTTGTTCAAATCCTCCAGACCCTGTAAAAGCCAGATCAGGCCACTGCGTCTCTCCCCATTCTCCAGGGGGAATTGGTTCCCTTCAGCTGCATTACCGGCATTTCCAAATGCCACGGCCTGTGGCGTCGGTGGCGTCCGAGGACAGGTGGGGCAGCTGCCTCCCCCGCTAACGGCTCTTTTTCTCCCCTTCAGATCTATGCCCTCAACAGAGTCATGACGGAGCTGGAGCAGCGGCAGTTCGATGAGTTCTGTAAACAGATGCAGCCTCCTGCAGAGTGAGCCGCCCCGGGCGCGAGCCGGGTGGGGCCCCGGGGGCCGGGTTTCTCAGCTGCGTCCCCGTTTCACTGAGATGGTCCACTTGGAACCTTACAGAACTAGACAAGAAGCTGTTTGCATTGTTCCTGGATAAATCTGAACTTCCGTACGTCCCTTCTGCTTCACTGGTTCCTTCAGTCTGAATTGGCCCAATGCTTGCTGAAGAGACTTGTTTTGTTCTTCTAAGACAATAGATTCTCTTTTTTTTAACCTTTTTCTATTGTTTGAGAAAAATCAGTGTTTCTCGTGAAACTGTAGCTCTTCTCCAAAAATATAAATAAAAAGCTAATAAAATGTTCGTTTGCTCAGACTTTAGCTCGGGGTGCCTAGCCATAGAAAACGGAGTCAGAAAGAATGTAATAGGTAAGACAAGTTTGGGGTGAGCAGAGGGAACCCTTTCTCCTTCAGGAGGGAGTGGAAGGGAGGAGATAAGAGAAAGGATGTGAGCGTTTCCAGTTCTCATTCTTCCTGGGGCCAAAGCTCGGCAAACCCAGCAGCTCCTAAGTTTTTAGCCTCATGGGTATAAATATGTGAGCCTCGATTCCCCGATGAGCCAGTACTCAGGGCAGAGGCCTGCAGCTAGGATTCCTCTCATCTTGTGACAGATAGCTAGCCGCAGGCTGGTACCAGTGGGGAGACGCGTGCAGGTGCTTTTCGCTTTTCATTCCAGGAGCTACTTTATCAGGCCTAGAAGTTGGTTTGTGATAGGAATATCCAGACCGGTTCCTCAAGAACCATTCACCTACCCATCCATCCACCTGCCATCTTTAAGTATCAAAGTGTAAAGTTTCTGCCTCAGACATTCGTATCAGGAATGGTGGGTCATACTTCAGCTTTCACGATAAAAGAGTTAATGCTGAGCAAAAGCAGAACTTGTTCTTTCAGGGTATTTCATTTCCAGACATTCCTGAGTAGGGAGAAGGGTGTCAGAAAGCAGAATATGTATGGAAATGAGGTAGACCTCTCAGGGCAAAGGAGCCAGACGCCACTACCCCCTTTACTCTCTACCCTAGAAATGCCCATGTTTTCCCCACTGGTGCTGGGATCATCTCAAGCCATCCCCATCTCCTCTTTGTCTCCCTGCTGCCTCAGAAGTCACTGAGAATTCTGTTCCCACTGCTGTGGCTTGTTTTAGGAGTAAACTGGGCCATAATGGGGTATGAGGAACTTGCTACCACTGTGGAGAATGTGTTCTTGAGAGCCTAAGTTATAGCTAAGGATACTCTCTACAAAGATTATCCCCATAAGTTGTAATTAGAGTCTATGGTGTCCTGCCAAATTTGGATTGGGGATTATTTGGTTTTGTTTTTTGGAGGCGTTGGGGTTTGGAGTGAGCTATTAAACCTATAAGAATGCTGTAGTATACTACAAAGAGCACAGTTTTTGGACTCAAATGACCTGGGGTCAAGTAGCAATTCTACTACATTAGATAAGTTATTAGCCTCTGAGCCTCACTTTTTCCATCTGTGTGGTGGAATATTTTCTTCCTGTCAGGGTCATTTGTTGGAGTAATATATGAGATAATGTATGTAATAGATCCTCAGTAAATGTCACCTCCCTTCCCAACCACCTTGTTTCATGGGAAATGTTCCAAATTTCAAATAACCAAGTAATGCGTAAGCATCAGTTGGAAAGATTCTGATCCTTAGTTGAGAACTGCCTGTATTAACAAGTCTCAGCCCTAGATCTATTCCATCCTAGAGAAGTCCTCTAGGATTGCAGTTTTTCAAACTGCAGGTGGTTGTAAAATCAGTTTAATAAATTATGACGGGCTTTTTTTTTTAATGAAACAACAGATTAAAATTATCATGTGGTAAAGATATTATTTCATGAAGCTTTTGTTTCAGGTTTATGTATATTTATGAAAGAGTCTACTGCATTGGAGGTAAAAGTTCTCTATTCTATGGGTTGTGGCAAAAAAAAAAAAAAGTTTGAAATGTGAGGGATGCGTGAACAAGGCAGGACTGGGTCATCTTTTTATTCACAATTTAAAGGGAAAGAAGTTTCATCTGCCTCAGGGAAGGGCTGCAGGAGCCTTTGCGTCCATAACTGGAATAGCATTCAATGCTAAGGCTCTTGCAAGCATAATCAGGGAAAACGAGGAGCACCTCCTTTCTGCTTCCCTACCTGGAATTCCCTAACCCTGATGTGATCTACTCCCGGTTTCTCAGAGGTAAGAGATATTTTTGGAGCTCTGCATCAAAAAATTCATGATGAGAACTGACTTTTGAAGTCAGGCTGCCTGGGTTTGACTCTTGGGTCCACCACTTACACCACTTACATCACACACCACTAACGTATGAACACTGGGCAAGTTTTAACCTCCCTAAGTCAGTGAGTTTCAGACATTTTAGTCTCAGACTTCTTTATCCTCTAAAAATGGAGGACCCCAAAGAGCTTTTGTTTTTGTTATTTATGTTAACCTGTAGTAGGTTTTTACTGTTTTAAATAAATCAATATTTTCAAACAAATTTTTTGTGAAAAAAATTTTTTTCTTTTTTAAAAAATTTTTTATTTAAATTCATTTAATTAACATAGAGTATATTATTAGTTTCAGAGGTAGAGGTCAGTGATTCATCAGTCTTGTATAACACCCAGTGCTCATTACATCATGTGCCCTCCTTAATGTCCATCACCCAGTAACCCCATCCCCCTACCCCTCTCCCCTCCAGCAACCCTGTTTGTTTCCTATGATTAAGAGTTTCTTATGGTTTGTCTCCCTCTCTGATTTCGTCTTTTATTTTTCCCTCCCTTCCCTTATGATCTTGTTTTATTTCTTAAATTCCATATAAGTGAGATCATATGATAATTGTCTTTCTCTGATTGACTTATTTCGCTTAGCATAATACCCTCAAGTTCCATCTACGTCATTGCAAATAGTAAGATTTCGGTTTCTTGATGGCTGAGTAGTATTACATTGTATATATATATACCACAGCTTCTTTAGCCATTCATCTGTCGATGGACATCTCGGCTCTTTCCACGGTTTGGCCATTGTAGACATTGCTGCTATAAACATTGGGGTACAGGTGCCCCTTCGGATCACTACATTTGTATCTTTGGAGTAAATACCCAGTAGTGCAATTGCTGGGTCATAGGGTAGCTCTATTTTCAACTTTTGGGGGAACCTCCATACTGTTTTCCAGAGTGGCTGCATCAGCTTGCATTCCCACCAACAGTGTAGGAGGATTCCCCTTTTTCTGCATCCTTGCCAACATCCATTGTTTCCTGACTTGTTAATTTTAGCCATTCTGACCGGTGTGAGGAGGTATCTCATTGCAGTTTTGATCTGTATTTCCCTGATGCCGAGTAATGTGGAGTGTTTGTTCATGTGTCTGTTGGCCATTTGGATGTCTTCTTTGAAGAAATGTCCATTCATGTCTTCTGCCCATTTCTTGATTGGATTATTTGTTCTTTGGGTGTTGAGTTTGATAAGTTCTTTATAGAGTTTGGATACTAGCTCTTTATCTGATATGTCATTTGCAAATATCTTTTCCCATTCTGTCGATTGCCTTTTGGTTTTGTTGACTGTTTCCTTTGCTGTACAAAAGCTTTTTATCTGAAGTCCCGGTAGTTCATTTTTGCTTTTGTTTCCCTTGCCTTTGGAGATGTGTCTAGCAAGAAGTTGCTGCAGCTGAGATCACAGAAATTGCTGCCTGTGTTCTCCCCTAGCATTTTGATGGGTTCCTGTCTCACATTTAGGTCTTTCATCCATTTTGCGTGTATTTTTGTGTATGGTGTAAGAAAATGGTCCAGTTTCATTCTTCTGGATGTGGCTGTCCAGTTTTCCCAACACCATTTGTTGAAGAGACTGTCTTTTTTCCATTGGATATTCTTTCCTGCTTTGTTGAAGGTTAGTTGACCATAGAGTTGAGGGTCCATTTCTGGGTTCTCTGTTCTGTTCCATTGATCTAAGTGTCTGGTTTTGTGCCAGTACCATACTATCTTGATAATTACAGCTTTGTAAATATAGATTGAAGTCCGGAATTGTGATGCCACCAGCTTTGCTTTTCTTTTTCAACATTCCTTTGGCTATTCAGTGTCTTTTCTGGTTCCATATAAATTTTAGGATTATTTGTTCCAGCTCTGTGAAAAAAGTTGATAGTATTTTGATAGGGATTGCATTGGATGTATAGATTGCTCTAGGTAGCAGAGACATTTTAACAATATTTGTTCTTCCAATCCATGAGCATGGAATATTTTTCCATTTCTTTGTGTCTTCCTCAATTTCTTTCATGAGTATTCTATAGTTTTCTGAGTAAAAATCCTTTGCCTCTTTGGTCAGGTTTATTCCTAGGTATCTTATGGTTTTGGGTGCAATTGTAAATGGGATCAACTCCTTAATTTCTCTTTCTTCTGTCTCAGTGTTAGTGTATAGAAATGCAACTGATTTCTGTGCATTGATTTTATATTCTGCCATGTTGCTGAATTCCTGTATGAGTTCTAGCAATTTTGGGGAGGAGTCTTTGGGTTTTCCTCATAGAATATCATGTCATCTGCAAAGAGTGAGAGTTTGACTTCTTTGCCAACTTGGATGCCTTTTATTTTTGTTGCCTGATTGCTGAGGTTAGGACTTCTAGTACTATGTTCAATGATGGTGAGAATGGACATCCCGGTCATGTTCCTGACCTTAGGGGAAAAGCTCTCAGTTTTTCCCCATTGAGAATGATATTTGCTGTGGGCTTTTTGTATGTGGTTTTTATGATATTGAGGTGTGTTCCCTCTATCCCTACACTATGAGGAGTTTTAATCAAGAAAGGATGCTTCTTTGTCAAATGCTTTTTCTGCATCTACTGAGAGGATCATATGGTTCTTGTCCTTTCTTCTATTAATGTGATGTATCATGTTGATTGATTTGTGGATGTTGAACCACCTTGCAGCCCAGGAATAAAATCCACTTGGTCATGGTGAATAATCCTTTTAATGTACTGTTGGATCCTATTGGCTAGTATCTTGGTGAGAATTTTTGCATCCATGTTCATCAGGGATATTGGTCTGTAATTCTCCTTTTTGGTAGGGTCTTTGTCTCATTTTGGGATCAAGGTAATGGTGGCCTCATGGAAAGAGTCTGAAAGTTTTCCTTCCATATCTGTTTTTTGAAACAGCTTCAGAAGAATAGATATTAATTCTTTAAATGTTTGGTACAATTCCCCTGGGAAGCCATCCAGTCCTGCACTCTTTTGTTGGGAGATTTTTTGATTACTGCATCAATTTCCTTGGTGGTTATGAGTGTGTTCAGGTTTTCTATTTCTTCCTGTTTCAGTTTCTAGGAATACATCCATTTCTTCCAGATTGCCTAAATTGTTGGCATATAATTGCTCATAATATGTTCTTATAATTGTTTGCATTTCTTCGGTGTTGGTTGTGATCCCTCCTCTTTCATTTATGATTTTATTTCTTTGGGTCCTTTCTCTTTTCTTTTTCATAAGTCTGGCCAGAGGTTTATCAATCTTACTAATTCTTTTAAAGAACCACCTCCTAGTTTCATTGATCTGTTCTCCTGTTCTTTTGGTTTCTATTTCATTGATTTCCGCTCTAATCTTTATTAATTCTCTTCTCCTGCTGGGTTTAGGCTTTATTTGCTGTTCTTTCTCCAGCTCCTTTAGGTGTAGGGTTAGGTTCTGTATTTGAGAACTTTCTTGTTTTTTGAGAAAGGCTTGTATTGCTATATACTTTCCTCTTAGGATCGCCTTTGCTGCATCCCAAAGGTTTGAACAGTTATGTTTTCATTTTCATTTGTTTCCATGAATTTTTAAATTCTTCTTTAAATTCCTGGTTGACCCATTCATTCTTTAGTAGGATGCTCTTTAGCCTCCATGTATTTGAGTTCTTTCCAACATTTCTCTTGTGATTGAGTTCAAGTTTCAAAGCATTGTGGTCTGAAAATATGCAGGGAATGATCCCAATCTTTTGGTACCAGTTGAGACCTGATTTGTGACCCAGTATGTGATCTATTCTGGAGAATGTTCCGTGTGCACTCAAGAAGAATGTGTGTTCTGTTGCTTTAGGATGGAATGCTCTGAATATATCTGTGAAGTCCATCTGGTCCAGTGTGTCATTCAAAGCCCTTGTTTCCTTGTTGATCTTCTGCTTAGAGATCTGTCCATTGCAGTGAGTGGGGTGTTAAAGTCCCCTACTATTATTGTATTATTATCAATGTGTTTCTTTTTATTAATACTTGGTTTATATAATTGGCTGCTCTCACATTAGGGGCATAAATATTTACAATTGTTAGATCTTCTTATCTTCCTGTTGGATAGACCCTTTAATTATGATATAGGGTCCTTCCTCATCTCTTATTTAGTCTTTGGTTTAAAATCTACTTTGGCTGATATAAGGATTGCTACCCCAACTTTCTTTTGATGTCCATTAGCATGATAAATGGTTTTCCACCCCTCACTTTCCTTTTTTTTTTTTTTAAGATTTTATTTATTTATTTGACAGAGAGAGACACAGCAAGAGAGGGAACACAAGCAGGGGGACTGGGAGAGGGAGAAGCAGGCTTCCTGTGGAGCAGGGAGACTGATGCAGGGCTCGATCCCAGGACCCTGGGACCATGACCTGAGCCGAAGGCAGACGCTTAACGACTGAGCCACCCAGGCGCCTCCTACGCCCTCACTTTCAATCTGAGGTGTCTTTGGGTCTAAAATGAGTCTCTTGTAGACAGTGTATCGATGGTCTTGCTTTTTTATCCAATCTGATACCCTATGTCTTTTGATTGGGGCACTTAGCCCATTTACATTCAGAGAAACTATTGAAAGATATGGATTTAGTGCCACTGTATTACCTGTAAATCACTGTTTCTGTATATTGTCTCGTTCCTTTCTGGTCTATGTTACACTTGGGCTCTCTCTTCACTTAAAGGATCCCCTTTAACATATCTTGCAGGACTGGTTTAGTGGTCACAGATTCTTTTAATTTCTGTTTGTCCTGCAAGCTTTTTATCTCTCCTTCTATTTTTAGTGACAGCCTTGCTGGATAAAGTATTCTTGGCTACATTTTTTTTTTTTCATTTAGCACCCTGAATATATCATGCCTATCCTTTCCGGCCTGCCAGGTCTCTGGATATATCTGCCAGTCTAATGTTTCTACCCTTGTAGGTTACGGACCTCTTGTCCCGAGCTGCTTTCAGGATTTTCTCTTTGTCTCTGAGATTTGCAAGCTTCAGTATTATATGTCAAGATGTTGACCTATTTTTGTTGATTTTGAGGGGGGTTCTCTCTGCCTCCTGGACTTGAATGCCTGTTTCCTTCCCCAGATTAGGGAAGATCTCAGATATAATTTGCTCCAGTATACCTTCTGCCCCCCTCTCTCTTTTCTCTTCTTCTGGGATCCCAATTATTCTAATATTGTTTCGCTTTATGGTATCACTTATCTCTCGAATTCTCCCCTCATGATCCAATAGCTGTTTATATCTCTTTTTCTCAGCTTCTTTATTCTCCATCATTTGGTCTTCTATGTCACTAATTCTTTCTTCTGCCTCATTTATCCTAGCAGTTAGAGCCTCCATTTTTTATTGCATCCCATTAATAGCCTTTTTGATTCCGACTTGATTAGATGTTAGTTCTTTTATTTCTCCAGAAAAGCGTTCTCTAGTGTCTTCTATGCTTTTTTCAAGCCCAGCTAGTATCTTTATAATCGTTATTCTGAACTCTAGTTCTGACACCTTATTTATATCCATACTGATTATGTCCCTGGCAGTCAGTACTGCTTCTTATTCTTTTTTGAGGTGAGTTTTTCTGTCTTGTCATTCTTGCAGAAAGTGATTGCTCTTCTATTTGTAGAATTGCAGCAATTCTTTTCTTTAGATCACTTGTTGAGTTCACAGGTGTTTGATAGCTATCTAGCTGAATTCCTGGGACTAGACAAAACTAAGGTCTCCTACTCCTCTGCTATCTTGGAAAGTTTAAAAAAATAATTTTTCAAAATAAAGAATCTGGGATGCCTGGTGGCTTAGTTGGATAAGCATCCGAATCTTGATTTCAGCTCAGGTCATGATCTTGGGGTCCTGAAATCAAGCCCCACATAGGGTTCTGCACTGAGTATGGAACCTGCTTAAGATTCTCTCTCTCCCTTTCCCTCTGCCCCCCCCCAAATAAATAAATCTTAAAAAAAATAAGAATCATTGAGAAGAGTAGCATTGTTTTACATTCTTGCAAATCTAACATCCAGCTTAAAGGAAAGTAGCTGGTTTCTTATACTTCTGCATTCTGTATTCTCATATTATTTTAGTTAAACTATATGAAGAAAATCCAGCCTCACGTTGATATGTGGTTGAAAAAGATGGGGGTATCTTAATGTTCATTTTAGATGTTCTTCTTTGCTACTATACCAAAATTTAGCAGGTAGTAGTTTCTTTCTTTCTTTTCTTTTTTTTTTAAGTTTTTATTTATTTATTTGACAGAGAAAGAGCACCTAAGCAGAGGGAGCGGCAGGCAGAGGCAGAGGGAGAAGCAGGCTCCCCGCTGAGCAGGAAGCCCGATGCGGGACTCGATCCCGGGACTCCAGGATCATGACCTGAGCCGAAGGCAGTCGCTTAACCAACTGAGCCACCCAGGCGCCCCAGCACATAGTAGTTTCTTAAAGGTTAGTTGCAACTTGAAATCTGATGCCATATTAATGAACTTTTTGTGCTCTGTTACATTAAAATCCACTGGTCTTTGACTCTTGCCCTTTGAATGGATCATTTATCTATGCATGATCTTGTAACATCATGTGCTGATCATTTAGAAAATACTGCTTCACTGAATTATGCAGATCTTCCGAATGTTTACACATTTTATTATACATTGTTAAAAATAAATTTTCATTAATATCCCCCCCGGTCTCATCAGAAAAGTCTTTGAGTATTGCAAAGCTGTCAAGCTCATGGTAGTAGATGTAAGTTTTCCAAAATTCACTGGAAGGCTCAAATTTTATTTTTGGTAACAAAAACTTTTTTCATGAGTGACAGTCTCGGTTCATATTTCGAGAAAACCAAGTCTGAACAACCCTAGTTTGTCAGTTATCCTTTGGTATTTCATAAGAAAAGCAGCTAATTCAGCTCAAACTCAAAACAGTACTTTTCCTTGAGACAACTGTCATAACTTCAGTATGCAGAAGTTCTTCATACATGCTTTCCACTGTTGCACAGAATATTGAAAAGACTCAAGGGTCAAGCAAGGCCTAATAAAATGGATAATTTTTACTGCTTTATCAAGGACAGTCATAAGTGAAACATTTTTTTGCTTTGTTTTGTTTACTGTAAGCAAATGACAGTGAAAAGTACATTTGACTACAGGGACCATTTGGTGCCACTGCCTAGATTCACACAGTGCCAGGAGCTTTACTCACCATTGCTTTGCACCATTAGCAAAATGTCAGCAGTGATTTTCAGTCCCTGTTTTAGGATTTTCTTTTTTTAAGTTTTTTTTAAATGAAAGAGAGAGCGTGCACGCATGAGCAGGAGGAGGGGCAGAGGGAGAAGGAGAGAGAGAATCCTCAAGCAGAGTCCCTGCTGAGCATGGAGCCTGAAGTGGCCCGATCCCAGGACCCTGAGATCATGACCCGAGCTGAAATCAAAGTCGGATGCTTAACTTGTTTTAGGATTATTTAAAAAATAGTTTTAGGGCACCTGGGTGGCTCAGTTGGTTAAGCGTCTGCTTTCGGCTCAGGTCATGATCCCAGGGTCCTGGGATCGAGCCTCACATCAGGCTCCCTGCTCCACGGGGAGTCTGCTTCTCCCTCTCCCACTTCCCCTGCTTGTGTTCCCTCTCTCGCTGTGTCTCTCTCTGTCAAATACATAAAAAAATAAATAAATAAAAATAAATAAATAAATAAAAAATAGTTTTAACCCTGAAAAGGTCTCAGGAACTCCAGGGGTCCGTAGACCACACTTCGAGAACTGTCGACCTTAAGCCTGTATTCACCTATGTCACTGGGTTGTATGAGGGATTAAGTGAAAGAGTAAAGTGCAAGAAACAATTCCTACACATAGAATAGACTAAATAAATGATAACTATTATTATTACTATTATTTTAAATGGCAAGGTATATAATGGGAAGGGAGGAAGTTTAGAGGAAGAGGAGAGATCTTCTATTTAATACCTTTTACAGTCATTCCCTATTCTAGTTATTTTATGTGTCATCATATTTAATTCACAAAGCAACCCAGAGAGGAAGTAAATAACCCATTTTACAGTTAAGGAAGTGGGTTTAGAGAGATTAAACCTTTCACTCAAGTTCACAGAGCTAAAAAAAAAAAAAAAAGTCAGAATTCTCAGTCACTTGACCCTGCTCACTGGGCACAGGTTAACTAAGAGGGGACTAGAAGGGAAATCTATACTCCATTAAGTTGAGAAGTAGCAGAACTGCCTTGAATCAAGAACTGAGCCCTCTGACTTCATGAACTCATCTGAGAAGTATATTTTTAGTCTCAGACTTGCAACTTGTTCCTGAGAGCTATTCTACATTAGAATATTATTTTATTTTATTTTATTTTAACATGTCCTATTTTAGCTATTCTATTTTTTAAGTTTTATTCCTAACTGAGGAAGTAAAGGCCTGCATCGTTAGAACTGGCATCCTGAGTTCCTGGAACAAGTGTGGAAGGGCTGCCTTACTTCCATGTATTGGGAAGGAAGCACATATTCCTCTATTAAATCTAGAGGCTCTCAGCTGACCTATAACTATCATGCATCACTAACCCAAACTTTCATTTGAGGCAATGAAGTATGAATTATTATTGTTACAGAGCACAATTTACATATCCAAATGGGTATTTTCCTTTTCAAAGCAGTCCTCTTAAGGGGTCCACATATTTCTTTTAACTCTGCTGCTGTGGCTCAAAAGTAGCGTGGAAGTCCTCTTTCGGAATTGCATCTTCCTCTTTGAATGTAGTTTCAGGTTTTAGAAGTAGCCAGAATCATTTGATGACAAATCTGATAACTCATGTGGCTCAAAAGAGGACATCATTGGCTAAATCTTCAGTAGTGGGTTCCTAGACTAGATCTGGTTGGTTCAGGATACAGTATTTTTTGAGCACCTACTATATCTAGGCACTGCGCTAAGTGCTGGCCTCTAAGAGCTTATGTGAACACAGTTCTCGAGCTGCATTTCCTAAATATTTTGATGAAGTGTAGCATCTCTGAAATGAGGGTATAGTACCAAAGGACAGCACATATTTGCATGTGTATGTAGGTATACATTTGTAAGATTCTTATTACATTATAGTAATCTTGTATATAACCCGCTAGAATACACAGGGAAATCAATTCATCTACAAAGCAAACATTTTTGAGTACCAGGTGCTGTGGTAAGCAGCAGACATTTAAAAAAATGTAAACTGAAGGAGCCTAAAATCTGGTGGGACATAGACATATTCATCCACCCACGAAAAACATAAATGATATAACAGAGACATGGACAGAGAGCAGCAGGGACCAGGAGGACGCTATCCGTTCCTTTAAAGCCAGGTTGTAGCCATGTGATTCACTGGACTGTTATTTTTCAAAATCCAATTGTAGACTTAGTGCATATCTACCAAATACACTGTTCTGCAAACTTCAAGAAATTAGGTAAAAGGGCTCCGGCTCCACAGTTGAGGAAGGGGCCGAAGTAGCCACCAGTCCTTCGGTACACTGCCTAGAGATGGAAGGTGGTCCAGAGGCAGTGCTGGGCGTCGCTGCCTTCAGCCGGCCTCAATTCTTTGGGAGGGGCAGCTGGGAGGGTCCATACAATACTCTTTATTTTTACTCAATTTGGATTTTAGAATACGCAGTGGCATTTGAACATCTAGAGTTTAGTATTTTATCGTTTAGGAGAAAACCCGATGGAAGCCAGGGGATGCCCTCAAGCTGCCAGGGTGTCTAATCTCTTCACTGAAGCAAAAGGCAGAAGCTTGAACTGTTCAAGTACAGAATTTCAAGTTCCAAAATCCTACGTGCATTTACACTGGTCCATGTGATTGTCCTGTGATGAGCTCTACCAAGCAGAGCCTGCAAGTTGAAGAAACGCTTCAGTAAGCCCCACCTGCCACTGGAGCCTTAACCACCAGACCGGCCAAGCTGGAGACTAGACCAGTTCTACAGGCTTTCACTCCTTTCCAAGGGACTGACCTGAGTGCACAAGCGCCCCCAGCTGGTAACAGGGCTAGAACTCAGCCGGGCCCAACTGGAGCTTGGAAAACATTCTGTTCTATAGGATATAAACAGCTGTTGTCCCCAAGGGATCCCGAACCCTGAGCAAAGAGGAAGATGTGAAGGCCACTGGGCCTGCGGTGGGTTGCTCTGGTTCAAGGCCACACGTTATCTGGCACACAGGAGACGTGCGGACAAGGAAAGATTTAGTGAGGATAAAGCAAGGCTTGGCCCGACGTGCAGGCACGAACCCCAGAGGCCAGTGGCCGTGGGTAAAGCTGTTTAGTTTTCTCAGCACTGTAGCCTGAGACGCACTGCTTTGCCCCACAGAGCATCCGGAAAGAAGATGTAGGACAGCGACCACAACAGGCAGTAAAACGCAGTCAGAGAGAACGGAGACAAGAGCAGCATGATGGCACCTGGAAGAAAAAAGGCGAACACTCCGTTTTTATGAAGCCCTCCTTCGTGTATTTTCCATCCTCTTCTCTCCCATCCCCATCCTCCCATCCTTCGGTTTGTACTCGTGGTGCCGAAGAGACAAAAATCAATGAGACATGAGCCCTGCCCTTAAGGAAGTATTGTCTGTTTGTAACTAGATGATTATAATCGAACACAAGCTCAGGTTCCATTTTGTCGGATTCAGATCAGAAACCCAGTCTTAGCCGAGAATACATTTGAGTTGCCCAGGCCCCTTGTTATATATGATTGTGTCAAGTTTAACACGTGACAATGGCCAACACAATGTTACCCGTATGCAGAAGAACACAGCAGACCTGAGGCAGCTCTCCCTTGAAAGGCCTGCTTCTGCTTACCGGTTATTCCTGTCTGGAATCTGGGAACATGGCTAGTAACCAGTTCCCTATACCAGGATAGAACTTTCCCTCGTGGGCAAGAGTGGCTCACTGTGCTTAGATGGTGCTGAGATTGATTTCCTTCTGTGAAAATCTAGAATTTTGGTACTGCTAGGCCGAGGGTGCTGATGTGGCCAGCCCCCATGAAAACCTTGGGCACTGGGTCTCTACAGAGCTTCCAGCTAGATAAGACTTCACGAGTGTTGTCACAATTTCATGCTGGGTGGCCCCAGAGGGGCCCAGATTTTGCCCCTTTCACCTTCCCTTTGCTGCTCTTGCCTTGTGTCCTCTTGCTGTGACAAATCTTAGCCATGAGTCTAACTATAGGCACCCCGTGAGTCCCTAGAGAATCAATGAACCTGGGGGTGGTCTTGGGGGACCCCCAACACATTTGAATCTCAGATTCACCACTGAAAGGCAGAAGGGCACCAACACTTGTGGGATATCTTCTTTGCATTAGACATCCTGCTAGGTATGTTACAAAGATTGTTCCATTTACATTTCAGAATAATGCTGTGATTCAGAATCAAGTCTGTTTTTCAGATGAGGAGACAGAGGGGATGTAACCTGCACGAGGTCTTGATTCAAACCCATGTCTGCTTTTGTAAAAAAAGTAGACACTTAGCCTCAGAGAGCTCAAAAAGAGGGTGGGAGAGTACAGGGCAACAGCAGGTCCATGGGGATAACCACCATGCATTCCTCAAGAGAAATCAGAACATTTGATCTGGCAGAAGACCACTTCTAAGGGCAAGAGGCAGTTACAGAAATGGATCGGAACTTCGGGATACTCAATATCTAAGAATGGTCATTGATCTGTTAAGGCAAGGAGACAATATTTTACTTGTCCTGGAAAATATGTGACATAAGGTCTCAGTAGCCACAGGCCAGCTTCTCAGAAGCTCTGTGGAGGAGATGGAACCTCAGTCTAAAAAGGGGATTGGGGCGCCCGGATGGCTCAGTGGGTGGAGCATGCAACTCTTGATCTCGGGGTTGTGAGTTCGAGTCCCACAGTGGATGTAGAGATGACTTAAAAATAAAATCTTAAAAAAAAATAAAATGGGGGCATCTGGGTGGCTCAGTCAGTTAAGGGTGCAACTGTTGATTTTGGCTCAGGTCATGATCTCAGGGTGGTGAGATCAAGCCCTGCACTGAGTTCCACACTGGGCGTGGAGCCTGGATAAGACCTCTCTCCCTCTCCCTCTGGTCCTCTCCCGCGTGCTCTTTCTCTCTCAAAAAACATTTAATAAATAAATAAGTAAAAAGGTGACTATCTGCACTCCAGGTAAGAGGAATATTAACAGTGGCCATTTTGAAATCTATCCAGTAGGGCTCTGGTATTAAATAGTGTCAAAATCTGTGAGGTGCAATTTCCTCCTTTACTCAGAGCCAAGACAATCCAAGGAAGGCTGAGGCCAAGCGTATGGTGTATTTTGAGGTGAGGGGATCAGTGGTATCTACAGGAGCAAAGAACATCATGGGAAACACTGTTGCTATGAGATAGGAGTGCAGGTGGAGCGAAGAAGGGGTCTAGAAGTTTCCATTTACAGGACACATCTGTGCCAGAGGATTGGTATACATTATCTCATTTAATCTCAAGAATCCTGAGGTAGGGATTAATGTCTTCATTTTGTAGATGAAGAAAACTGAGCTCAAAACAATGAGGTTATTAGCCCAAGTTCATGCAGTTAATACGGGCTGGCGGGTCTGTTTTCCTCCTTTGGTCAGTCTCCCGCCACCGAGTCAAAGTAGCCACTTAAAACTGCTGCTCAGAAATCCCTTCAGAGGCTTCCCATTTGCTGTTAGGATCAGCTCCCCAAAGCTGCCCATCTGGCAGCCTCGGCTTCTGTCCCTAGCGTCTCAGCAAGTTCCAGCCACACGGCTGCACGAATGATTCCAGCACCTTCTAGCTTAGAGCTGTCACGAAATACCATTTTCTCTTCTGAACTACCCCTCTCACCTACCTAGCCAGTCATCTTGCAGGTTGCTTTTTTTTCTTTTCCAGTTCCATAGAGATATCATGGACATATGACATTGTACTAGTCCAAGGTGTACAACATAAGGATTCGATATTCGTGTGACACCATCAGCAAGAAAGTCTAGTGAGCATCTGCCACCACACAGAGTTACATGTTTTCTTTTCTTGTGATAAGAACTTTTAAGCTCTCCTCTCCTAGCTACTTTCAAATATACGATATGGTATTGTTAACTGTGGTCACCATGCTGTCCCTTATGTCCCCAGGACTGACTTATAACTGGAAGTTTGTACCTTTTGACCACCTTCAGCCAGGTGAAGCAGCCTTTCCCCCCTTCAGGCCATTTCCGTCTAACTAGGTCCCCCTCCAACACCTTCTCAGAGCACCCTGTGCTTCCACAACACATTGCAACGATGCATTTCTAGTTATGTCTGTCATCATTTGGTTGGTGTCTGTCTCCCCTATCAGACTGTAAAGCCCGAGGTGGGAAGTGTTTGTCTGGTTTACCGATTTGGTTCTCAGCACCTGGCGTACGGCAGGTGTCCCCGATCGAACTTGACAACATTCAACAAACACTCACTGAGCAGCTACCCCGTGGTTGGCACAATCCTGGGTCCAGGGATTACTGCGTGCCTAACAGAGAGCTCTCTAGCCGGGGGCAGGTTTAGTGGGTGGAGACAATGAACAAGTAAAGGCATGCCAGATGATGGTAAACCCCATGCGGAAAGACAAAGCAGGGTGAGGCAGCTCGGGAAAGCTGGGGCGAGGTACGGGGCGGCAGGGAGCAGCAGGGATAATAAACAATCACTGGTGACATTTGCGGGCAGCCATTTTCACTCACCTCCCAGATAAACCAATTTTTTCCAGTTCTCAGACTCCAGGATTTCATCGTGTGGGTAGTAGCTCTGGTCCATCATGAATAGAATCATAAGTGAGGCCATGCAGGAGAGAATGAACGTGTTGCCTTTGGTCAGAAGGGAGGTGGAGGCTAAGACACAGGAAGCATAGCGGCAGGGTAGACCCCTGTACGTGAGCTGAGCGTCTGCTGGAGAAAGAAGAGCCAGGCATTAGCTGCTTCCCACGGCTCTAACGCTGTCTCCCCCGAAGCAAGCCCCTCTCGTTGGGTCTTCCCTTCCCCACGTTCCAAATCCCCCTCCTTGCAGGGCAGTGGCAGGCTGTAAAGCATGTAGTCATTCACAGAGAGGACTTGGCACCAGATCCCCACGGGGAAGCAGGCTGCCAGGACCAGGCGGGGACCCCGGCCCCGAGGACGGCTCTGTAGAAGGGTCTCCTGAGGTCGTCTGGTCTGCATCTGCCCTCCCTTGCATTGGGAACTTGGGCAAGGCAACTGCCCTCAACAGAGCTCCGTTTCTCCATCTGTTGTGGAAAACTGGAGGATGACCTCTGGTTCTAGATTCTGTGAGTCTCTGTGCACCCTCTAAAGGTCACACGATAAGAAAAAGGCACAGCTGCTCAGAGAACCCCGGGACCCTGCCCCCAACCAGGGCTCTGCTGGTGCAGCCTGCAGCCTTCAGTGGGCCTGGGACGCAGGAGAAGGAAGAGGGACTCCACAAAGGAGGGGGAGAGTCAGTCACTGCCCCCCTGGCTTCTGGCTCCCACCGGCTCCCCCTCCCTGGCTCCCGACGCTCAGCTACAAAGCTGGGGATCACTCACCAGTTGAATAGAAACACAGGCGGAAAGTAGCAGCTAACACATAGATGACAGCCAGGAACCCACTCAGAGGCCCATCCACGCCAAGGAGCAGGGCTGAGGCCAGGCCGAAGGTGGTGAAGATCGCAAAGTCATTCAGCTCCACTCCTGCTCCGGAAGGCCAAGGTTAGAACTTACACTCATTTGTCTCGCACCTTAGTCCGCTCTGGTGGGGGAGCTGCATGGTGCCAAGCAGGGTCTGAGGTCCCAGCGAGCCACAGCTGCTCGCCCGGGGGATCAAAGACAGGGGCTCCTCCTGGCTCTGCCTCATGCTGACCCTGTGGCCTTAGACAGGTCTTCCCCTCTCGGGTCTTACTTTCCCACCCTTTAGCTTCCAGGACTGGGACGACAACTGGATGCAAATTGACAAGCTAGGGAACCCTTTTTTCAAGCACAATCTTACACGAAAACAGTTCCTTGTATTTTGAACCAGCGGCTCGGCCACCACCACCTCAGCCACCACCCCACTCCTGATCCCTGGATCGGCCCCAGTGGGGAGGCCAGGGCAAGGACGGCTGAAGCTAACAAGTGAGCCAGCGGGGGGCTAGCTCTAGACTGTTGGGCTCCCGGACGGCTCTAGGGCTGCTTCTGCCATCCTTGGAGGGTTGTGAACAGGAGTGGTGACCGATGGAGGCCTGTTGGATGTTAGAGGGGGGAGGGGGGGTCTGAGATGGGGGCTCCTGGGGTCAGGGATCAGGGGTCTGAGGCCTGGACTCACCTGACTTGGAGCAGAGGCTGAGGTGTCTGGTTATTGCCCCAACTGCCATGTCTAACAGGAAGCTGATCAGAAGCATCCAGGAGGCACAGTGGCTTCTCCTAAAGTGTATGGCAGCGGGCCCAAATAGGACGGCTCCTTCATGGCCTCCACCGGCCAACCACTCCACATACCCCCAATACACCAACACACTTCCTACACTTGCACACGGGCACACACCCCTGCCCTGCATGTCCCCACACTCATGTTCTTTCTGAAATACACTGCTTTATACACCACACACACACACACACACACACACACACACACACACACACCCCTGCCATACTCTCAACCCACAGTCTTAAAGGGGTGCCTGGAGTGCCATAGATAATCAGTAACGTCCCTTCCAGCGCTAAGTCCCAGGCATATCTGAGGGCACAGGAGTCCTCTGTTTTAGCCCAGCCTTTGCAACCATCTCACTGTGGATTCTCAGAGAAATCCCTCCCTGCATCTCTAGGCCTCTCTTCCTCCATCTGTAAAATGAGGGGTTTGTGCCAAATGACTTAATAGATATAGGCCTATCTAGATGATCTATTTCTCCTAGGGCAAGTTTTGGTAACTTATGACTTACAGAATTGGTCCATTTCATTTAGGCTATCAGATTTATAGAGTTGTTCATAATATTCCTTTCTCATACTTTTAATGTCCATGGGATCAGTAGTGATGGCTCCTCTTTCATTTCTGATATTGGTATTTTGTGTCTTCTCTTCTTTTTTTTACTTTTCTTGGTTAGCCCGACTAGAGGCTTGTCAGTTTAATTGGTGTTTCCGAAGAATCAGCTTTTGGTTTCATTGGTTTTCTCTACTGATTTTTTATTTTCAATTTCATTGATGGCTGCTCTCATTTTTATTATTTCTTCTCTTCTGCTTACTTTGGATTTAATTTGCATTTCCCCTCCTAGTTTGCTAAGGTAGAAATCTTACATTATTGATTTTGTATCTCCCTTCTTTTCAGTTTTTCTAAGACTTTTTTTTTTTGGAGAGATTTTAGGTTTACAACAAAATTGAAAGGAAGCTACAGAAATTTCCCATATGCCCCCTGCCCCCACATATGCATAGCCTCCCACATTGGCAACATCACTCACCAGAACAGTACATTTAGATTCTTCGTACATACAAAGGATGAAACTCCACTGACACATCATAGTCACCCGAAGTCCGTAGATTACCTTAGGCTTCACTCTTGGTGTTGTATATTCTATAGTTTTGGACAAATGTGTGATGACATGTATCCATCATTATAGTATCATGCAGAGCATTTCCACTGTCCTAAAAATCCTCTATGCTCTACCTATTCATTTCCCCCCACCCGCCCCTGTCAACCACTGGTCTTTTTATTGTCTTCAGAGTTTTGCCTTTCCAGCGTATCATATCATATTACTGTAATCATACAGTATGTAGCATTTTCAGATGGGCTTCTTTCACTTAGTAATATGCGCTAAAGATTCCTCCATGTCTTCTCATGGCTTGATAGCTCTTTTTTTTTTTTTTTTTTTTTAGCACTAAGTAACACTGTTTGGAAATACCACAGTTTATTCATCTGTTCACTTACTAGAAGATATCTTGGTTGCTTGCAAGTTTTGGCAATTATAAATAAAACATCATAAACATCCAATTGCAGGTTTTTGTGTGGACATAGCTTTTAACTCATTTGGATAAATAGCAAACAGTGTGATTGCTGGATTATATGGTAAGAGTATGTTTAGTTTTGTAATGAACAGCCAAATTGTCTTCCAAAGTGGCTGCACCATGTTGTATTCCCACTGTTGCTCCACACCCTCGCCAGCATTTGGTGTTATCAGTATTCTGGACAACTGGTTTGGCTAATAAGTGTGTAGTGGTATCTCATTGTTATTTTAATTTGCATCTCCCTGATAACATATGGTGTGGAGCATCTTTTCACATGCTTATTTGCCATCTGTAGATCTTCTTTGGTGAGGTGTCTGTTAAGGTCCTTGGCCCATTTTTTAATTGTTTGTTTTCTTACTGATGAGTTTTTAAGGTTTGTCTATTTTATAGTACCTTATCAGATGTACCTTTTGCAAATACTTTCTCCCAGCTTACAGCTTGTCTTCTAATTCTCCTGACGTTGTCCTTCACAGAGCAGTTTTCTTTTCCAGTATATGCATTCAATGCTATACATTTCCCTCTAACTACTGCTTTTACCGCATCTCACAAATTTTGATAAGTTGTACTTTCATTTTCTTTTGGTTCAAAACACTTTTCTTCTTTAATTCATGTATTATTTAGAATTGTGTTGTTTAACCTCCACATATTTGGGGATTTTCTAGTTATCTTTCTGTTACTGATTTCTACTTTAATTCCATGTGGTCTAAGGGCATACTTCATATGATTTCTATTCTTTTAAATTTAAATTCAGTCTTATAGCCTGAATGAGCAAAGAGAAGAATGTGTATTCTGCTGTTACTGGATAAAATATTCTATAAACGTCAATTAGATCCAGTTGATTGATGGTGCAGTTCAGTTCAACTATCTCCTTCCTGATTTTCTGCCAATCGGATCTGTCAATTTCTGATAGAGGGGTGTTGAAATATCCAACTATGATAGTGGATTTATCAAGTTCTCCTTGCGGTTCTATCCATTTTCATCTCACATATTCTGATGCTCTAAATGATTTCTAAGATCTCTTGCAGACCCTACATTTGAGGATTCTGCATTGCAGTCCAACACATGCTCCCAGACTGCTCTGAAAGCAGCCACCGCAGTCTCAGGCAAGGCTGCCCCAGCCTGCCATTCCTGAGTCTACACCTTGGTTGCAGTGTTTGGATGGCCAAGCAGAAGCAGAGAGCCTGACCCCAGACTTCAGCTGTCTCTAAACCACCTCAGCACTACCTTCCTTTAGATCCATACCTATGTGTCTACAGGGAACTGGGTTCACCATTGTGCCATAAAAATTACACTCCCAGAAGATTAGACTGAACTAAGAAGATATTTTCTGTTGCAGGTGTGATCTACTGTATAAGACTCCACAAATCCAGACTTAGAGAATCATAAAATTTTCAAACTGGAAGGGAACTCAAACATCACCAGGTAAGATTATCTTAAATTATGGATGAGAAACTGATCCAGAGAAGTCACATGCTGATGGTTATAGAGAATAAAACAGTTAGGAGGAGGATACCTACATTATAAAGGATTTCTCTTTAAAGAATTGATTTGCCAAGGCATCGAAATATGATTCAATTATAGAAGTATAATTTGCTTACAAAATATAATTTGCTTTGCTTTTTAGGGGCCCATATACATGTCTCAGATTTTCCACAATAGTGCTAATTGTAAATATTCCCCACATCATATGTTCTAATTTAAGAATAAAAAATTTTAGGGGTGCCTGGGTGGCTCAGTCGTTAAGCTTCTGCCTTCGGCTCAGGTCATGATCCCAGTGTCCTGGGATCGAGCCCCACATCGGGCTCCCTGTTCAGCGGGAAGCCTGCTTCTCCCTCTCCCACTTCCCCTGCTTGTGTTCCCTCTCTCGCTGTGTCTCTCTCTGTCAAATAAATAAAATATTAAAAAAAGGGCGCCTGGGTGGCTCAGTTGGTTAAGCGACTGCCTTCAGCTCAGATCATGATCCTGGAGTCCCGGGATCGAGTCCCGCATTGGGCTCCCTGCTCAGCAGGGGGTCTGCTTCTCCCTCTGCCCTCTGCCCTCTTGTGCTCTCTGTCTCTCATTCTCTCTCTTTCAAATAAATAAATAAAATCTTTTTAAAAAAATTTAAGAAATAAAATAAAATAAAATATTAAAAAAAAAAAGAATAAAAAATTTTGAATGGTAGCCTGCCTACCATTAAGTAGGCAGGATTAAGTGAGGGCCACCAGAACAGAATCTCTTCATTTTTCTCATAAAAACCATTCTAGACTGCCATAGCTGGAAGGAACTATGGAGATCACGGTGCAAGCTCCTTGTTTTAGAGATGGGGAAACCAAGGCTCAGGGATATGACCTAGCCAAAGTCACATGTCAGGTTGGTGGTAGAACTGAGGCTAAGATCTTGGCCCCTTGACTCCCAACCCACTACACCTTCTCCTGCCCCTGGTTGATCCTGTGCCTCAGTGCCTGGCTCGCTAGGCTCCCCGCTCCTTCCCTCATGCCACTGACTCCAGCTCTTGGCTAGGAGCTTGCTGGGCCCCAGACCTACTTGCAGAAGCTGCAGAAGATGGAGAAGAGCCCCAGGATCAGGTTGGCCAGGGACAAGGCATTGGTAACGTCCTTCCAGGAAAATTCGTTCATCTGGGGACAGCTCTGGTTGTTGGTCAGGAAGAAACTGGTGCAATGATCTGGGGCTCAGGGGAGAGGGGTAAGGGTTCCCAACGTCAAAGAGTCCCAAAAGAGGCTCCCAGGGACCAGGCAGTTCCTGTTCGCCGGACCTCATCCCAGGACTGCACCCTCCCAACACTGTTTCACTGTCTGGAATAAGAGAGACAGGAGGCAGATGGAGGAGACCAGGAGGCAAAGACAAAGGTGCTGAGGATGAGCATCTTGGGGAAGCACAACAGCAAAGCAAGTGAGGCCGCACAACCAATTGACTGTACCCCTTGCCATAGTGCGGGCCTCCCTCCAGCCCATGTGGTGACTCTTCTGGTACCCCCATGGCCCAGGGGACAAGGGGTATGGACCCTTCCCCCATCGGAGAGATGAGCCTTTTGTCATAGGCAAGCCCTTGTTAAAACAATTACGAAGTTACGGGGCGCCGGGGTGGCTCAGTCATTAAGCGTCTGCCTTCAGCTCAGGTCATGATCTCAGGGTCCTGGGATCGAGCCCCGCATTGGGCTCCCTGCTCAGTGGAAAGCCTGCTTCTCCCTCTCCCGCTCCCCCTGCTTGTGTTTCCTCTCTCGCTGTGTCTCTCTCTGTCAAATAAATAAATAAAATCTTTAAAAAAAAAAAAAAAACAATTACAAAGTTACTTTCAATACTTTTTTATTCCCGTGAGGTGAGCCCCAGAGGAATAAAAAAGAACCCTGGGAAGGGGTAACCCCCCACCCCCCAGGAATAGCCCAGGGGGTGAGAGGCTCCCTGAGGGGTAGAAAGCACAGAAGAGACCGCCATGGAGTCAGCCTCCTTTGTTCCGCAAGCCATACTCACTCCCTCAGGACAGGGCTGCCGCTGGAGTGCCCCAAGGTCCTGCTTCTGACGGGCCCCAACCAGAACAGCAGGCCCAGCTCCCACAGGGGAAGAGGTGAGACACAAGAAATGAACATGGACAGCACGGAATAGTTCACAAGCACCTTCCACTATGTTCTCGCTCCTGATCCTGACGACCTCAGAAGATGGTGCTATCATGATTTTATGAATGAGAAAACTGAGGTTCAGAGAACTGGGACATTGGCTCAAAGTGACGTGCTAGGTGAGTAGAAGGTAATCCCGCTGCCAGGTTCTCAATCTGGTGCTTCCTTGGCTGGGGGCCCAGCTCTGGGCAGGAGGAGGTTTGTGGGGTAGGAGACCGAGGAGGAGCTCAGTTGGCCAGCCCTGCAGGGCAGCATCAGCCTCCCCCTCTGGTAGCAGCCCTGCCCGGGGGCTCCTCACGCCTCCCAGCCCCTCAGGGCTATGGGCAATGGGTTGGCCCAGCCCGTTTTCACAGCCTGGCGGGCTCTGCTCTTCCTCTAAGACCAAACATGCACTCCGTACAATAGACTGCTTGTGACATGAAGTCTCTTTTGGAGGAAGAGCCCCAGGGCTTTCTGGAACAGGGAAGCCCCGCTGGTTGCTGCAAGCTGCTACCCACAAACAGTAATCCTGCCCCTGAATGAAATACACAAGTTCCAAGGTATTTTCATGGCCACTTCCTCATTTAATCCTCATTTGAGAGGGGAGGAAGCTGAGCCTCTTCCTCCTCTCAGCCAGTGTCTAGCCCCAGGCCCCTCTGGTCTGGGCCAGAGTTAAGACAAATTATGGTCCTTTCCCATAAACCCGTCCACCAAGATATCAGAGGCTGGGAGGAGCTGGGCTTGGAGTTTGGAACTGGGCAGGGTTCATGGGGCTCACTCCTCCCCCAGGCCAGTCTCATTCACCAAGGCCATCAGGACTCCTGAGACCCTCTCAGACGTCAGGGCCCCTCCAAACCTAAGACAAGAAGAATGCTGGCTGAGAAATTGGAGAGGGGAGGGGAGCCAAGGGCTGGCTGCCTACTTCCTCCCCAGGAGTCCCCCCTCCCAGGCTCTCCTGGGCCTCAAGGCTCACTCCAGCAAGACCAAACACCTCTGTGCCCAGCCCAGCCCACCCCTGCCTGGAGGGCAGCACGCCAGCATCTCTGCCCCTCAGAGGTAGTCAGCACATACCTGGGGCATTTCTACCAATCACCAGACACACCTCATCTGCACTACTTCAGTTATTTTTTAAATTAACGATCAATTATCTACTATATCATCCCTTTCATTCAGGAAGCACTTTCACATCTGTGGTTTCCATTGGCCCCGTGAGGTCGGCCAGATGAGGGTCACTACCCCTACTCGCAGGGTAAGGCAAAGAAGACGCAGAGAGGGGAAGAGCCTTGCTCAAAATCACACCAGAAGTGGCAGATCAGGACTTACAACGTCACCTTAAATGTTCTTTCCCCTTACTCTGCACTCTGCTGTCTACCAACCAACAGGCCTGAGCACTGTATTCTCCCTAAGCTCAGACTAAGCTAGGTGCTGGGGAAAACCTTCATGGAATGTCCAGTCTACCCAAGGAAACAACACTCATGCATGTGGAGATTCCCGGACTCTTCATCTTACAGGTGAGGAAACTGAGTTTTCAAGATAGTCAAGCGACTTGTCCCAGTGAATGATGGAGCCAGGATTTGAATTGGGCCTCCTCTTTCCCAATTAAATGACATTGTCAGCATACAGCACGGGTCCCGGGTGTGAAAGAATGTGGACCTCAGAGTAAGGGCTCTAGAAATCCAGAGAAAAAAGGAGCAATCCATTCATTCAGCAAACATTTGGTCACGAGCAAGATTCACCGCCTGGTGCTTGGCACACGGAGAAGATTAAGACCTGGTCTCATGTCTCAAGGAGCTCAGTAGAGCAGAGGTATTCAACTGTTCACAGAAAAGGGGAGGTGACCAGGCTGCCAGGGGAACATAGAAGAAGGGTCCAGCCTGACAGGGGGCTTAGAGAAGGCTTCTCGGGTGAGGGGGTCCGAGGCGAGGCGTTGCTGGGCAGTGGCCTGCAGGACTAGATCATGTCACTACCCCATTTTGTGCAAGCTGTCCATGGCTTCCCAGGCACCCAGGATGGAGTCCATCTCCTTCCTTTGGTGTACCAGCCCTTACGATGAAGCTGGCTCTCCCTCTGCTCTCAGGGAAGCCTGACCGCCCCCACCCCAGCCAGGCGCCCCTCTACACTGCCGCATCTCCGTGTGCTCACCATGTGACACCGGGCACTCTGCATTGGCACGGCCTATCCTGTCTTCCTCCTCTACTACAGGGGAAGCAACTTGAGCGCAGGCTGTGGTCCCCTGTGCCCAGCACGAGGCCTGACAATAGAAGTTGTTCGATGATTGTTAAGTTAGTAGAGGATGTCACTCTGGGGCTTCCCCAAGATCCTCTCACTGCACCAAGTCACATCTCTCCCCTGCCAGAGCCTGTTCAGTCCGTCCTCCAAGAAGCCTTCTCAGATGAACTGTCAACAATCCAGACCCTCAGCACACCCAGCATCTACCCAACGCTTAGGATCTTCCATTTACTCATTTTTAAATGCATGTGTTGATGCCTGCTCCGCGCCGGGACTGCGTTCTGGGGGCAGAGAGAACAAGAGCTAGGCTGCATCCTCAAGAGGCAAGGAGTCTGGCAGGGGAGGCGGATCCGGGTAGGGAAATGCAGGCAGTGTGGCAAAAGTCATGCTGCACAGGGGCTGGTCGCAAACTAGAGCGGGCATGCGCTCCTGGGACACCCGGCGCAGCCACGGCAGTTAGAGATGCCCCCACGCCCAGCCCTGCGCCACTCCCGCCACAGACAGCCCCACCCCACCCCACCCCCGCCGGCGTCCCGGCCCCGCGGGGCTTCCGCACCAGCCCTGACACCGCCCCGCGCCCAGAGATGGAAGAGAGGGAGCCAGGCTGGCCTCCAGGACCGCTCCACCGCCCCCCGCGGGGCGGGGGGGCTGGTCGCTGACAGCACTCTGGGGAGGGAAGCACTCTGGGGAGGGGCATGCGCTGCCTCGGATGCCTACCTGGGGACCAGACATTCCTGGGTGGGGTGAGGGCAGCGCTCTTAACCCGCTTCCTGTGCGGTGGAGCAGGCCAGCCGGGGCCTGGGGGAGCCGCACGGGTCCCAAGCCTCTCACCCCTGGCTCTTAGCTCACAATCCCTGAGAGGTAGGGGAGGGGCTGTGGGGGGAGCTCTAGTTGGCAGAAAGGGGGACTTCAATTTACAAAGGAGCCTAGGCCACCCTGGGGGCGCCTTGGGGAATGGAGGGGTCTGGGAGGAGGGGACTGGTCTCTCTCCATCGTGGCCGGCAAGGGAAGGCTGGGGGCGGGGGGTTAAGAGACCACAGTGCAGGGCGTGTGGGAGGTGGGCTGCGAGGGCTTTGGGGAAGATGGGGCTGTAAAGGATGGCTGGGGTCCAGACTGTGAAGGGCCCCCAGGTCAGGGCTTTTGCTGTTTGGTTCACTGCTGTATCTTTGCACCTATAAGAACTGCTTAGGCATATGGTAAGTCCCCCCCATCCCACCCCAGTATTTGTCGGGTGAATGACAAAGCGAGTAATTTACACTCAGTCCTGAAAATAGTTTAAAGCAGAGAAGTGACATGGTCAGTTTGGTTTAGAAAGACAATTCTGGCAGCTAGTGTGGAAGAAGGCTCTGTAATACTGCAGGAGAAATGAGGCAGGCCGGAGCAGGGACATATTACTGGACGGCAACAGAAGGGAATGGGAGGAAGGAGCCAGACTAGGAGCCATTGTGAAAAGCATCCCAAGGGTGTGGGAGAGAAATGAGAGGGAGAAGGTAAGAGCCTCTCTGAGGGTCTCAATGTGGCAGCCGGATGAATAGTGTGCTACAGAAAGAAAGAAGCTTGTTAGTATTGGGTAGGTTCCCAGACACAAGTTCTGATACCTGCCCCACATCCTCCCACCTGCCCTAATGCCGAGTTAGAGCGGCAGTGGCTTCCAGGACCCCACAGGAGAATATGCAAGAGAAGGGGTGGAGTTGGGTGGTCAGGTGACACTTTGCTTCTGTTAGGAACCAGTAGGGGAAAGAGGAGCGAGCCCTGAGTGGCAACTAGCCACTTGCGCTGTGCTCGGTGCTTTACGGACATCATCATCATCATCTTACTGGACGTTCTCAAATGCCCTCGACATTAGTATTAGCATTCCTATTCTCCAGAAGAGGAAATGGAGGATTTGTTGATTTTCATAATTGATGGAGCTGAGACCTAAACACAGTCCAACACTAAAGTCAGACCTAAGGTGTCTGAGAAACTAAAAGAGAAAACGAGGTTGCAGGCAACAAGTCCAGGAGTCAGGTCAGCTTCCTTCTATCCTTTGTCTTTACCTTAATTTGTCCATACCACATGGACCATTCATGGCAGATTAAAAACTACGGCATACTAATTCTACTGCTGGCTTTAACTCTTGACCAGACTCATGCTGGAGCTCTAACACTACCAGATGTGGAAATCTGAACGGATTACTTTGCTTTCCTGAACCTATTTCCTAATCTGTAAAATGGGATTGTTGAGTGAACTAAACGATGTGCTCAGCACAGAGTAGAAGCTCAATCATTATCATCATTATTATTATTCTAAGGACACGATCATGCCTCTGTTAGCCTGGACATCCCCAAGGATTCCTTCTGAAGAGGGAGAGGAAGCAGGGGTAGCTACAAAAGACACGTGTCCCCATCCGTCAGAAGTTTCCAGCTTCCTCCTATTCTGGATCTCACAAGGAAGTAGAGAACGAGAACAGTACAGTTAGACTGTCTACGCTTGTGCTAATACGGTAGCCACTAGCCACGCATGGCCCTGAAGCACCTGGAGTGTGGCTAGTCTGAACTGAGATGTGCTGTAGGTGCAAAGTGAACACCAGAGTTTGAATACTTAGTTCAAATATACATATAAAATAACATGTATGTTATTATTAAGCTAGTGAGCCAGCAGCATAGGAGTGGTATGTGATCCCTGGGGATGGATTAGATCACCTAGCAGAGAGAAAGAAAAGAAGGCTAAGGGATAGGCCCCAGAGCAATCCAAAAGCCAGGTGTCAGGAGACAGAAAAGGTGTAGTCAGCAAAGTAGGAAAAAAAGCAAGAGATGCTAATATCCCACATCAAAATGAAGAAAAAAACTTTCAAGTAAAGGGTGGTCCATGGAATCAAAAGCTTCTTTAGTTGTTTAGTATTATCTGCTGAAATGTTAACATTTAGGATATACCGGGTGAGATAAAATGTATTATTAAGTTCACCTGTTTGTATTTTTTAAGGTAGCTACTAAAAATTTCCAAGTCATACGTGTGGCTCACACGATATTTCCATTAATGCCACTGACTTAGATCCCTTCCAGGATATAAGTACATAGACATAGATGTCCATCCATTCATACATTCTTAGAGTATTTATTATGCGCCAGGCACTGGTTCAGGTGCTAGGAATAGAGCAGGAGACAAGACGGACACTGTTTCTGTCCTCGCAGAACTTACACTCAAGTGTGGGGGAAAGGCAACAAATAAGGTCTGCTCGTGAAAAGGGTGATGGAAAACAAAGCAGGATGAGCCGTCACTTGGATGTGAGAGGAGTTGGGATTTCTGACAGGGTTGTCAGTGAAGTGATATGCGAGCAGCGACCTAAAGGATGAGAAGCCACAAACCAGGCAACGATCTTGGGGGCAGTGTTCTAGGCAGGAACAGCAAATGGAGAGCCTCCGAAGCAGAAATGAGCTTGATTTGTTAAATAGACAAGGTCATCGGGAACAGGGCGAGTACAGAGAACGGTGGATCACATAGAACCTTGGCAAGAGGCTTGGATTCTATTATAAGTGTAATGAGAAATTCTTGGGTCATTTTTATGGAGCGGGGTTATGACCCGAATTCTCTTTGTGAAGGACAATGCTCCCAGTCTCTGTGGGGCTAGACTGAAGCAGGGTGAGAACGGGGGCAGGGAGGTGAGCTGGGAGGCCGCTGCACTAGTCCAGGCCAGAGACAGCGGTGGTCTGGCCCGAGGGGTCGGGGTGGAGGCGGTGAGAAGCTGTCAGATTTGGGATATATTTTGAAGACAGCTGAGAAGACTTGCTGACTGGTGTGGGAAGAACAAGCAGAATCGAGGATGACTTCGACTTCTGGCCTCAAAAAACAGAGGGAGCTAGGTGTTGATGGCAGTACAAGGGCTGGTGATGAAACACGTCTGGGGCAGAATTCAAGGCTTCGGTTTGGACACGTTAGGGTTGTAATGACGTCAAGTGAGGCTGTTGATAAACAAGCCCGCATGAAGCTGGGGAGAGATCAGGCCTGGAGGCAAGCTAGTGAGCCAGCAGCATAGGAGTGGTATGTGATCCCTGGGGATGGATTAGATCACCTAGCAGAGAGAAAGAAAAGAAGGCTAAGGGATAGGCCCCAGAGCAATCCAAAAGCCAGGTGTCAGGAGACAGAAAAGGTGTAGTCAGCAAAGTAGGAAAAAAAGCAAGAGATGCTAATATCCCACATCAAAATGAAGAAAAAAACTTTCAAGTAAAGGGTGGTCCATGGAATCAAAAGCTTCTTTAGAAATAATTACTCCAGGCACTTAGTGGCTCCTTCCTCCCAAGCTGCGGCTCCTTATGGGGATGAACCCTATCTTGTGCATGAGGGTTTTTCACAGGCTTTAGTGCCGGAAACACAGGCTCCACTGCTTAGGAGTTGTGACCTTAGGTAAGTTACTTATCTTCTCTGGGCCTTGATATACATCCCCTCCATGCTCATCACTACACACCCAAGTGAACGACTCCAATAGCATCCCATAAGCACATCTACCTCTGTCACTTTTAACTTCCTTACACCTCTATGTTGGGATCCCCTAGGACTGGTTATGGTTAGACTTGAATCAAACAGGACTGTTTGATCTATATAACCATGGGCCTGTTGCTTAATCTTTGGGTTCCTGCTTTCTAAAACAGAGATACTGTTGGTGCCTGGGTGGCTCAGTCAGTTAAGCATCTGTCTCTGGCTCAGGTCGTGATCCCAGGGTCCTGGGATCGAGCCCCATGTCAGGCTCCCTGCTCTGTTGGGAGTCCACTTCTCCCTCTCCTTCTACCCTTAGCCCTGGCTTGTGCTTGTTCTCTCGCTCTCGCTCTCGTGCTCTAATAAATAAATAAAATCTTTTAAAAAAATAAAACAGAGATACTATATACCTCATAGATGGTTATGTGAAAATTAAATCAGATAATGGATATGCTTGGCAGAATAAACGCTCACTAAGCACTATTTATCATCTTTGTATCTACACCACCAATACTCTCAATGCCTGTGGACTGACAGATAACTTGAGAAGGTAAGGACACAGCAGACCCTCCTTCCAGACAGCTAGCATGGAGAAAGGGAGGTGCGCTCAGCTGCTACTCACACCCAGTGAACCTGGACAGGGCTGGCATGGTGGGCTAATAAAGAAAATATAGATTGCTCATCCTTCTGGGAATACCAGGGATGACTCCCCCTTCCATATTTTGCTGAGTGGATCCCCACCATCCGTATCAGCATTCAAGCCAGAAATCCAAGCATTATCTGAGAGTCTGTCTTCTCACTCAACCCCTGCCATCTTATTAGTTAACAAGATGCACTCTATTGTAGCTTCAAAATGCCATACTTCATCAGATCCAAGATACCAACCGTTATAAGACACGTAAGACACACCATTATGTTATATAGTTCTAAGAAAGGAAAAAATGCTGCCACTTAAACTGTGACATGCCACTGACTTTTAGAAGCATCCAAGTTCCAGAGATATTAAAATGTGGGGGAAGAAGAGTACATCTTACAATTGATGAGGTTGTACCTCTCATTCCATCACTGCTACCTTAGCTCAGACCTCATCATCGCTTGCCTAGACTAGGGATGGAAGCTCCTACTCGATGATCTTCCCTCCACTTGTCCTCTGATGCCAAAAGAGGTTTATACAAGGCCAATATTACCAACTCCCACCCCAAATCTTTCAATTAAGTCTTCTCCCATAGCCCCTGGCCCACATTCTTCACTTTAAATTGGCTGCAATTCCCCAGATGTTATATTGCTTCTAGTCTGGAATCGCTTTTCCTCCCATTCTTCATCTGCTTACCTCCTAGCTATTAGAAGTAAGAGTTCTTTAGCCAGGGCATACCTCACTCCAGCCCTCCTGCCTGCTGGGACTGGTTTGGTTAATATAGCTTGTTAAATGGATATCCCTTTCTTCACTTACAAATAAATTCCATCCAAAAATGAACCCTACTCCAAACTCCAAAGACAATTTTCCTATAGAGGACAGTTGGAGTCTCCAAACAAGCTCTAACTCTTGTTTCTTTTTCAACACCTACGTGGGTGTCTGATCTTCCAAGAAGTCTTCCCAAATTCTCCAGTCTGAGTTAGGTAGCCTTCCATGGTGCTCCATACCCCATGCATACCACTATCATAGCCTTTTTTATACCACATTGTAATTGTTGACTTGGTTTCTCCCCCACTAGACTGACAGCTCCCTGGATACAGGTGCCTTTTTACTCAGCTGTGTTATTCTCCAGAACCTGGAACCTAGAAGGCACTTAATACTTATAAAATGGTTGAATGGGTAGATGCATGGGTGAATGGAAAATGGTTACTGTCTATAACCAGTGGGTCCTAGTTCCCCACTCTGAGATGCTACCTCCCAAATCACCGCATTGCCACAGACTTTCCCCAAGCTTCGTAATTGGCTGAGGCCGCAAAGAGCAATGGCACCACCTGGTGGGCAGTGCGGGAAGCGCACCTTATTGAACAGCAGGAGCTTTTTTTTGAACCGTTCTTTTTTTTTTTTGCTCCGGTGGTTAGGAAATGCCAAGTGAGGGGGATTTGTATTTTAAAAAGATCAAGCTGGGGTGCCGGGTGGCTCAGTTGGTTGGGCGACTGCCTTCAGCTCAGTTTGTGATCCCGGGGTCCTGGGATCGAGTCCCCCCTGGGGCTCCCTGCTCAGGGCGGAGCCTGCTTCTCCCTCTCCCTCCGCCTGCCACTCGCCCTGCTTGTGCTCTGTCAAATGAATAAATAAAATCTTTAAAAAAATAAAAGAAGAATAAAATAAAAAGCTCCAGCTGATGACTGTATGCAGAATGGGTTGGAGAAGGGATCCAGGAGGAAGCGGGGATGCCAGCTGGGGAGGTTATTTTGTCAGAGCTGAGAGTCGAGTCCCGATCTGTGACTCGAACACTACCATGCTTACCCGCGTGGTAATACTGCCTCTTTTACCCAGGACCTTCTTTTCTCCCTCTCAACTGAGCACCGTGGCAGGGATTCCAAGATCTGCTCCATGATTTCTGCCTTCTGGTATTCGTGCCCTTGTGTAATTCCCTCCTTCGAGTGTAGGCTTGCCTCTGACTTGCTTCTGACAGAACACAGCAAAAGGAGATGTCACTCCGGTGAGGAAGACTACACAAGACTGGAACTTCCGCGCTCCCAGCAGACTCGTCCTTGTTGGCTTTCATCAAATTGCCATGTCGGGGAGACCAATGTAGCAAGGAACTGAAGTCAGTTTTTGGTGAATAGTCTGTTAGTAACAGAATCAACAACCTCAGTCCAACACCCTTGAGGAACTGAAATTCTGCCAACAACTTAAGTGAGCTTGGAAACAGATCCTTCTCCAGCCTTCAGATGAGAACCCAGCCCTGGCAAATCATTGGATTGGGGCCTGTAAAAACCTTGAAGCAGAGGGCCCAGGGAAGCGTGCCTCAACTCCTGACCCAGAGAAACTATGAAATCACAAACGTGCATTGTTTTAAACCACCACATTTCTGGTCATGCATGCAGCCACAGACGACTAATAAGCACCTGCTCAAAATGTGTCACAAGCATGCAGGTCAGAAGCTTGTGAAAACCTTGGAAACTTTGTGGTCGGAATCAACTACTGTACCACTAATGTGTGTGTGGGTGTGCGTATGTGTATCCCCAAGGCCAACCCCGCCAGAGGCTTTTGCAGCTGACTCCACAGAGCATCCCCCTGTGAAATGAGTGACCAAGTATCCCCTGGGTGACCCCGTCAGATTCTAGCCCCGTCCTGTGCTGGAACTGCACTACCTGCTAACTAGCCTCAACCCAATCTTTTTTTTTTTTTTAGTTTCAAGTTTTTATTTAACTTCTAGTTAACACATAGTGCAATATTGGTTTCAGGAGTAGAATTTAGTGATTCATCACTTATGTGCAACACAGTGCTCATCACAACAGGTGCACTCCTTAATCCCCATCCCCCATCTAGCCCATCCCCCCTACCTCCCTCCAGCAACCTGCAGTTTGTTCTCTACAGTTAAGAGTCTCTCTTATGGTTTGCCTATTTTCTCCCCTCTATGTTCAACCTCAACCCAATCTCAAACACTTCCAGGTACAAAAAGACCAAAAACAGTCCTCCCTGGAATATGCCTCGCCAACCTTTATGTGGGAAAAAGAAACTCTTCTTTAATTCTCTGCCTTGTGGGAGAACAGATGGAGATAAAGGAGAAGGAAAGTACACTGGCCAAAACTCTGAAAGTCACTGGCTGTGTACCTGTGACCCAGAGAGGATCCCAAGGGACTGACAGGATTCATTACTATCCTAACTAAAAGTAATAACAACAGCATTTATATTCACACAGGGTCTCTTTTCTCTCTCTTTTTTTAAAGATTTTATTTGAGAGAGAGGAGAGGTGAGAGGGTGAGAGTGCGTGCGCGTGAGCGTGCATGAGTGGGGGGTGGGGCGGTGGGAGAAGCAGGCTCTCTGCTGAGCAGGGAGCCCAACATGGGGCTCCACCCCAGGACCCCAGGATCATGACCTAAGCCAAAGGCAGACACTTAACTGTTTAACCAATTGAGCCACCCAGGCACCCCACACAGGGTCTTTATTCAAGAAGTTCATGATTCATCCACAATACCTCAATTCTCGTGCCACCTCCCATCAAGGCAGAGAATGAGGGCAACAAAGAGGTGACAGGTCCTTGCTGTGAGAGCTATTATGAGTGTCCACTCTCAGTCAGTCCCTGGAAGGTGGGTTCAGTGCTTGGAAGCAGGGCCGCAGGCTGGCTTAGCAACTTGTTCACTATGTGGATTTGGGCATCGTGCTTCTCAATGTCCTCATATGGAGTCCAGGACAAGTCATGCTGTAGCTTGTAGGCACCAAGGAAGTCATGTGGACAACCTGTCCCCCATTCCTAGAGAAGGCAAAGAAATCAATTCTCATCAGGGTAGGAGGTAAAAACATTGGGTTCATTTCCTTGCCACAAATTTCTTCCCTTTCCTTTTTAAAAAAATTTTTATTGTTATGTTAATCACCATACATTACATCATTAGTTTTTGATGTAGTGTTCCATGATTCATTGTTTGCGTATAGCACCCAGTGCTCCATGCAGAACGTGCCCTCTTTAATACCCATCACCAGGCTAACCCATCCTCCCACCCCGCTCCCCTCTAGAACCCTGTTTGTTTTTCAGAGTCCATCGTTTCTCATGGTTTGTCTCCCCCTCCGATTTCCCCCCCCTTCATTCTTCCTCTCCTGTTTTTTTTTTTAAACATATATTGTATTATTTGTTTCAGAGGTATAGATCTGTGATTCAACAGTCTTGCACGATTCACAGCACTCACCATAGCACATACCCTCCCCAACGTCTATCTCCCAGCCACCCCATCCCTCCCACCCCACCACTCCAGCAACCCTCAGTTTGTTTCCTGAGATTAAGAATTCCTCATATCAGTGAGGTCATATGATACATGTCTTTCTCTGATTGACTTATTTCGCTAAGCATAACGAATTTTCCCAACACCATTTGTTCCATCCACGTCGTTGTAAATGGCAAGATCTCATTCCTTTTGATGGCTGCATAATATTCCATTGTATATATACACCACATCTTCTTTATCCATTCATCTGTTGATGGACATCTTGGCTCTTTCCACAGTTTGGCTATTGTGGACATTGCTGCTATAAACATTGGGGTGCACGTACTCCTTCGGATCCCTACATTTGTATCTTTGGGGAAAATACCCAATAGTGTGATACCTGGGTTGTATGGTAGCTCTATTTTCAACTTTTTGAGGAATCTCCATACTGTTTTCCAGAGTGGCTGCACCAGCTTGCATTCCCACCAACAGTGTAGGAGGATTCCCCTTTCTCCACATCCCCATCAACATCTGTCATTTCCTGACTTGTTAATTTTAGCCCATTCTGACTGGTGTGAGGAAATATCTCATTGAGGTTTTGATTTGGATTTCCCTGATGCCAAGTGATGTTGAGCACTTTTTCATGTGTCTGTTGGCCATTTGGATGTCTTCTTTGGAAAAATGTCTGTTCATGTCTTCTGCCCATTTCTTGATTGGATCATTTGTTCTTTGGGTGTTGAGTTTAAGAAGTTCTTTATAGATTTTGGATACTAGCCCTTCATCTGATATGTCATTTGCAAATATCTTCTCCCATTCTGTCGGTTATCTTTCGGTTTTGTTGACTGTTTCCTTTGCTGTGCAAAAGCTTTTTATCTTGAAGTCCCAATAGTTCATTTTTGCCCTTGCTTCCCTTGCCTTTGGCGATGTTTCTAGGAAGAAGTTCCTGCAGCTGAGATCGAAGAGGTTGCTGCCTGTGTTCTCCTTTAGGATTTTGATGGACTCCTGTCTCACATTTAGGTCTTTCAAGCATTTTGAGTCTATTTTTGTGTGTGATATAAGGAAATGGTCCAGTTTCATTCTTCTGCATGTAACTGTCCAATTATCCCAACACCATTTGTTGAAGAGGCTGTCTTTTTTCCATTGGACATTCTTTCCTGCTTTGTCAAAGATGAGTTGACCATAGAGTTGAGGGTCTATTTCTGGGCTCTCTACTCTGTTCCATTGATCTATGTGTCTGTTTTTGTGCCAGTACCATACTGTCTTGATGATGACAGCTTTGTAATAGAGCTGGAAGTCCAGAATTGTGATGCCGCCAGCTTTGCTTTTCTTTTTCAACATTCGGGGTCTTTTCTGGTTCCATACAAATTTTAGGATTATTTGTTCCATTTCTTTGAAAAAAGTTGATGGTATTTTGATGGGGATTTGCACTGAATGTGTAGATTGCTCTAGGTAGCATTGACATCTTCACAATATTTGTTCTTCCAATCCATGAGCATGGAACGTTTTTCCATTTCTTTGTGTCTTCCTCAATTTCATAAGTATTTTATAGTTTTCTGAGTACAGATTCTTTGCCTCTTTGGTTAGATTTATTCCTAGGTATCTTATGGTTTTGGGTGCAATTGTAAATGGGATTGACTCCTTAATTTCTCTTTCTTCTGTCTTGTTGTTGGTGTATAGAAATGCCACTGATTTCTGTGCATTGATTTTATATCCTGCCACTTGACTGAATTCCTGTATGAGTTCTAGCAGTTTAGGGATGGAGTCTTTTGGGTTTTCTACATAAAGTATCATCATCTGCAAAGAGTGAGAGTTTGATTTCTTTGCTGATTTGGATGCCTTTTATTTCTTTTTGTTGTCTGACTGCTGTGGCTAGGACTTCTAATACTATGTTGAATAGCAGTAGTGATAGTGGACATCCCTGCTGCATTCCTGACCTCAGGGGGAAAGCTCTCAGTTTTTCCCCACTGAGAATGATATTCGCTGTGGGTTTTTCATAGATGGCTTTTATGATATTGAGGTATGTACCCTCTATGCCTATACTCTGAAGAGTTTTGATCAAGAAAGGATGCTGTACTTTGTCAAATGCCTTTTCTGCATCTATTGAGAGGATCATATGATTCTTGTTCTTTCTTTTGTTAATGTACTGTATCATATTGATTGATTTGCGGATGTTGAACCAACCTTGCAGCCCAGGGATAAATCCCACTTGGTCGTGGTGAATAATCCTTTTAATATACTGTTGGATCCTATTGTCTAGTATTTTGGTGAGAATTTTTGCATCCATGTTCATCAAGGATATTGGTCTGTAATTCTCCTTTTTGATGGGGTCTTTGTCTGGTTTGGGGGTCAAGGTAATGGTGGCCTCATAAAACGAGTTTGGAAGTTTTCCTTCCATTTCTATTTTTTGGAACAGTTTCAGAAGAATAGGTATTAATTCTTCTCAAAATGTTTGGTAGAATTCCCCTGGGAAGCCATCTGGCCATGGGCTTTTGTTTGTTGGGAGATTTTTGATGACTGCTTCAATTTCCTTAGTGGTTATAGGTCTGTTCAGGTTTTCTATTTCTTCCTGGTTCAGTTTTGGTAGTTGATACATCTCTAGGAATGCATCCATTTCTTCCAGGTTATCTAATTTGCTGGCATAGAGTTGCTCATAATATGTTCTTATAATTGTTTGTATTTCTTTGGTGTTAGTTGTGATCGCTCCTCTTTCAGTCATAATTTTGTTGATCTGGGTCATTTCTCTTCTTTTTGATAAGTCTGGCCAGGGGTTTATCAATCTTGTTAATTCTTTCAAAGAACCAGCTCCTCATTTCATTGATTTGTTCTACTGTTCTTTTGGTTTCTATTTCATTGATTTCTGCTCTGATCTTTACTATTTCTCTTCTCCTGCTGGGTTAGGCTTTATTTGCTGTTCTTTCTCCAGCTCCTTTAGGTATAGGGTTAGGTTGTGTGTTTGAGACCTTTCTTGTTTTTTGAGAAAGCTTGTATTGCTATATACTTTCCACTTAGGACCGCCTTTGCTGTATCCCAAAGATTTTGAATAGTTGTGTTTTCATTTTCATTTGTTTCCATGAATTTTTTAAATTCTTCTTTAATTTCCTGGTTGACCCATTCATTCTTTAGTAGGATGCTCTTTAGCCTCCATGTATTTGAGTTCTTTCCGACTTTCCTCTTGTGATTGAGTTCTAGTTTCAAAGCATTGTGGTCTGAAAATAGGCAGGGAATGATCCCAATCTTTTGGTACCGGTTGAGACCTGATTTGTGACCTAGGATGTGATCTATTCTGGAGAATGTTCCATGGGCACTAGATAAGAATGTGTATTCTGTTGCTTTGGGATGGAATGTTCTGAATATATCTGTGAAGTCCACTTGGTCCAGTGTGTCATTTAAAGTCTTTATTTCCTTGTTGATCTTTTGCTTAAATGGTCTGTCCATTTCAGTGAGGGGGGTGTTAAAGTCCCCCATTATTATTGTATTGTTGTCGATATGTTTCTTTGCTTTTGTTGTTAACTGGCTTATATAATTGGCTGCTCCCATGTTAGGGGCATAGATATTTAGTTGTTAGATCTTCTTGTTGGATAGACCCTTTAAGTAGGATATCGTGTCCCTCCTCATCTCTTATTACAGTCTTTGGTTTAAAATCTAATTTGTCTGATATAAGGATTGCCACCCCAGCTTTCTTTTGGTGTCCATTAGCATGGTAAATGGTTTTCCACCCCCTCACTTTCAATGTGGGGGTGTCTTTGGGTCTCAAACGAGTGTCTTGCAGATAGCACATCAATGGGTCTTGTTTTTTAATCCAATCTGATAACCTGTGTCTTTTGATTGGGGCATTTAGCCCATTTACATTCAGGGTAATTATTGAAAGATATGAATTTAGTGCCATTGTATTGCCTGTAAGGTGACTGTTACTGTATATTGTCTGTGTTCCTTTCTGATCTATGTTGCATTTAGGCTCTCTCTTTGCTTAGAGGACCCCTTTCAATATTTCTCATAGGGCTGGTTTCGTGTTTGCAAATTCCTTTAGTTTTTGTTTGTCCTGGAAGCTTTTTATCTCTCCTTCAATTTTCAATGACAGCCTAGCTGGATATAGTATTCTTGGCTGCATATTTTTCTCATTTAGTGCTCTGAACATATCCTGCCAGTCCTTTCTGGCCTGCCAAGTCTCTGTAGATAGGTCTGTTGCCAATCTAATGTTTCTACCATTGTAGGTTTCATATCTCTTCTCCCGAGCTGCTTTCAGGATTTTCTCTTTGTCTCTGAGACTCATAAGTTTTACTATTAGATGTCGGGATGTTGACCTATTTTTATTGATTTTGAGAGGGGTTCTCTGTGCCTCCTGGATTTTGATGCCTGTTTTCTTCCCCAAATTAGGGAAGTTCTCTGCTATAATTTGCTCCAATATACCTTCTGCCCCTCTCTTTCTTCTTCTTCTGGGATCCCAATTATTTGAATGTTGTTTCATCTTATGGTATCGCTTATCTCTCGAATTCTGCCCTCGTGATCCAGTAGTTGTTTATCTTTCTCTCAGCTTCTTTATTTTCCATTATTTGGTCTTCTATATCACTAATTCTCTCTTCTGCCTCATTTATCCTAGCAGTTAGCGCCCCCATTTTTGATTGCACCTCATTAATAGCCTTTTTGATTTCGACTTGGTTAGATTTTAGTTCTTTTATTTCTCCAGAAAGGGTTTCTCTAATAACTTCCATGCTTTTTTCAAGCCCAGCTAGTATCTTTAAAATCATCATTCTGAACTCTACTTCCAACATCGTATTAATGTCCGTATTGAGTAGGTCCATGGCAGTCGGTACTGCCTCTTGTTCTTTTTGTTGAGGTGATTTTTTCCATCTTGTCATTTTGGCCAGAGGAGACTAGATGAATGAGAGAACAAAATGCTAACAGGGTAACAACGTCCCCAGAAAATATACTCTAAACAAATCAGAAAAGACCTGAAACCGGGGGAAAAGAAAGGGAAAGAAAAAAGAAAAAGAAAACAAGAAAAAAAGAAAAAAGAAAAAGATAAAAACAAAAAAAACCAGAATATGATCAAATATGATCAGGCTGGTACATAGATCAGTGCCACACACTAGATTTTGGGTGTATTTTGGTCTGTTAGAAGAAAGTACCCCCCAAAATTTTAAAGAAAGAAAAACTTATATATGTACAAAAATAAGGGTTAATACAATGAAGGGATGGAATATGACTGTAAAAATGAAAATTATAAAAAATTTTATAAAAGGAATTGATAAGAAGTTGTTTGAAAAAAGAAAGAAGAGGATTTAAAAAAAGGAAAAAAAGGGAGAGAATATTATCAGGCAGGAGACTAGAACAAAGCCATACACTAGAGATTTAGGGTATATTTTGATCTGTTAAAAGAAACTGTATCTCAAAATTTTAAAGAGAGAACAACTTATATATATATATGCCAAAAATAAGGGTAACTACTATGAAGGGATAGAATATGACTCTAAAAATGAAAAATAAAAATGTTTTGTAAAAAAGGGATTGATAAGATGTTGGTTGAAAAAGGGAAAAAGAAAAATTTTTTTAAAAAAGTTAAAAAAAAATTAACTTTGAAAGACTAATCATGGTAAAAAAGCCATGGGTTCTATGTGCATTATTCCCCTAGCGCTGGAGTTCTGCCATTCTCATTTATCGGTAAACTTGGTCTTGGCTGGCTGTTCTTGCTGATCTTCTGGGGGAGGGGCCTGTTGCCGGGGTTCCCAAATGTCTTTGCTGGAAGCGGAATTGCCCTGCCCTCGCCAGTCGGGGCTAAGTAATCTGCTCAGGTTTACTCTCAGGAGCTTTTGTTCCCTGCAAGCTGTCCATACAGCTTTGGAGGCTGAGTGAAAATGGCGGCCTCCCAATCTCTGCCCCGGAGGAGCCAAGAACTCGGGGCCCCGCTCGCCAGTGAGCCCCCAGAGAAAAGCAGTCAGTCACTCCCGTCTCCCCGGTCTCCAGCCACACTCCGTGCTTACCTGGCCTGTGACCGAGTGTTTCTATCTCTGGCACCTGACCCCGTGTGGAGTCTCCAAACCCAGCAGATCCCTGTGGTGCGCTCCCTCGCCTCTCCTCCCAGGGGAGGAAGGGGAGTCTCCCTGGATCTGCCACTTGTTGGGTCCCCGCTGGAGGAGCAGTGGCCCGACTGTGCCGTGGATCACGGTTTATGGCAACCCCGAGCTGAGAGCCTGCGCCTGGGCTCCGTCTCTGCAGCCGGCTTCCCCGCTCCGATACCTGGGAGCTCTGCCACACTCAGGTACCCCCGGTCTTTCTGTGACCCTGAGGGTCCTGAGACCACACTGTCCCGCAAGGGTTCTACCCCCAGCTTAGCCACTGGAGTGACGTCCCTCAGCGGAGCAGACTTCTAAATGTTCTGATTTTGTGCTCCGGGGCTCTATCATTTGCCAGAAGCAGCCAACGGAGGCCCCCTCCCCCGCCGTCTGTCTTCCCAAATATCGCCTCAGATTCACTTCTCCGCACGTCCTGCCTTCCAGAAAGTGGTCGCTTTTCTGTCCAGAGAGTTGTTGCTATTCTTTTCTTCGATCTCCTATTGAGTTTGTTGGTGTTCAGAATGGTTTGATCCCTATCCAGCTGAATTCCTGAGACCAGACGAAATCCAGGTCTCTTACTCCTCTGCCATCTTGCTCCGCCCCCCCCATGCCACGAATTTCTTTTTTGGTTTTTCACATCAGACCAGTGAGAATCATCCTCATTGCATCACACATCAGATACCTCTCTTAACAGAGATAATGACTGTGAAATAATTTAAGTGTATTTTTCATGTATATTTTTTAAGAGTCATGCCTGGGCTCACAACACCTCCCAATTTTTTAGAAAACATTTACCAACCCTATGCCTACATTTTCTCAAAGGCCAGAGTAGATTTTTGTGCAAAAATAAATGCTTTTTTTTAACTCTTGAAAAATTCATTTTATTTCTGCTTATTAGAAAATTAATGGTCATTACTGGTTGGCTGGATATATTTTGTTTCAAAAGTATATGCCATGCAGTTATAAACATTATTTCATCTATTTGGCAGGAAAACATGAGATTTTTATATAACTTTCAATATCACAATCAAAAAATTTTGAAATTATTTTATAAATACGTAGACCCATATGGCATATGGTCCTTTTGGATATTTTTCTATATATTCTAATCACAGGTAGCAAGATGAAGCTTTTTTTTTTTTTTTTTACAAACAGAAACATCACCAGTTAGCAAGATGAAGCTATTATTTTATTTACAAACAGAAATAATGCCTGATATTTTCCAAAGTTGAGAATATATATATTGTCAAGTAAAAATGTACTTTATTTTGTCCAAATTTAAAAGAATCTTATTATCAGTTGTTCCAAAATCTTTACTATTAAAAAAAAAAAAACACAAATAGAGGGTTGTTGTTTTTTTTTTTTCATAGACAGGAAGAAAAGAAACATACCATGCTCTCAATTTGATGTATCATGTTCATTTGAAAAAAATAATAGCTGGATTCTTCAGTAAAAAAATTAAATAGTATTCAAACCCAACTTATTTTATTAATTGTCTTAAATATTGTCTTACTATCTAGTAGAACATTTTTGAAATATAAAATATCACTGGGGACTTGTTGATGTTTCAACAGTGACAAATTCCTCATAATGGTATATTAATATTGTGATAAACAAAAGCTAATCGTAGCCATTTCTTTTTCTTTTTCTTTTTTTTTTTTTAAAGATTTTATTTATTTATTTGACAGAGAGAGACACAGCGAGAGAGGGAACACAGGCAGGGGGAGTGGGAGAGGGAGAAGCAGGCTTCCTGCGGAGCAGGGATCATGACCTGAGCTGAAGGCAGACGCTTAACGACTGAGCCACCCAGGTGCCCCTAATCATAGCCATTTCTACCAGTAAAAAATAAATGTTCTTACCTTTGGAGAAATAATAGAAAAATACTGCTGACCACTCCCCCGTTTATAAAGGTAGTAAATGTTGCCAGGTTTTTTTACTATATTACAAGCTATGTGGTGCAAGTCAGCGTCTCTGTGAGCATCTTCCAATACCTAAGAACCACAGAGATGTAACAAGTTAAGTATCGGATGTAACAGGCACTCACACTCAGTGATTAATCCAGTCAAAATCTGGAAATTACTCAATGCTTTGGAATTGCTCCCCCATAGCAATGAGTCACTACTAGGATCCAGATGATTCTGAAGAGACAAAAGACTGCTACTAAGCTGTAAAAATGCCTTTAAAAGAATTATATTTCAAAACGTCGAACACTACTGGCTGTGAATGGCTTTTAAATTTCTTTCCTATTTTTCTGTAGTAAGTACATTTCTTTTATAAATGAGAACCTATTTTCCCCCTCAAAATGCTTTACCTCACTGAAACTGTCTCCCAGTGAAAAGCTTATCTTATACGTAACCTCCTAAGCCTATTTTCTTTCACTCAACACTTCGATATTTCTAGAAGGTACTGAAGACAAATAAGTTAAATGATTATAAGCAAGATCAGTCAATCCTGCGAATTAAATGAAGAAAATGAATGCCTGCGTAAAAGCTGTTACTTACCTTCCTGGCTTGTTCTTGTAAATGTTGGATTTGCTCAGCTATGACCATCAGTTTGTTGGTGGCATTTGCTCGGATGAATTCATCAGCCTAAAGGTGAGACAAAACCAAAGGGCGGGTGAAAAAAGGATAAGACTTCCACAATGTTATTTAGAGCCCAGTGTGAAGAGTTATCTCGACATCTTCGCTTATGCCTAAAATATTCTTCCTGTCCTTCCTCACCACTCCCCCATGAGCTCCCATTCCTCTCCCTCTTCTCCCACCCAGCCCAAACAGCACTGCTTATGAGAAGCCTCCTCTGACATGGCCCCACACCACAGAACTAGGTCCTCCTTCTTTTCTATGTCCCATAGCTTTCTACCCTTTTCACTCTATATTCTAGTCACACTGAATTTCTTCAGTCCTCCAACATGCCCTACTCTCACGTGCTACCAATATACTGAATACATCCTCTTCTTGATATAACATGTTCTCCCCCTTACTCTTTGCCTGAGTAAACCCACTCATTCCTTAGGCCTCCATTTATTTTCTCATGTTTAAATATTTCTGAAATCAGGAGTGGGTCTTACAATAAAAATCCAAAGACACTTGTGATATGGCTCTTATCACCCGTTATGTAGGAATCTAGCTATATACAGAAACTACCTATTAATCTGACCATTACCTTGGCTGAGTTATTTACTTCAAACCTAGTTATATTTTAACTTATATTTGTATTCCTAATTGTTACTTCAAATGTATTTTTAAAGACAGCACTAGGATGTAGACCTGAAACAAAGTTACAATGTACACAGAAGACTGCCTGTCATGTGCTAGGAAATGCAACTGAAGGCAATGGGAATTGCTTAAAATAAATAATTTTCACAGCCAGAGAGAATGGTGGTGTGACCAATTCAGGCACTGCAAAGGATTATCACTCAGGCATCAGAAATCTGTCAAAGACTTCCAGTTTACTTCCAAGAAAAGCTGATTAATGTCCGGTGGTATACAATTAAGTTAAGGAGAAGAAATTAGGAGGTTAAACTCAAACTAAGAAATATCAAGAGAATTTGCCAGTTAGTTAAGGGCGCTCAAGGTAAAAGTCAGGTATAAGGCAGTATCATGTAAAAACATAAATAACTGAGTAAACAGGGTCAATCATTTATCTGTTCCACAAATATAGACTGGGCAACCACTGTGTGTCAGACACCATGCCAGGCCCTGGGGTGCACTGGCAAATCAGAGAAAGAGGTCCCTACTTCTGTCAAGATTACAGCCTAATACACTGGCCTTATGAATAATATGAATCAAGTAACATATGCAATTTTTAATTTTCTAGCAGTTGTGTTAAAAGTAAAAATAAGTAGGGGTGCCTGGGTGGCTCAGTCGTTAAGCATCTGCCTTTGGCTCAGGTCATGATCCCAGTGTCCTGGGATCGAGCCCCACATCGGGCTCCCTGCTTGGCGGGAAGCCTGCTTCTCCTTCTCCCACTCCCCCTGCATGTGTTCCTGCTCTGGCTATCTCTCTGTCAAATAAATAAGTAAAATCTTTAAAATAAATAAATAAATAAAAATAAGTAAAATGAATTCTAATAATCTATTTTGTTTAACCCAATATATCAAAAAACATCATTCCAACACGTAATCAGTATAAAACAATTTTAATGAGATATTTTATATTTCATATTGTTATTTTTTATACTCCCATACTATCAATTGGGATGCCAAATTTTGATTAGAAATCCTCAATCTGTATTTGGACTTCATAAAATTTACATTTGAAAGAGTCAGTTCACATACTCAGCTTGTTCCAAATATACTTAAAAGTGTCCAATAATTGACTCGATTATCAGGTTTTAAAATGTAAATTAGTTAAAATTACATAAAATTTAAAATTCAGTATCTCAGCTGCACTACTAACCATACATTCCAAGTGTTCAACAACCCTGTGTGACTAGAGGCTACCATAACGAACAGCACAGCTCTGGTGAGTAATACAGACACCAACAAGAAAGACAATTAGAGCTAGTATTATACGGACTCAGAATAATGATGCGCTACTATGAAGGAAATAACAGTAATTATGTGGTAGAAGGAGATCAAAGGTAACAAATGAGTGAAGTAACTGGTTCAAAAACAGGGAGTGATGAGGACTGCAGGGATTGGAATATATGTGTAGCTTAGAGGCAAATTCAATTTAATAATAGTGTCATTTATGTTTATTTTTTTTAGACGTTTGGACTTGATCTTTATTCTTTTTAAAAGATTTTATTTATTTATTTGACAGAGAGAATGAGATAGAGAGAGTGAGCATGAGAGGGGGGAGGGTCAGAGGGAGAAGCAGACTCCCCGCCGAGCAGGGAGCCCAATGCGGGACTCGATCCCGGGACTCCAGGATCATGACCTGAGCCGAAGGCAGCTGCTTAACCAACTGAGCCACCCAGGTGCCCCAATACTGTCATTTAGATGGGGTGGGGTAGAGCCTTCTACAGACAAGGCCTCACCAAGGACGTGACATTTGACTTGGGTCTGAACAAAAGGAAAGGGCCAGCCAGGTACAAAACTGAAGATGTGTCTGAAGAGTAGTAAGTGAGGAGAATGTAAAAAAAGGGGGCAGGGATCAGATCACACAAGGCCTTATGGCCCATGGGTGAAAGCGCTACTTTTTGTTCCAAGGACAATGAGACACCTTATGGCCAAGGAGAGAGTAGCTGGTTTCTAGAGCTAAGATGGTTCTAGGTTAACAGTGGAGTGGCCTCATTATTAATCTTTTTCTTAAGGTGGTAGCAACAAATCTCTTCCTTGTAAACAAAAGGACCGAATTCAAACAGAAATGAGGAGAAAAGTACTTATAATTACTAAACACAAACTCTGGCCCCCATCACTCTGAAGCCCTTCACATATATATATTATCTCATTTAGTTTTATAACACCTTATGAAGTTGGAGATAATAACTTCAGCCTCATTTTAGGAATTATACTCTCAGAGAGGTGAAGCAACCTGTCCAAGGGTTCACAGCTAATAAATGGCAGTTGAAGATTTGAACACAGATCAGTCTGATTCCAAATTTCCTGCCTTAATACCAGACCTCTTGAGTTTTCTGAACACACACTAATACAGAAATGGCATATCAGCTAATCAGTCCTGCTAGAAAGTACATTTCAGGACACAGACAGTAAATATGCTTGATTCAATCTGTTTGTCTCTCGTGTTTTTATTGCAGCTGCTCAATATCGATAATATTGGAAAAATGGAGGCAGCACAATAATGCACCCTCTATATTTCATTAGATTATATGCTGAAGGGCAAAAACAGTGTTCCGTCTTTGTTTTGGGCTACTGTAATAAACATGATGGTCACTCAGTAACCCATGAAAATGTTTGCCTAAGCTTTGGGCCTGGTTGCCTCCCCCAGTTAAGTGATCCAATCAAGCAGACACATGAAATTTTCCTAATCCATAAAAGTTATACTTTGCTCCCCACCTCTATAGGTAAGTCACAAAGTTTGAATCAAAGGCACTTTCCTAAGCATTCGAATATGTCTAAATAAAATAAATAAATAAATAAACCCAGGGGGTGCCTGGGTGGTGCAGTCAGTTAAGCGTCCAACTTGGTTTCAGCTGATCTCAGGGTCATGAGATCGAGCCCTATATTGGGCTCCAGGCTCAGCACGGAGTCTGCTTGAGATTCTCTCCTTCTCCCTCTGCCGCTCCTGCTTGTGCACATGCACTCTCTCGCAAGCTCTCTTTGCCTAAAATAAATAAATCCTAAAAAACAAAAAACCCCTGAAGTACAGAGATATGTGTGAGGAAATTTGAGCATGTTAATAATTAAATATTTTTAAGCAAAATAAAGACTTTTGAATATAACCAAGGCCAAATGTGATAGTGCATACAAGGATGAAGGGATATCAGAAGCATTAAAGCATCAGGGCCCTATATCTCTACATACTGAAGAGGGTTCCACAACTGAAGTCTTGATAAAAATTAGATGGAATTTGTTTTTTCACAGCTTTGCTCTAGAAGCTCTCCTAGTTGAAATCCTGCATTTTACAGATAAACTGAAGTCAAGGGGCGCCTGAGTGGCTCAGTAGGTTAAGCGTGAGAGGCTTGATTTTGGCTCAGGTCATGATCTCGGGGTCCTGGGATTGAGCCCCACAATGTGCTCTGCGGGGAGTCTGCTTAAGATTCTGTCCCTCTTCCTCTGCTCCTCCCCCTCCGCATGCACTCTCCCTCTCAAATAATCTTTAAAAAGAAGGTGAAGTCTAGAGAAAAGTAATTTGCCTCAGGTCATATGCAAGTTAATATCAAAGGGGGTGGAGCCTGGGTGACTCAGTTGGTTAAGAGAAAGATTCTTGATCTCAGCTCAGGTCTTGATCTCACAGTGGTGAGTTCAAGCTGCGCTGGGCTCCATGCTGGAAGTGGAGCCTACTTAAAAAAAAAAAAAAAAATCAAAAGAGATTAACACGCATGTGTCCAAACTTCCCAGTGCTTTTTCTGTTATTTCGCATTTCCTCCTTTTTTTACTTTTGGTAATGAATGTCTAAGTACTGGGCTTGGGAATGTTGTGTCCAGTGAATGACAGCACAGGACAAAACTTAAGAGTCCCCGTCCTTGTAGAAGATGTTAAGTTCTAAAAGCATTCAGGTTTCAGATAAAGATTTTAGGGGAAGCAGTTTAAAGTAAGTGGACTATGCATCCTTACATAATCTGCGTTAGACTGATTGTGAAACTTCCACGGAAACTTCTCTTCACCTGTAAAATGGGAAGAAGAAACCCAAGCTGCCGCTTTAGTTCCCTTTGGGAAGGCTCCCGGGGAACACAAGGCCAAGTTTTGCTTAGTCCGTGCCTTAACCCCAGGCTGGACCTTTGGGGTTACCATCTGCTTATGCGGACCGGGCGAAGCAGGTCTCCCGGCAGGGTCCCTGCTCTCCCTGGGTCCGAGGAGAGCTCCCCGGCCAGGAGGCTACGTTCCCTCTCCGCGGACACTTTCCCGGCCCCCCAAGTTCGCCCGGGTCATCTGCAACCACGCCCAGAAGGATCCCTGCCGCCCGGGCCCGGGCAGGTCTGCACCTCTCTTCTGTACTGCCTACCTCACAGGGCTGTTCTAGGGCCCAAACGAAATACTGAATATTGAAAGTGCTGTGCAAAACTTGCCGCCAAAGGAGATTATAGGCACTCATGTTGCAGCTGAAGGAGCCTTTGGTCTCAGAAGATCAGAGTTCGAGTCAAGGACAATCAGTTTTCCCGTGTTGTATGTAAGATGCAGACAAAACAAATGCCACAGTAAGTGGTTGTGAGGTCCCAGTCCTAAGACGCAGGGCCAAACGTGGACGAAGACGGTTATTTACTTCCCCAGCCGCACCTCCTCACCTTCTGCACCTGCTCTGCGAGCGCCACGAGGTCTAAGGGGTCCCCGGCCCGGTGGGTGCGGTAGGGGCTCACCAGGGCCAGGCCGCCGGGGGTCGAGGTGCGCTCCACCAGGGCTCCTGCGACACAAACCCAGGAACACAGCCCGTGAGCGCCCGCCCTCGGCCTCCCGCGCAGCCCGGAGACTAGCTGCTCCGTGAGGGCTTCTTTCCCCGGCCGGACTCCCGCCCTGCGTACCTCCCCGACCGGTCGCCGGCTGAATTCTTCGGTTTTCGGGGACCTCCTCCGCCTGCCCCAGCTTTGCAGCGTCCTCCATGGCAACCCCTGAAACCTCCCTACCACCCTCGCGTCAGGGGGCGGAAGAGCCTGCGCACAAAGGCCCGTGGGCGGAGCTTCCGTGTTCCCCGGGCATTGGACATCACCGCGGAGGAGCGCGGCCTGAGCCCGGGAGCGGGGCCCCGGCTGTCGCTCAGGGCTCGGCTGAGGGGCGGGGTCCAGGCTTGGGGAAAGCCAAAAAGGTGGTGCAAGCCTCCCGGGCATGCGCCGCCTAGCTTGGGAGGCGGGGCTCCACTCAGGGGCGGGACGGGAAGGGGTGGGCGGGACTCCTCGGGGGTGGGACTCCAGCCTCCGTGGCGGGTGGCTGGCGGTCCCGTCAGGTCGGAGGAGGCAATGGCTGCACGCGCTTTGAGGCTGCTGACCGCGCTGCTGGCCGTCGCCGCCGCTGCCTCCCAGGCCGAGGTCGAGTCCGAGGCGGGATGGGACATGGCGGCGCCTGATCTGCTCTTCGCAGAGGGGACCGCTGCCTACGCGCGCAGGGACTGGGCGGGGGTTGTACTGAGCATGGAGCGGGCGCTGCGCTCGCGGGCCGCCCTGCGCGCCCTCCGCCTGCGCTGCCGCACCCGCTGTGCCGCCGACCTCCCGTGGGAGCTGGACCCCGACTCGTCCCCGAGCCTGGCACAGGCCTCGGGCGCCGCCGCCCTGCACGACCTGCGCTTCTTTGGGGGCCTGCTGCGCCGCGCCGCCTGCCTGCGCCGCTGCCTCGGGCCGCCGGCCTCCCACTCGCTCAGCGAGGAGCTGGAGTTGGAGTTCCGCAAGCGGAGCCCCTACAACTACCTGCAAGTCGCCTACTTCAAGGTGCAGACCTGCCCGGGCCCGGGCGGCAGGGATCCTTCTGGGCGTGGTTGCAGATGACCCGGGCGAACTTGGGGGGCCGGGAAAGTGTCCGCGGAGAGGGAACGTAGCCTCCTGGCCGGGGAGCTCTCCTCGGACCCAGGGAGAGCAGGGACCCTGCCGGGAGACCTGCTTCGCCCGGTTCGCATAAGCAGATGGTAACCCCAAAGGTCCAGCCTGGGGTTAAGGCACGGACTAAGCAAAACTTGGCCTTGTGTTCCCCGGGAGCCTTCCCAAAGGGAACTAAAGCGGCAGCTTGGGTTTCTCTTCCAGATTTCATTGTAAGTGCCCGAGTGAGAAGCTAGGACCTTTCTACAGTATCTTTCTTCCGGTTCGCTGTTCAGTGATGCTTTTCCTGCTGCCCGAGTCCAGCAGCTCTCTTTCAGGACGTGAGGTTGCCACGTCGCCAGTAGGGGCTGTCTAACCCCTCCCTGTAGCGGGACCCTCTGGCTATTGTCAGGTTTTCAAAGAAAATGAGTATTTTTAGGAATTCCAGAGTGGCGTAAGTCCAAGTGCATACATGGATTTGGAGTGCCCCTGACTTGCATGATGATGATGATGATGATGATGATGATGATGATGATGATAGCCAGCACATACTTCTAGGCACTATTTTAAGTACTTTGTGTTTATTGGTTTATTTGCCCAGATCCTGTCAATGTCCTGTAAGGTAAGTGCTATTATTAGGCCCATTTTATTGGGGGAAAAGAAAGAAGGAGCTGTGTTGCATATTGTCACATCCATAGTTTAACAGACCTTCGGTTCCACCTAAAGAGAGACTTAGGGAGCCGTGGGGACCACGGACTTCCACCTCTCCACAAGCATTTTGCTTACACAGTTTGCTTACATTCCTCCTTGTTACTTGGAAAAGTACTGTATTTGAAACCAAAATAAGTGGGTCATGTCTTTGGTCATGTCACTTAACAGCACACTCTCAGATTCTTTGACTAACGTTTCCTGAATACCTGCTACATTCCAGTTCTTGTACAGGTCATTAAAATACTTGACTTTATATTGTTTTGTTTTACATCACTTCCTTAGTGAGAATCACTACAGAAAAGGCTACTAAAAGGGTGTGTACATAGGGCGGTGGGAGCACAAAGGAGGGAGGATCTAGCTTCCTCTCAGAGAAACAAGGGAGACTGAAAGAAGAGATGACAATTGAAGTCGGTCCTAAATATCACTAGAGGAGAGAAAGGATGGCCATTCCAGATAGAGCGAGGCCAGACAGGGAAGAGAGTTCTGCAGGCTTCAGGAGCTTGTGTCAGAATCAGGTTTTAGAATGCTAATTCTGGAATGTGGAATAAGCCTTGGGAGAAGGAGAAAGTGGTGGCAGGGCTAACCATTAGGAGATGAGTTGGTGGGACGCCTGGGTGGCTCAGTTGGTTAAGCAGCTGCCTTCGGCTCAGGTTGTGATCCCCAGGTCCTGGGATCGAGTTCCATATCGGGCTCTCCGCTCAGCGGGGAGCCTGCTTCTTCTGCCTGCCGCTCCCCCTGCTTAAGCTCGCTCTCTCTCTGACAAATAAATGAATAAAATCTTAAAAAAAAAGAGAGATGAGTTGGTTGTCCACTTGAGAGAAGGAAATTAGGTGCCTAGGTGCTTAGGGAGTAAAGAAGGACTGGGGTGGAGAGAGAAGATGGCAGGGCAGGAGAATAAATCCATGAAGGGGACAGACTTGTGAGAATTTCTAATTGTACAGTTAACAAAACAGGTGCAGAGGATTATTGACTTTGGGTCACCTAGCTATTTTAGGGTTAGAGCCAGGGCTGACTTCTTGTTTAGCATGCATTTACTAGTACTGATGAAAAAAGGAAAAGGAAAAAATTCTTAGCGTGTTAATAATACCAGCTAACATTTATTAAGCACTTAGTATGTGCCCAGCACCAGGTGTTAGAAGCCGCATGTATACCAGCTTGTTTTAACATTACCAACAAGACTATGAAACAGTGAGTGCTATCTCCAGGTGGCAGATTAGGGAACTCAAATAGAGAGTAAACTTTAAGTGTCTGAAGCCCCAGCAAGTGACTAATTAAACCTAGCTTTGTCACAGGTTTGTCTGTCACCTAAGCCGTGTTAATCATTAGATCATCAGTGATTTATTTTGGCTTCTACATAAGAACCTGTGTGACGTTGATATGCTTGAGTCCATTGCTTTGGGCATTATTGTGGCATTTGGCACATTTTTTTCTTCTCAGATTTCATAACCACTTGTTTTAACCTCATGAGCCCTGGGCTTTGAGTCAGAAGACGCCATATCCAGATTTTGTATAAGACCTTAGGATTTTTCCGTCACCCATCTTTTCCTTGAATGTGTCAAAAACACTTGATTATATTTTTTGAAAAAAAAAAAAGTATCTTCTAGGGAAATCCTTAGGCACAGTGTAATCATTAACTGCTCTTTCTCCCCTACTACTAAATTCTTGAAGCCTTAGACTTTTTTCAGCGCAGTTGCCACTTCTGAATCTTGAGAATATATTACTTGGGCAGTCAGTCTTCCATAGCATTCCTCCCAACAATATGACCTTTGTTTGAAAATAGAATGTTTACACTGTTGAAGGTTTACCTCCTATGATTTGGGGAATTGCAAAGCCTGATTTGGGAAATGGCTGCAATTCTGCCCAGGGCCCTGTGCTCCTGATTTCTGGTATGTAGTTCCTGCAATAGGTGTGTTTTCTGGGGCTGGCGAAGTCTGGCGCATACTGTGGAGTGGAAGGCTCAGCAAGGCTGGGATTTCCTGTTTACCGTGGACTGCCCATTTGGACACAAACCTTCAGGGTTTGGAGGTGAGGGTTATGTTCTTGTGCCTTATTCTTAGATCAACAAGTTGGAGAAAGCCGTGGCAGCGGCACACACCTTCTTCGTGGGCAATCCTGAACACGTGGAGATGCGGCAGAACCTGGACTATTACCAAACCATGTCTGGAGTGAAGGAAGCCGACTTCAAGGATCTTGAGGCCAAACCCCATATGGTGAAAAAAACTTTGTCCCGCCCATTCTCTCTTTTTACTAAAGTGATATTTACTAGGCTTGTTTTCTGATTACAGAAGTAGTAGACATTCATTGTACAACACTATAGAAAAATGCAGATAAGTATAAAACAGAAGGTGATCATCTATAATACTGCCACCTTAAGGAAACCAGTAGTTCATATTTTGGCCTAGTTTTTTTTTTAAAGATTTTATTTATTTATTTGTCAGAGAGAGAGGTAGACAGAGGGAGAAGCAGGCTCCCCGCTGAGTAAGGAACCCAATGCGGGACTTGATCCCAGGACCCTGGGATCATGACCTGAGCCGAAGGCAGATGCTTAACCGACTGAGCCACCCAGGTGTCCCTATTTTGGCCTATTTTTAAAGCTCTTCTAGATCTTAACTTTTTTCCCCTAACTTGGTGTCATACTGTGTATATATTTTTCATCATCCTTTTTGAACTAACACTGTATCATGAGCCTTCTCTCATGTCTTGATTTTCTTTGAAAATACAATTTTTAGTGGCTGCATGATAGTCCATTTTATGCATAATTGTATTAATGTACTGTGTAGGTTTTTGCTTTCACTACTGTAAGTGGTACAGTGTTCCTCGATGTTCTTATTCTTTTTTTTTTTTTTAGATTTTTATTTATTTGACAGAGAGAGACATAGTGAGAGAGGGAACACAAGCAGGGGGTAGTGGGAGAGGGAGAAGCAGGCTTCCTGCTGAGCAGAGAGCCCAATGCAGGGCTCGATCCCAGGACCCTGGGACCACGACCCAAGCCGAAGGCAGACACCTAACAACTGAGCCACCCAGGCGCCCCATCGATGTTCCTTTTTTTTTTTTTTTTAAGATTTTATTTATTTGAGAGAGAGAGAATGAGAGAGAGAGAACACCTGAGAGGGGATAGGGTCAGAGGACAAAGCAGACTCCCTGCCAAGCAGGAAGCCCGATGCGGGACTCGATCCAGGGACTCCAGGATCATGACCTGAGCCGAAGGCAGTCGCTTAACCAACTGAGCCACCCAGGCGCCCAGCCCATCGATGTTCTTATTCTGTTTGTTTAGGAGAAGTCTGTGTCCCATGAGAGATATTGTCTGTGATGATACAGCATTTTATAAAGAGCTTATGTTCTCGTAAGTTTTCATAGTTTAGAAATAGAGATACTAGAAACAATATCAAAATGACTTTTAAAAGTGAATTGTGTAAGGACGCCTGGGTGGTTCAGTCCATTAAGCGCCAGACTCTTGATCTCAGCTCAGGTCTTGATCTCAGGGTCCTGAGTTCAGGCCTCTGTTGGGCTCCATGATGGAGGTGACAACTGCTTAAAAAAAAAACTGTAGATTGTGTACATCTAGTACATTACACAATCACACAGGTTTGGTGGGGTTTTTTTGTTTGTTTGTTTTTTAGTGATTCTATGACAAACGGAAATGGTTATTCACAAGAATGGATGCTGTGTCCCACAGATGGCAAAACCCATTCTGTAATCAGCGGCAGCCCTAACTCCCCCTTATGCTGGAAGGATTGCTCCCATCAGCACAGACCTAATTCTAGCATCTAAGAGTTCTTTTTAATTAAACTTTTATTTTGAACGCTATTATCCCTACAGAAGTGCAAGAAAATTATAGTGAACTCGCTTGTATCTTTTATCTAGATGGAGTTTAATGCTTCTGGGTTTCCAAAGAAACCTGTGGAGACCATTTACAGGAGGCCTTCACTGGGTAGCGGGCACCCTTTTCCGTCCCTAACCTAAGACAGGCCGTGAGGACGCAGGGGCAGGTGGCGGGGGGAGCGAGGGCCCAGGGCTGTGTGCGGCCCGCAGTTGAGTCCCCCTTCCTCCCAGTAGCACCAGTTCCGGCTGGGAGTGCGGCTCTACTCGGAGGAGCAGCCGCACGAAGCCGTGGCCCACCTGGAGGCGGCGCTGCGAGAGTACCTGGTGGCGGACGCGGAGTGCCGCGCCCTGTGCGAGGGGCCCTACGACTATGACGGCTACAACTACCTGGAGTACAACGCCGACCTCTTCCAGGCCATCGCAGGTGCGCGGCCGCGACCCTCCCGCACGCGCGCCCGCCCCCGCCCCCGCCCCCGCGCGCCCCTGCCCACACCGAGGCCCTCGCCGGCTGCCCAGGGCTCCCGGGGCCACGTGCGGACAGTCCCCACTGCTCGCCGTCTTCCGCCTCAGACCTAAATGTAGTACATCTCGGAATCGGACTGAAAATTCCTTGCGCTTGAATTTGTTCCTCTTCCCAGAATTCGCATCCTGAAGATCCAGCTGATGGTTATTCCCCGTCTTTGATTCCTTTCAGATCATTACATCCAGGTCCTCAGCTGTAAGCAGAACTGCGTCACGGAGCTGGCTTCCCACCCAAGTCGAGAGAAGCCCTTTGAAGACTTCCTTCCATCACATTATAATTATCTGCAGTTCGCCTACTATAACAGTAAGGCCTACTTTCTTCCTTCTCTGCCGCTTTTCAGCAGGAAGCCAAAAGCAAGGGAGGCAGGGATGATGGCCACTCTGCACGTCGGCATCTTTGGCTTCTCACTGTGACCTGGGACTCCGGGAGGCACCGTGCCGGGTGACCCCTGCCTGCTTTGTGACAAGCCACTGGCCCCAGAAGCCAATGCTAGTAACCCAAAAAGCTGGGAGACGGAGACCTAGGACCTCTCTCTCGTCCCTTCTAGAACACTGATAATCTGACTCTGATTCCGAGTTCAGTTAGAGCAAAGGCAAGGGTGTACTACCATTTAAACCAGCTCACGGGACATTTTCCAGCCCTTCGTTGTACAATAGTGCGGATGCTCTGGGTGGTGCGGGGTGGGGGGCTGCCAGTATCCAAACCAGCAACAAGTCAGCAGGTCCTCATCGAGTTCCTACTGTGTGCTAAGCATCACCGCATATTCGAGAGTGTGAGGTGTTTATCGTTGCACTGAGACCAACACATGCAAACAAGCACTGCTCCTCCGTGGAAGAGGCCACCTGCTGTTGTAGTGTCCCCATCTTCTGAAAATCTGCAGGGAGAAGAAGATAGGAAGATGGGACTCTTCCTAAAATTGGTCTAATATGAGGCCAGTGTTTAACTGACTTGTGAAATTATAAAGATGTGGGCGTTCGGGTGCCTGGGTGGCTCAGTCGTTGGGCGTCTGCCTTCGGCTCAGGTCATGATCCCAGGGTCCTGGGATCGAGTCCCACGTCAGGCTCCCTGCTTGGCAGGAAGCCTGCTTCTCCCTCTCCCACTCCCCCTGCTTGTGTTCCTGCTCTCGCTATCTCTCTCTGTGTCAAATAAATAAAATCTTAAAAAAAAAAAAAAGATGTGGGCGTTCAGTAGTAGGCAGGCCTGAGGACCCTGAGCCCCTTGCATCAGTTCTGCATTCTGTGTTTGCGTAAATTCTATTCTTCTCATTCTTCTAGAACTTCTCCCTCAGGTCAGGCAGCTGTGGTAGGTAGCAGGGCCACCTTGCCGTGTCATCACCGCCTCAGGCTGTGCTGAGACTCAAGACCAGTGGTGGTTCCTGGTGCCCAGGATTGGACCCTCTCTTCTCAGGCATTTCTTTTTTGCTTTGCAGTTGGGAATTATACGCAGGCTATCGAATGTGCCAAGACCTATCTCCTCTTCTTCCCCAACGATGAGGTGATGAACCAGAATCTTGCCTACTATACAGCCATGCTTGGAGAAGAACCAGCCAGATCCATTGGCCCCCGTGAGGTGAGAGACTTGCGTCAGTTAGAGGGCAGAAGAGTGGCTGGGGGGTGGGGGGTGGGGGCAGAAGTGTCTGGTAGTGCTCGGGCAGCGGCCAGGAGGGGGGGTTGCCTGGGCCGGGCACGAGTACACTGATGCACTTGTCACTCAAGAACCAGGGAGCAGCCTTACTCCACACCATCGGGGCCCAGAAGTCTGCCATCTGAGTTGTAAAAGAAAAGCAGAACCGCAACACAGGCTCCCCTTTTCCCCTTTCTTGGTACCTCTGCTTTGAGATTTGCTGTCATTTGGCCAAGATCTATCATTTTTTACTTCCAGCTAAATTCTTTTTTCGCTCACCTGTTTTCTTGCCTGTTTCCTCCCTGTCCCTTCTCTGAGCTCTCCCTCCCTCAGCATCACTCCCAACTCAGCTCCCAAGCAGACGCAATGACCAAAGTGAAATACACTGACGTGTTGACAGTGGTTATTTCTAGGTGGTGGAATATGGGTGATTTTTTTGTATCTTGCCCATTTATGTTTTCTAAATTCCCTTCAGTGGAATTACAAGTTATTTTTTGTAGTTAAAAACACGAAAAGTTCTTTTTTTAACTCAGTGAAATACAATCCTATGAACCTCGATATTTGTACATACGCCTTTCACAGACCCTAGACCCTCTCCTTCTTGAGCCCAGAATGGTGAGTTGGATTTGAAGTCACTGGTCTGGGCTCCTGCGCTTACAAGGATGTGTGATCTTCTGCATGTCGTCGTGTGGGATCTCAGACACCCTGCACTGCCCCTCTGAGTCTCCGTTTCTCCCTCTATAGAACGCGATTATGGTTCTTACTCTTTCTTCAACCCAAGATGAGCGCGAGAGGCAAATGAAATACCGAGTAGAAATGCACTTTGTAAGCCAGCAGGCGTGGTACGAGTGTGTCCCAAGAGTTGTGTGGACAGGCAGCATCCCAGGGGTCTTTCTGATGGTAGACAAGTAGCCAGCGGCCGACTTCCTCACCTCTGACCTCAGCCACCTCCTGGAACAGGGGGTGGGTGGCCTATCGTGGCTGCAGTGATCCCTGACTTCAGAACAGGAGACTAGGAGTGAGAGGAAGGCGAGCCTCAGTCACCCATGTCCTGCAGGCTCCTCCCAAACCCTAGCTACCTTCTATGTAAAAATGTAACTTTGGACCCGTTTTTCATTTTATTGGAGGAAAAATATGGTAAATAGCATTACTCTAGAGGCAGCTCATTTGTTTATGTGACGAATATTTGGGACAAATAAGGGTGCAAGAGCAGGCGCACTCCCACGCCACTGGTGGGATTATGAGTTGGACCGTTCGTTTAACCGGCAGTTCTGCCCCCGGAGATGGGCCGCGCAGCCGTGTCGCACGAGGATGCAAAGGCAGACGCGCCCGGACACGCGTCAGAACCTTGCTGCTAAAAGCAACCACCCGAACCAAGCTAAATGCCATCCATTGGGGAACTGGCTTAAATGAATCGTGGTAGATGCATTCAGTGGTATGCGAGACAACCATTCTATTGCGTGAGTGGGTTACTATCCAGCGGTATGAGATGGTCTCCATGATATTGTTGTAGGTAAAGGAAAAAAAAAAAAAAGATCTAGAACTGTATATTCTATCGTATTTATGTTTTTTAAAATACATATGTACTTTTTAAGTCGTCAACTTTGTGGACGGATTGACAAGAAACTGTTCATCAGCTTACCCCTGAGGCACGGGCCTACAGGGCGGGGGTGGGGAGGGAGACCTGTTTATATTTATGCCTGTTGATACTTTGTGGATCTCTTCTAGCTATAGGTGCATTACCTTCCTGTCTTTTTGAATGCCATCTAAAGCACACCTCAGGGACTGACGATACAGAAGGGTACATAATCCCGAACTCAGAGAATACTGTAGTAAATCTAAGAGTGGCCATGGATGCAAGCTGGAGTGGAGGAAGGACGTAATTGACTGACTGGCAAGCCACCGGAGGCTTTTCAAGAGGAAGTGCTGTTGACATTTGGTTTTAAAAGCCTTCAGGAGGTGAATGAGGCAAGGGAAGGCCTGTGAGATGGAGGACAGCATGTGCATACAACCCGGACAATTGTCCCACATGCATGCAAGGTGATATGAGGAGTTACAGGAGATGAGGCCTGGGAGGGTCAGATTCGGAAGGGTCTTGAGTGCCCTGACAGGACCTTGGCCTCTGTCCCACAAGGCAGACAGTGGTGGGCGCTTGAAGGGTTTTAAGCAGTAGTCCAGGCAGCCGTGCAAGGCTCAGAACGGGAAGGAGCTGGAAGCAGGAGACCAGTACAGGGCTACCGTGGCGATGCAGAGGGGAGCTGCGGGGCCGGGGGAGACGCTGGCTGGAGGAGGGAACTGGCTGGGTGGAGTAGGAGGTGGCATTGGCAGAATGGCGGGGGGGGGGTGGCGGTTCACTCCTCTCTCTGCATTAGACACAAGTTTCCCGCTTGGGAGACGCAGGCATGGTGCTGCCCACCTAGCTCAGGAGTGCACGGTGGAGCGGGATGCTTTCCTCACACATCTGCCCTGCCTGTACTCCAGCCCCAGGGGGCTAAGCTTTCCTCTGTTCGCCGAGAGAAGGACGTAGAGGATGAGGCGGCAGTCGACTTCCCGGTGTGGTGGTTGTGGAGCTTACCATTGAGGGTGGCTACCTCCCCACACGCGAAGGGGGGCATTTAGGCTGCAAAATTCCTCCATAGCTTTTATTTTTATTTCATTCGATTCTCATAACAACCTGCTGGGGTGGGGCTACCAGCCTGCCCTGAAGGGAAAAACCCAGGTTCTTCCTTCCTAGCTCTGGAACCCAGAGTCTCTTCTCGCCTGAGGACGTTACCTTGTAGTTGTCCTCTCTGGCCACCAGGTGGCGACAGTCTGCATTTGCGATGGCACTTCTTCGGGTCTCTGTCTTGCTGAGTGAAGACCTTCCCAACCCCCACTTTATGGTCATATTAGTGAGTTTGGGGCAGAGAGGGAAAATAAACCACTTTTAACTAGAACCCTCCTTCGGGAAAGAAAGTAACTAGCATTTGTTGCGGGCTGCCCCAGTCCACATGCTGTGTGGTTCAGCCCCCATCATCTCATTTAATCCCCACAGTGGCCGTGGTAGGGGGCGCTATTCTCCCATTTTAGAGATGAGAACATTCGGGCTCAGAGAGACGGGCTAGCTCGCCCTGTGGCCTGTGGCTGAGGGTGGCGGCCCGGGTCCCTCCCTGCGTTGTCTCAGCGCTGGCGCAGTTCCCAGCTCCTTGCTCCTACTCCATGAATCAGTGCCGAGCGAATAAACGTAGGCGTGGGATTTGCTTCCTAGCAGCCTCAGGGCCGCGGGAGAGGGTTTAACGAGAGAACGCACCGAGCGTGGTGTCTAGCACTTGGTGAATCACTTAAACTCCTTAGGAGAAATTTCCATCTCCCTGTTGGGTAAATATGCTAGATGATGTAGGACTCATTGAGGTCTTGCTAACATTTTCCTTACTGCCTTCATCTTTAATTGCAACTGATGATGTCTTCTTTCTCTTTTCTTTCCTCCTCCTGCTGCTTGGAGACTAGCAGGGCACCTAGGGAGAGAGGTGGCCCCAGAAGGCACTTAGTCTCCCAGCCCTGGGTAAGCCCTCCCTGTGAGCACGTGTGGGAAGGGCCAGAGGGCCCGAACCAGTTGCTGCAGCTGCAGCCGCCCTGCTCCAGGAGGGATCCATCCAGTCTGTTCAGAGTCTCAGGGGAGGCAGTGGGCCTAAGGAAAAAGCTCCTGGCCTTTAGGGTTTGAATGTCGGTCCCTGCTCCCTTTCCTTTAGTGTCAGCTTAAACAAGCCGCCTATCCCCCCCTGCACCTCAGTGTCTCCATCTGTAAAACGAGGAGCACGGTGTCAACGTCAGAGGTGGCTGTGAAGGTCAAATGAATAACACATGGGTCACCCAACATCTAGGTCTCCTGCCTCCCCGTCGAACCCCTACGGAAGTCAAGAAAGAACTCTCCTTCTTTGAGGAATATTTCCACATCTCCTGAGAATCCTCAGATTTCCTGTCTCAGTGATTAACGGGGGGCACGGGGGGGCGGGTGTTATGTCACCCTCAGCGGAAGCAACCCTTAACACAGGGGTGAAGCTGCTGTCCCAGACGGGAGAACAGGCACAGTAGTGGTGGTGGGAGAGGAAGCTCAGATCACACTGGGAGCAACAGCATGGAATGCGGGGTTGGGGGCCCCCCGAGAGTTAACAGGGCTGAATTCCAGGGCATTCCTTCGACTTTGTTTCCTCAGAGTGCCCGGGAGTACCGACAGCGCAGCCTGCTCGAGAAAGAACTGCTCTTCTTCGCCTACGATGTCTTCGGAATTCCCTTTGTGGATCCGGTGAGCCCGGATGCGGGAGTCGGGGAGGGCGGCTGGCTGTGTGACTCTGTTTGGGGGGTGGAGCCAGACACGGGATCTGTGAAACCCGTGGATGAGAGACAGAGGAAGACAAAGGGGAATTCTGGGCAGCCAGAGGTGACTCTAGTTTGGAGACTCACTTGATCTCCTGCAAGGAGGCAGCTGGATTCTCCCGGAGGCCCGAGTCTGTGCAGAGACCCGGAAGATGAAGCGGGTCACCCTACAGCGTTGATTTTTCTCCTGATCTGCTTTTAGGATTCATGGACTCCAGAAGAGGTGATTCCCAAAAGATTGCAAGAGAAACAAAAGTGAGGACCCTGAAGAGACTGCATGACTGGAGCGGCCTGATAAGCACTTGAGGCTTCCTGAGCCCAGGCAGATGTGCACTCCTGGAAGTGGGGGGTGGGGGCGCTGGTCCAGGCTGGGAAGCTGGGGTGGGAGCCAGGGTGGCCCCCGGAACACAGTCCTCAGAGCGGCTGTGCGCACAGGTCCGAACGGGAAACAGCCGTCCGCATCTCCCAGGAGATCGGAAACCTTATGAAGGAGATTGAGACCCTGGTGGAGGAGAAGACCAAGGAGTCGCTGGATGTGAGCCGGCTGACGCGGGAAGGTAAGAGGACAGCACTCCGGCCTCTGGCTATCGTGGAGGCAGCAAGGCAGGCGTCCCCGCGCTAGCTGGCCGGCCCCGGGACTGGGCCTAGACTCACCAGGACTTCCACCCGGAGAAGGCCTTCGGGGAAGTACGACTCCTGGGTCACAGCAGCGCTAGTTAAGCTCACTGCAGTCAGTGTTTATAGTGCAAACCTCATCCGGTCTCCCCACTTCCATCATGCATCCTGCTACCAAGCCTCCAAATCTGAGGTCTCTTCCGCCCTGCTCCGCCCCCTCCAAGCTGTGCTGACACTGCTTTTCCTCGCCTCTCTCCCCAAGCCTCTCCTCTTCCCATTGCTGCGGGTCCCCTGCACCTGCTGTGTGCACTCCTGTCCCTCCTCGATCTGTGCTTCCCCTACCCCTGCAGTGGCTAGACCGGGCTTCCAAACACGCAGACCCTACCCCTACCCACCCTGCCTGCTGCTCGAACTACCTGCTTCTACCTTCTGTTCGTGTGCCCTGGGCTGCTTCTGTTCCTTGGGCCCGTCTGCCCCCGTGGCTGTGCTCCTGCCTGTCCCTCCTCCCGGTACCCTCCCATCGCCTCTGCCCACGAAGCCTTAATCTCCCTGTCCTGGGGACCCTCTCCCTTTTTGTTTGGAACTTTCACGGCAGCTTTCTTTTTGCTTGCACCAAGTCTGCCCGTTTGCATCGTTGCTGGGAGAGGGGCCGTGTTCAGGTGTGAGACCCTCGCCTCGCACGCGGGGCCTGGCGCACACGGGGGCTTCAGTGAGTCGCCTTCAGTAGGTCCCCAGCACGGAGGGACACCAGGAGAAATAGAAGAGAAGGTTAGCCTTTGCTCTATAGTTGCTTAAATGAAAAGTGGGTGATTTCACAAGAAGAGCACGTGGAAAGAATTTGTCCCGCATTCCTTGGTTTTCAGGCAGCTTTCACTCTGTGGTTTCTCTTCTGTGGGGGAGGCTGGCTGGGCAAATTGAGGTCCTCGTTGGAAATAAATGCTGCCGGTGCCTGGTGCGGTGGCAGCGAAGATTCTGAGCCTTCCCTGTGTGCCCGGTAGTGTGCTGAGCTTTTAACTCGCCTTGATGCTCTTTACATCAAGCAAGCACCAGTCTCAGGAGGTAGATGCTGTCTTACAGATGAGGAAATGAAAGCTCAGGGAGGTTGAGTAACTTGCTGAGCTCACACAGCTAATAGGTGGAGGATTCAGGAGTTAGACCCCCTTCTTTTTGATTCTGGAGCTCAGGGTTTGAAGAATCTGTTGGCGATGTTCCCTCAACAACTGGCGAAGGCCCAGAGCCAAGAACTGTTTGGGAGAGGAGCTAGGACTAGGGCCTGGCACTCCCGTCTTGTCAGCTCCAGGTGCTGTCCTCTGAGCCATTTGCCACCTTTGGAAGTGGCCGGATAGGAGGTTTCTCTGGTGCCCTGGAAACAACTGGAATTTCTATTCCCGTCCGATGGAGAGTGTCTGGACAGAGCTGCCGCTGGACTCAGCCCAGTCTTGCCGTTGCTTTGCAGGTGGCCCCCTGCTCTATGAAGGCATCAGTCTCACCATGAACTCCAAAGTCTTGAACGGTTCGCAGAGGGTGGTGATGGACGGTGTAATCTCCGCTGACGAGTGCCGGGAGCTGCAGAGACTGACCAACGTAAGGGAAACCCCTGCCTCCCCGCGCCTCCCCGCTGAACTCGCCTGCCCCTCGCTGCACACCGGCGACCACCTCTTCGCGGACCCTCAGCTGCCCCAGCTAAGCCCCCCTGTGTTTTGGGCCTTGCAGGCAGCAGCGACCTCAGGGGATGGCTACCGGGGTCAGACCTCCCCACACACCCCCAGTGAAAAGTTCTATGGCGTCACGGTCTTCAAAGCCCTCAAGGTAGAATCAGTACTCAGCATTCTAGAGTGTGGGGAATGGGAGAGGGGAGGCTCAGGCCGTGGGGGGTAGTGGGGGGTGGGAAAGGTGAAGGTGTCTGCCTGTTGGATTCCAGAGGCCACTGGAAGGAGGAGGAATTAAGTTGAGGAGGTTGACTTTTGCGTCCTGGCTGGTGAAGCAAGTGTGATCAAAGTGAGGCAGGCGAGACAAGACTGGTGGCCAGAGCTGGGAGAGGGCTTTCTGTCCACAGAGAGGAGCGTGGAGGAGGGGCAGGTGTAACACGGGAGCGCTGTCACGCGTGGGAGCAGAGCAGGGGGCCCGATGCCTCAGTGGGCTCTGTTGGCCCGCCGCCGGGCGTTCAGGGCAGCTGACTGCTGGTCTCCTTGGCAGCTGGGACAGGAAGGGAAAGTCCCCCTGCAGAGCGCCCACCTGTACTACAATGTGACCGAGAAGGTGCGGCGCGTCATGGAGTCCTACTTCCGCCTGGACACGCCACTCTACTTCTCCTACTCCCACCTGGTGTGCCGCACCGCCATCGAAGGTGGGCCTTCTCCGTCCCTGCTGAGCACACGCTGTGGCCTGGCGCGGGTGCTGAGGACACGGGCAGGAACGGGATACGGCCCTTTTCATCCTAGCCGGGGCACCAACACGAAATGGGGCAACCCCGTGCGATCAGTGCAGCGGAGGGAGTTCCAGTCCGTCCACCAGGGAGTCAGGAGGACTTCCTAGAGGAGGTGGTGACCGTTGTGCAGGATGAATAGGAGTGGTGGAGTGCCCAGGTGATGAGAGCATGTTCGAGCCAGAAAGAACAGCACGCGCAAAGAAGTGCAGGCATTCGGCAGCCTGGTGGGGGGGACTAAGAAAGTGGCCATTTCTGGGGCGTGGGGTTGAAGGGGGAGCAGTCCGTAAGTCAGATAAGGCTTGGACAGGCTTTCAGAAGCCACACTATGGAGAGCTACATTCAGGGGTTTGTTTTCATCCTGTAGGCCACTGGGTCTCAGCAACGCTCCTGGGCTTCCAGGCGTGTAGGTCAGTCATGAGCGATGTTGCAAGTTCTGTCACAAACTGTTCGGTACCAAATCCGTGAGAGACGGACTTTTACAAGTCAGAGCAGATGCGAGGTCACTCGTCGTCCGCTCTCTCTCTCCTGCATTCCCTTTGCTGTCCTGAGGAGGGATGAGGTGTGGCCAGTGCCCCGGGGTCACACGTGGCCCACAGCCCCATCTGTCATGCCATTGCCTTCGGAGGCCCCGGCACTGATGGGCCACTAGGTGGTAGAGATGAGAGGGCTTTATCCGCCCCCCAGAAGGTCTGGAGTGCTCTCGAACTCTGGACACACCTAGAGGAACGTGTCAGACACAGCCATATGTGTCGTGGCCTCTCAAGGTGGGGGCCGGGCAGCGGGAAGCTGGGAAGAGTCCTCAAACGCGAAGGACTCGGTGAGACCTTTGTCTTCACGAGGTTAGTTTTGCCGCTTTGTGGTGAGAGATTTGGAGAACGTGGATCAAACCAGAGGGCGGGAAGCTGGTCAGCAGCGACCGGGTGGGCAAGGACAAAGGCCCACCTGGCCAGTGGCGGTGGGAGTAAGAGAGGAGAGGACAGGTGAGGGAGACAGAGGAGGTGGAGGGACAGGGCATGGCACCTGGCTGGACAGGTGGGGACAAATAAGAGGGATCTACCGTGACCGGATGGTGCCACCAGCCTGCTCTGGGGGTGACGGTTCCATGTCATGAATGTGCTTGCCTAGCATTTTACAGTACGTGCCGTCGGTGCCCTTTCACGGCCTTCCTCCTGCGTGGCTTCTCCCCCTGCGGAGCCCTGCGGAAGCTAACTGCTTACCTTTGCTCCTGTCTGGTCCCCTCTGTGCCGCCCTCATCTCGTCTCCCGCTGCAGAGCGAGGCTCACTGTGCCCTGCATCCTGCCACCCTCCTGACTCCTCATTTTCATCTCCCGGGGGATTTCTGTTTTGTAAATTCGAGCCAGAAAGCTGGGGTCGTCCCGCTGAGCCCAGAACCTGCCCTTGGTTAGAGCCTCCCAGCCAAGCTTGCTGCACCTGCTTGGCCCACCAAGAACCTTGCTGGGAAGCCTGCAGATTCGTCTGCCCCCGGGCTGATGGCTTAGCCAGAGACCCCCTAGTTCACTGGCCATTCCCACAGACCCAAAGGCATTTGGGAAGCACCCCCCATGCCAACAGGAGAGCTGCAGTGTCTCCTGAGGTGTCCCCACGCTAACGTGCGTTACCTCGGCCCCAGAGGCACAGGCCGAGAGGAAGGACAGTAGCCACCCAGTCCACGTGGACAACTGCATCCTGAATGCCGAGGCCCTCATGTGCATCAAGGAGCCCCCTGCCTACACCTTCCGGGACTACAGGTGCCCGCCCTCCCTCTGAGGTCCCCAGTCCCCTGCGCCTTGCCCCGTCCCCAGCACACAAACACACGCACACACACAGGTGTGGGGCCAGCTGTCCCCAGAATCCAGTCCCCTATCCCCACACCCTCTGGCCAGGCAGGCGGACAGAAAGGGAGTCATTCCCGTGTGGTGTGATGAGGAGGACAGTGGGTTCTCTGGAGTGAGGGTGGAGGGTGGGGAGGCTGTCTTCCCATGGCGGGCCCCCTCCCCCTGCTGCTTGAGAGCCCCTGGAGATGTGGGAGCCGTGGGCTGTCGGGGGGACAGGAGGAGGCGGCCCATGGCGAGACCATGTCTGTCCTTCCCAGTGCCATCCTTTATCTAAATGGGGACTTCGATGGAGGAGCATTCTATTTCACTGAACTAGACGCCAAGACTGTGACGGTGAGCGTGCCCTCGTGCCTGTCCCTGGGGGCCAGAAACCCTCACAGTGCGGAGTGCCAGGGCTCCCCTCCTCAAACTGGGGGGCTCAGAGATATGTCGCTCACTCCTCTGACTGGCCACCTTTTCTCTCCAGACCCTAGTGATCCCGTGTCCCCTCTGAAGGCAGGTTACAGTCTCCTGTGTACCCCCCACTCTGTGTCTCCTTCAGGCAGAGGTGCAGCCCCAGTGCGGGAGGGCCGTGGGATTCTCTTCAGGCACTGAGAACCCGCACGGGGTGAAGGCTGTCACCAGAGGGCAACGCTGTGCCATCGCCCTGTGGTTCACATTGGACGCGCGGCACAGTGAGAGGGTGAGAGCGCTCGGTGGCACTGGGATCTGCCCCTGGAAGGGCCCCGGTTCAGCGTCCCCCTTCCCAGTCTCCTTGCCAGCGGCTTAGACATAAGAGGGACACTAGGCCTGGCGTCCACAGAGACTCCTCCTGGTCACGTTGCCTTGTCCTCCCTGGCCCTTCTTCCATACTGTAAATGGGGCTCCGGGTTGGGGTGCCAAACTGGGGGGTGGTGCTGGCGCTCGGTCGCCTGGCTGGGCAGCACTTCAGCTGTCCGCCCAGAGATTAGGACCTGCTGGGAAACAGATGAGCTCAGAGGCCATGGGGAAGAACCTGTTGCCTCCCAGCAGTAGCACCTGAGAGCAGGTGAGCGCCTGGTCCAGAGGCCTCCCTGAACAGGCAGGGGTCTGTCCTTGCAGGACCGGGTGCAGGCGGATGACCTGGTGAAGATGCTCTTCAGCCCAGAGGAGATGGACCTCTCCCAGGAGCAGCCCCAGGAAGCCCAGGAGGGGGCCCCCAAGCCTGTAGAGGAGTCTCTGCCTGGCAGTGAGTCGGGACACAAGGATGAGCTCTGACAGCGTCTGGCTCGCTGTGGAGGGGTGAGCGGACCCACCCTGAGGAACTGTGTCCTCCACCGGGCGGCCCCCGGGGGCTGCGGTCTGCCGCCCGGCGGGACCCTGCTCGCAGCCGTCCACACGGTGCTACCGTTCTCGGAGTGGACATGGCGGGACGGCCCTCTTGCCTCCAGACCCGGCTGAGGGCTCAGGACGCAGGCCCGGAGCCGCCCCCGGGGGCCTGCTCAGGCAGCCGAGTGACAGCACTGCAGTATTTAAGTGTCTGTGTAGACAACCAAAGAATAAATGATTTGTGGTTTTTTACCCGGGAGTGGGTTCAGAGAGTAGGAGTACGGCTACCTGCCGCCCGGGCTGGAGGCCACTCCAGGGCGGCGTGAGGGGGTCTGGCGGGGGGACCTCTGCGGCCTCGGGCCGGACACCGAGCCCCAGGCCCCTCAGACCTGTCATCTGCGGAATGGGGATGCCGGTCCCCACTCTGCCCGCCTTCTGGATGGATTCGGTATCGGATGTGACAGCCCTTTGTAAACTGGAATGCTCTGGATGAATGGTGGGGATTATGACCAAGCTCCCGCCGGCAGCCAGCTCGGGCACATCGCCCCCGCGTCGGCCGCATGCGTCCTGCTCTGCGGGCCGGCCTCGGAGGCCCTGGACCCCAGGAGAACACACACCTCTTGGAGACAGAAAGGGCACAGGTGAAGATTCTGCCCCTCTGGCCGCAAGCCCATCTCCCCTCCCGGGCTTGAGATGCCGTGGGGTGTCGAGTTTGGGAACCCGTGCTCTGGTCCTCACTTATTCAGTCAACCAGTAGCCGTTGGTTGAGCCCAGTGCTGCCGGGACCACGTGAGCCAACGAAACAAGTCCCTGCCGTGACACAGCTGCTGTTTTAGTAGGGGCGACAGGTAATACACACATGTGCGCGCGCGTGCGTGTCGGCCTTCGAGGTGGCCAAGGAAGCCAGTCAGGCCCTGAGGAGGGCTGAGCAGCACAGAGTGGGCAGGAAGGGGGACAGCCCTGCGGTCACGGTCTCAGGGCCTCGTCGGTCCCTGTGGGCATGTGGGCCGTGCCTCAGTGAGACAGCAGAGGAGTGTCAGCCTCGGGGAAGGGTGTGTGTGCGGAGAAGGGGCTTTGGGGCAAGGGCGAGACAAAGAGAGGCGAGGGAGGTTGCTGCGGTCCCCAGCGGGAGGGGAAGGTGGCGTGGAGTAGGGTGCTGGTAGGGGAGAGGGTGGAAGAGGGCAGGTTCTGGATCCATTTTTGAGGTGGAGCCGACAGGAGTTGCTGATGGGTCAGGTGGTGTGAGAAAAAGGAGCATCAGGAAGGCTTCCAGCCTCCGCAGTGGGAAGAAGGGAGCCGCCTGCCCTCTGGCAGAGGAACCGCGGCGGGGATGGCGCTGGGCGTGGACGCCGGGAGCCCGGTGTCGCATGTGCTGTGCTGAGTTCCAGGAGCCTGGAGCCTGTTAGGCCTCCAAGCAGAAATGTCAACTACACAGTCCGGTGTGTGGACAGGGAGTTCAGGGAGGAGGAGGGGGGGAGCCATCACTTTGAGAGTCGTTGCCGGCCGTGGATGGTGTTCAAAGCTGGGAGACTGGGTGCGCATGGACAGGAAGAGGCAGAAGACCGACCCTGCTGGAGGCAAGGAGGCTGGGGGTCCCAACGGAGGACAGGGGGCCAGCCGCAAGCAGGGGACCCGAGAGGGGTCTCAGGAGCTCAGCCCTACGTGGGGACAAGGACAAGCTGGACACGCGACGTGGAGGATCAGCCGTTCTGAAGTGGGGAGACAGCATCATATGTGAGCGCGCTCAAGGGCAGGACCTCACGGGGATGGTCACTCCTCTGCTAGTCCCTGGTGATCGCATCCTGTTTGGTGACGCACTCGCCGTAGGGAGAGAGGACACACTGATGGAAAGAGCATGAGCTTTGCCCCCGGGCTGAGCTGGGTGAAGCTCACTTCCATCCTTGGAGTCGTGTGAGGCCAGAGTGCGTGTCCCCCGCAGTAACATGGGGTTGTGGTCCTTACCGCCCAGGATGCCTGACCGCAGTAACGAGGGAATGCTCGGAAAGCACCTGGTGCAACGCTTAGCACGTAGCAGATACTCCACAGAACAGGAAACTACATCAGTCTGATTCTGGTCCTCCAGAGGCTTCCACACCAAGGCAGATGACCTTTACAATTTCAGTGTATGCTAACCACACAGAGCCAGCCAACTGTCTCAGTTTAACCCATGAAGGGCCAAAGGTTTTCAGTGTCTGGGCCTGGGATAAATACATGTCATGGGGGCGGGCTAGTGGTCCAGGCAAATGGCAGGGCTCCCAGCAGGGGTGCCAAGGACAGCCTGTGCTCAGGGTTGTTTGGGGAGGAGGGGGCACCCCCCGCAGCCACACATGTTGCAGAGATCCCACCCCACCCCCACCCTGGGTGAAGTGTGGGACCCAAAAATGAGGCTGGTAGTAGGGCCTGGAGGTGCTTACATTTCCCGGGGAAGGAAGCAAACCACACGCCAAATGCTATGAGTGGAAAAAGGCGCAGAGCCTTACGGAATGGCAGCTCTGGGCGATTGGCCCCGCCTGGACACCACACTGCCGTCCAGCTGTGGTGCCTGAGGCAAGTCCTCTCCATTCCCAGCCTGTGGTTCCAGAGGAACAGAGGGAGTCTGAGTTGCAGGGGGAGTAAGACCAGCACCACCTCCTGAGCCCCCAACATTTCAGGTGGTGGCTGCCGAGTGTGCTGGATGGCAACCAACTGAATCAGACCCTCCCGACGGGCGGTGGGAGGGGGCCAGGGAAACAGCTCCAGTAATCCACCCGGAGGGAGGCAACGACGTGGACTCCCCAAACCAGTCGATGATCAGTGTGCGTCTGCTGAGCCTGGCTCTCTGCCAGGCACTGCTGGGCAGGAAGGGGCTGTGGGACTCCAAGTCACAGGCAGAGCGCCCACACCCAGGCCGAGAGGGCCCAGGGGGGTCTCGCCCAGGAGGGAGTCTTTGGCGAAGAGCTTTCCTTAGCCAGCCCCATTTCTTCAGGCAAAGTATGCTTTCCAAAAGCGCTTCCACCCATTATTTGATCCCTGTATCTCTCTCATGAACCCGACAAGGCCAGTGCCTTTATCCCTATTTTATCTCAGAGAGGCTAAGGGACTTGCCCAATGTCACACAGCCTTTTGGTGGCAAAGGTAAAGCTAGAAGCCTGAGCTTCTGGTCACATACGTGAAGGCACTTGTTAGGAAGTGTGGCACCCCAGGGCGGTTTCTAGTTAGCTCCAAACGGAGGCTGGGCTGGGACCCTGAGCGGTCCTGCTCTCCCCGCATGCCTGGGAGTCACTGGACTGCAGGGGACCGCAGGGGGAGTAGGAAATGCCCCCCAGGAGCGCCATCTGAATTCCAAACAGCTTTGGAACCTTGGTGAGGGAAGGCCCTTAGGGTAGGAGAGGATATTCTGACAGCCTGGAAACCTCAAATAGCAAAGAGGAGGGTTGCCCAGAAGAGCTTCAGAGGGGACGTGAGCCTCAGTCTGGACCACAAAGTAGCTCTGGAGCCCAGTGCGAGGGAGGGATGCCCTGGATGGAGGGGTGTGCAGGCATCCCCACGTCTCTTAAGGCCTCACGCCCCCAGACTTCACTTCTGGGGGCAGCTGTGTGACCTTAAGTGTCTCACTTCCCCTCTTTGGTTCTCAGTCCCCTCATTCATCAGGGTCCTCCTCAGAAATCAGGGTGTGGGATGAACGTGGGATGAGCGTGGCGCTGGCGGACAGGTCTGCTGCGTGCTCGGCCCGGGGAGGTTACCTCCTGGCCTGCCCAGCACCAACAGCTGCCTTGAGGACCAGACAGTTTGTGCACAGAAAGGGTGCTCACTGCGTCCCCGGGAGTCTCCGCTCTGGGCCCCAGCCATGTCCTCTGTTCCCCCTGATCGTACGGTCTCCAAACTGCCTGTGATAGAAGAGGGATCCCAACGCAGGACTGACTTCTCAACTGTTCTAGGCCCCTTTTGAATTGGGGGACCCTCGGGCCGTCCCAGGAAGCAGGTCTATGTGTCCGTGGATCCACGTGGCTCTGGCCTTCCCAGTGCACAGGGGGCCCAGTGTCTGCCCCGCATGCGGAACTGCAGGCCAAACAGCGCCCAGCCCTGCCCCAGCCACTGGAGCTGTAGGCCATACCAGGGGCCCACGCCCCGGGCGGGCACAGGGCAGCCCTTGTCTGCGCAGTGCCTGGCACCCCCTCGTTTGCATAGCCACGTGAAGAATGCGAGGGAGCAGGCTGGGGACAAGTCCCTGCAGAGGGGGGCCGGGCTGTGGGGGAGGAAGCCTACGGGTGAGGGTGGGGGTCGGCAGCCAGACCCTGCTTTCCCCCAGTGCGGTCCAGGAAAGGCAGGTGGGCCACTGGGGATGGAGGGGGCAGCCAGGGGCTGGCCCGAGTAGGAGCAGGATTGTGACATTCCCCCTGCACCCACGCCCGGTGGAGCCCACGGGGCCAAACTGAACGTGAGGGGATTGCTAATGAGCTGGAGGAGAGTTAAATATTCCCCTGCTCCAGAGGGCTGAGCTGGGGTGGGAGAGAGAAGGGGGAGGCGGGGCACTAGGAGGGGCAGCCTGAACCCTAGGAATGTGCAGAGGCAACGGCTCCCAGCTCCTGGCTCCCGGTCAGGCTGTTCTGGAGCTGGGGGCCAGGGCCCGGTGCCTCCAGCCCCAGCAGGAGCTGCTAAGCCAGCCAGCAAGGGGATTAACGGGGCTGAACAGTCTGCCTTCCTTCGGGCTGATGCCAGGAGGTCAGTGCTATCTCCCACCTCCCTGGCCAGGCCCCTTGCTGGCTGGCAGCCAGGTCTGGCCCAGCCTTGAAGGGTCCTTCTTCTGCCCCCCTCAGATCTCAAACAGGCCCCACAGTGCATATTCCCTGGCCTGGCCTCCCCTGCTTTTGATACATATGGCCCCCCAGAACCTGGGACTCTCTCTCCCCAACATCCAGCCCAGTCTCTCCACATCTGGCCTCAGAGCCCTCTCCAAAAAGTTCTCCCTGATGTCTAACTTTAGTCTTACCTGCTGCAAAGTAGAATTCCATTTCTTTTCTGTCCTACAGTCAGAGGACAGAAAACCCCAAGGGTCAGGTCAGCCATGCAATAGCAAAATCCATCATCTCGGGGCTGGCGCTTGGGCAGGAATTAGAATTGTAGGGCACTTGCATGGTTCCTAAAGGGGGTTCCCTGGCAGGAAGGCCCTGAGGGCAAGCAGGGTCACTCCTCCCAGCCCCTCCCCTCTCTATCCCTGGGAGGTGGGGCAAGGACACCCACCTGGGCCATGGCCCCGCCCCCCACCCCCAGGGGGCTGGCAGGAGCTCTGCTGGAGACCCTGCCCTGGCTTAGGCGGCTGCTGTGGGCGGGCCCCTGGCCTTTCCAGCCCCTGGGCCTCCCCCTGCATTCTAGAGCCCAGAGCCGCTGCAGCCGCTGCTGAGGCTGCTGTGGGCCTGCCCCCTCTCCTTCTCAGCCTCTGGCCAGCGCTGCTCCCCCTCGGCCCCCCCCCCAGCAGCTCCTCTCACCTGGCCATGACCCCAGCCCCCCCAGGGACCCTGGCCCAGCCCTGAGCCCTGGAACCTGCAGCCCCCTCCCCTGGGCCATGGCCAACTCAGGCCTCCAGCTCCTGGGCTACTTCCTGGCCCTCGGTGGCTGGGTGGGCATCATCGCCAGCACGGCCCTCCCGCAGTGGAAGCAGTCCTCCTACGCGGGCGACGCCATCATCACGGCCGTGGGCCTCTACGAAGGGCTCTGGATGTCCTGCGCCTCCCAGAGCACCGGGCAGGTGCAGTGCAAGCTCTATGACTCACTGCTCGCCCTGGAAGGTAGGCCTCCCTCCAGCTGGGTTGGGAAGGTGGGATGTGGGGGAAGGCGAGGTCCAGAGCAAGCTTGCCCACAGCCTGCGACCTGCGCTGGGCTCCATTCTCCAGCCCCCTGCCCGCGTGCGCTTTTGAAAATCCAGGCCCACCTGGTGCTCCGTGGAGGGCAGGGGCTCCAGGCTCCGGCAGCCATGGGTCCAGATCCCAGGTCTGCCACTGTCACCTTCAAGGAGTCGCTAACCCTCTCTGTGCTCTAATGTCCTCATCTGTAGAGGGGAGCACTAGGACTTTACAGGACTGTGGAGGGTTCGATGAGATAGATGAGTGCCTGGCCCTCAGGCTCCCCTCCACCTCCCCCCATACTCTGCAGCAGACCCCCTGTGCATACACACCTTCATGCCAGGCCTGCTGCCTAGACAAGCACGCCTCCGTTTGGGTGTTCCAATGCGCGCGCGCGCACACACACACACACACACGCCTGTGCACACAGGTGCTTGGGCACGTAGGTCCCTCTCCTCCTGGCGTGTGCATTTGAACTTGACAAGTTGGCTTGTAAATAGGCACCACCGCAGCTCCGTCCCCGGCTCAGGGCCAGCCCACCCAGCCTCTGCCCAGGGCGGCGCAGGCCTGAGCGGGGCAGCTGTCACACGGCCCTCCCCCACGACACCCGGCCAGGCGGGTCATCTGGTCTCCTTCAGCGACCCAGCTCCCCCGAGCTGCCCGCGGCCCAGGACTGACCGCACAGGTGTACGGCTGCCATGGGTGACTCAGAGGGCAGAGGGAAGGGGACCAGGAGCCAAAATGGCTGGTGGGGAAGGTGTCCCTGCCTGAAAGCCAACTTGGGGCTGAGCTGGATGGACCTCAGACACCCTCACTCCCTCCTGCTGAATCTGCAAGGCCCCGGGAGGAACTGAGCCCGCGGCTTGGGAGGGGTGGGCCGGGCCCCAAAGGGAGTCCCACCGCCAGAGCGCAGCGGACGAGAGAAGTCCAACTACCCTGGCACCGCACACACCACCTGGAGGAACCTGCAGGGGGAGTGAACGGCGGGTGGTAGAGGTGAAGCTCAGCCCCACACCCTGTCCTCACTGTCCCCTCACACCTGCTGCAGGTGGCTGCCCAGGGGGAGCTTCCGGCCCCTGCCCCAACCCCTTCCCCGCCGCGCTCCTCACACCTGCCCACTTCTCCCAGAGCCTGCTCAGTGCCCCCTGCTCTGCCCAGGTCACATCCAGTCAGCGCGAGCCCTGATGGTGGTGGCCGTGCTCCTGGGCTTTGTGGCCATGGTCCTCAGTGTGGTCGGCATGAAGTGCACTCGGGTTGGAGACAGCAACCCCATCGCCAAGGACCGCATCGCCATCTCTGGGGGTGTCCTCTTCCTCCTGGCAGGTCAGTGTCCCTGGCTCCCTGTCTGCCATCTTGGTCATGGCAGGTGGCCCTGCTCTGGGTGGCCAGCCGGGGGCCAGAGTAGAGCTGAGCGCTCCCTCCTCTGTCCTTAGGCCTCTGCACGTTGACAGCCGTCTCGTGGTATGCCACCCTAGTGACCCAGGAATTCTTCAACCCCAGCACACCTGTCAATGCCAGGTGAGGGCCAGTGCATGGCTTGGACCAGGGAGCTGGGCCTCCCGCTCTGCTGCCTTTGTCCAGCAGGACACGTGGAGGAAGAAACGGGGTGGGGGGAGCCGCAGGTCCTGTCACGGCGAAGCTGTCTGGAGTGGGGGGCCAGGCAGGGTGTGGCTGAGCCCTCTGAAGGGGCCAGAGTCCTGTGGAGGACACCGCAGGAGCTCAGCAACCTGGATCCGGGTTGAAATCCCAGATCTGGGCGCGCTGGCTGTGTGAAGGGCGAGTTCCGGTCAGATGGAGCTGGGACCCAAGGACCCAGCTGACGTGGCTGTGAGGGCTCAGTGAGATGTTGCAGGGCGGGCTCAGCACAATGCCGGGGCCCCGGAGAGCACTCAATAAAGCCCTCGTTGTGACTCCTGCCCAAGGTGACAGGTGCATTGGGCTGGGAGATGTAGACTGGACAAGCGGTAAGGCAGATGTGGGGGGGCCTTACAGCCGGAGGGAAGATTTGGTTCCCCATCCTGGGGTGGAAGGCAGCCAACAATCCTTCCGGCTGTGGCATGCAGCATGGTGGGGAGAGGCTAAGACCGGTAAGGTGCAAAGGTCTGGAGCAGGGCTTGGGGCCCGAGGCTCGCAGTGCAGAGTAGGTTCAGAGATGTTTAGGAGCTAGAAGGGCCAGGACTAGGAAGGCCCAGGGTGTGAGGGCCAGATACGGGGCTCTGTGAAGAGCCTGGGCCCACCTGGCTCCACCCCGCCTCTCAGCTGTGCCCGAGCAGAGAATGGGACAGTCTCAACCCCAGACATCCCAACAGACCTTGGGCCCTGGGCTGGAGGGAGAATGAGAAAAGGTACCCAGGCTATCACAGTCAGGAGGGCCGGCTGGAGAAGGCAGAGGTGGGGCGGGGGAAGAAAAGGAGACCACAGGCACAGCGCTCGTCCCCTGGGGTCGGAGCTCTAGCCACGAAGATCAAGCAAGAGGCAGCTCAACTCAGAGACAGACGCCAGGCTGGCACTCCCTGTCCCTCCAACACTCCCCGAGGCAGCTGGTACACAGGCCATGATGGGCCTGGGGGACACGGATGAATCCGGCGCTGTCCGCCCTCGGGGCGCTCCGCAGGGAGCCAGGCAAGCCAGGAGCTGAAGGCCACCCAGGAAGAGTCAGCAGGAGGCACAGCAGGAGGGGTCAGGGAAAGCCCCTGGGAGGAGGTGGCCCAAGTGGGCCCTGAAGGCAGAGGAGCAGAGGAAGCGCAGAAGGGGGGACGCTCCAGGAGGGGGCGCCTCCAGCAAAGGCACGGAATCGGGGAGCCCCTGGGCGCCGCAGAGCGGGAGTGGGGGGTGCGCAGGCTGGCGGCGGCCCCGAGGCGGGGAGTCAGGAGCGCCAGGTGGAGGGCCCGCTGTGCCCCCGAGGACCACGGGAAACCCGGGCTGGGGGTTCCGGGCGCCAGAGGGGGACTGAGAGAAAGATGGCAGGGATCGCCCTGCTCCTCCCCACGGGACTCGGCGGCCCTCCCGCACCCCGGCCCCTGGCCGGAGCAGGAAAGGGGCCAGAGTGTGCGCGGAGCAGGCCCACCCTGGGCCTGGGTCCCCTTGGGTGGGGGTGATGTGCTGCGTGGAAGTCGGGAGGAGCGATGGGCCTGCAGCGGAACTTCTCCGCGAGACTGAGGAGGCTTGGGAGGCCCCCAGTCTCAGCTCCCCACCCCCTGCACGCCCCCCGCCCCCACGGGGGGCTCCCTGGGGGAGGGCAGGCTTGCAGTCGCACCTGAGGCTGTCCTCCCTGCCCCTTGCAGGTACGAGTTCGGCTCGGCCCTGTTCGTGGGCTGGACGTCCGCCGGCCTGGCCATGCTGGGGGGCTCCTTCCTCTGCTGCACGTGCCCGGAGCCTGAGAGATCCAACAGCAGCCCGCAGCCTTACCGGCCTGGCCCCTCGGCTGCCGCCCGAGAGTACGTCTGAGCCCGGGCTCCGCCGGCCCCTGCAGCACCCTGGGCAGGGCCAGGAGGGCGCCCCGCGAACTCCGTTAGGGCTCTGAGCAGCTTGTCCCCACACAGGCACCCACCCTGCGCTCTGAGACTCAGACCCAGACACTCAGAGGGAGGCCAGAGGCAGGCCCCAGCCCACAGGTGCACACGCCTGTCCCGCTGCAGGCGTGGACCCGTCTGCACAGCGCACAGGCACCAGGAAGTACGTTTGCCATCCAGGTGCCGGCGCTTCCCCGGGGTGGTTTTTTTACTCCCTGCAGGGCACACGAGTGTCTGCTCTGTGCTGGGCCCCGGGGACACAGCCACAAAGACGGCCCTTGGTGCCCCATGCCCTGGGGTGGCCAGAGCCTTTCCCGTCCCCAGGCTGGCAGGCTCCTCACAGCAACCCCATGCAGGGGGCAGGGCCAGGATGATGAATGTCCCCCTTACACACGAGGAAACAGGTTCAGGGACACCAAGAGGCTTGGCCCCACTGTTCCTGAGTTCAGGTCTCAGGCTCTTCCAGTACGCCCAGCACCCCGCGGACACCCCCACGCATGGCTCGGCCAGCACGCGGCCAGCCCGCCCCCAGGAGTGGGCCCCAGGGAGGGCTGCCGTGGGTGCCCGGGTCTGACTGCGCTGGTCAGGCCCTGCGTCTGGGCCCACACCCCACAGCCCCTGCCCCACCCTGCTGCTCACCCCACTAACCAGCTCTCCTCTCTTTTGACTTTCAGACCAGTTGTTAAGTTGTCCGCCTCCGCCAAGGGCCCCCTGGGTGTGTAATGTCCAGGTCCCCAATCTGACTCTGTCCCCCCGGCCACACTTACGCTGTGTGTTTGGTATTGTTTGGAAAGAGAAGTGAACATCCAGCTCCAACTGTGGTGTCATTTGATGTGCCCCTGGCATGGCCACGGTGGGTCTTGGCTCGGAGAGGTCAGAGCGGGTCCCTGGGGTCTTTGGGCAGCAAGACGGGGAGACAGACCTGCAGGGTGGGTTACATGGCACATCCGGTGCCGATCGGGGCTCCAGTAACCTCCCTGGCCTGACACTTACCTCAGAGCTGGGGTGAGGGGGCACTGGAGGAGCTCACTACATGGAGAGGGACCTTAGGGCCTTTCAGCCACGAAGACTATCCTGAGCAAGGTTGCAAGCCCCCTAATGCTGCCCCTTCTTCCACATCCGCCCCTCCTCCTCTCCAGTCTGCCGAGGTCCCCCTACATCCCCACCCTGGATCCAGAGTAGAGAGGGGCGGCCTCAGGCAGAAGGGTGCGGTCCACGCTGGAGGGGCTTTTGGTCTTGAAGTATAGATACTACCTTAGTGTAGAAGGAGGAGACGTCCTCAGAGAGATATAGGGAAGATTAACCCAGATCAGCACCTCCACTCATGCTCAGGCCTCGCCAGCCCCAAACATCCTCCCTGGCCCCGAGTCTCTGGCCACTGGCTACCCTCTGCCTCCCATCTGGAAAGAGCTGACCATAACTGCCCCCTGCCTTCCTCATGCCCTCCTCAGCCAGCCCTGTCTGGCTTCCTCCAACACCTGCTGGTGACCACAGCTCTCACCAACTCACTGAATCCCAAGGAGGTAGCTGGGCCTTCTCCCCTGAGCGTGGCTCGAGGGAGGTGAGGTCAGACAGGGTGACTGTCATGCACGCTCGGAGGTCAGGGATGGGAGGAGAGGAGCGAGTGGTGGAGCGGCTGTGGGACTATGGGCTCAGGGCCCCGGCCTGGCCGCGGCCGCACGTCCACGGGGCGCCTCAGGAGTGGCCGTTTCCTGTGGCCTGGCCAGCCCCTGGCTCCGGGGGTGGGCGCCTGACCCCACGTGGGTTTACCAGAGTCTTGCCCCTCAAGTTATGAGTGAGGACTACAGAAGAGTCTCTCTGCGTGCCAGAAGCTATAATGCGGGGAGCTGGTGCCCAGGCTCCACATCCTGCCGGAACTGGCCTGGGGTGGGCCCGGCGTTGAGCTCAGGCCCCTCCTGAGGGACTGCGATGTGTGGGCGCCTCCGTGAGGCCTACGGCTCGGGGCCGTCGGGGCCACATTTCTTGCCACTCTGCGGGCCTCTGGGAGGGAGAAAGGCACCTTGGTGAAGAGGCGAGCAGAGGAAAGATGACAGGAAGGCCTGTCTCCGTCTGCCTTTCCTGAGACCAGGCTGCTCCGTGAGGTTCCCACATCCTCCCAATACATATCCACCTTTTTTGCTGAAACAATTTTGAGTTTGACTTCGGTCTCATACAACCAAAAGAGCCCTGACTGACACCACCAAATCTGGAACCTGGAAATTGAGAGTCTGGGCAAGGGCTCCTGTCACGGGCACCAGCTGAGCAGGCGGGGATGTGGGGCCCAGAGGCTCAACCTCTGCGGGTCCTCCAGCACCTCCCTCCCGTCCCCAGCTGGGGATTTGGCAGCCCTTGCAGTCTGGTCACAAAGCGGTTGGCCAGGACACCGTGTGTATTCTCTTGAGGTTCAGGGTCCACCAGAGGCTTGGGACTTGGTAGGAAAACATGGGGATAGAATGTGCTGGCTGCTCCCCGTGAGTTTCGGGGACAGCGGTGGCTCTGACAGCCACAGGAACGAGCTTCCCGCTGGTCCTTCGTGGAGGGATGCCCTTTCTGCCTCGAACCCGGGACTGGAGAGGTGCAGAGTCAGGCGAGCGCGTGTCGCCCCGGGATACGCTAACAGCACAGTGGGCAGCAGGCCATGGGAAGATGTCCGGGGGAAACTAGAGGAGTTCAAGGCTGCAGGGGTTCCGGAAGCCTGATCCTCCACGCCTCTCGAAGCAGCTGTTTTCAAAGGTCCACATCAAGGTCATCTGGGCTGCCAATGTGCGGCAGGGCCACCTTCCCAGGCCTCCTGACTGCACGGCTGTTTACTGCCCCAGCCGCGGGCCTAGAGGACTGGGCAGAGACCCAGCAAGGGGGTCAAAGGGCACGATCCTCAAGCTTTTGCTGATGTTTATTAACAAAGTTCTCCCAAGAATAAAACTGGCAGCCCATAAAAATACAGTTTGGGGAGGAAAATGCCTGTGTTCTCAGCCAGTGACGAGAGGCATAGCATAGAGTAGCAATACATACAGAAGGTGCACAGCAACAGAAGGTGCTCAGCCCAGGGAGTGAGCCTGGGGCCGTGGAGGAGGCGACCAGCGGACCCACCCAATGCCTGCCTCGGAGAATACGGATGTGCACTGAGTAGTACATGGTGTCCAGGAGTGATGCTTTTGTGTTGTCTGTATGTATTGTTAATTCTGTGTGATAATGACACCGTGGTTTGTTTGGGTTTTTTTTTTTTAATCCCTATCTGTTAAGAGGTGCACCCTGAAATGATAGAAGGCTGGATTTGCTTTAAAATGCTCTAAGAACAAAACGGTCAGGGGCAAGGGAAGTTTGGTAAATGCCAGTGATATTTAGGGGTTCACTCTGTTCTCTTCGTTTGTGTGTAGGTTTGCAAATGAAAAAAATAAAAAGTTAAAAATGCCTGTAAGTTTTGCAATGTAGCCACCCCTCACTGACCACTGAGACAGAGGTGATGAGTGCTCTAGAGACTCCTGCTACCTGGAAACTTGGTAGAAACACAGACTCTCAGGCTCCAACCCACACCAGGTAACAGGCTCGGCATTTTAAGGAGCTCTCCAGGTGACTGGAGCACACACAAGTTTGGGAAACGCTGATCTAGGCTAGGGAGGGAAGAGCTGTGTGGTGCGTTGTCTTCCTCCATCATCTGAATACCGGATGCAATGAAAGCAGCTCAAGGTATGATTTCGTCTAGAGTTGGCAAGATTATAGGGGGCCACGGCTAAACCTGATCCAGGCAAAACTGGAAATGAAGACAATGCCCAAAGCAGTCCTTCCCGACTTTCTCTCCTCATAGAGCACATAAAAATAATATTTGGCTCAATTTATGAGCACATTACAGGCAATTTTATTCTTGACAATGCTCCTGTTCAAAACAACTAAAAATGTTGGGGAAAGGGCGAAGAATTCTTTACAGGGCATCAAGGGAAAGGGCTGACATGATGCTATGGACTCTCCAAGTCAACACTCAAGAGGCACTCCCTTTCATCCACACGGAGGCCCACGTGGTGACCACAAAACTGAGTCGTCCATGGCTGCCAGGATCAAAGTTGAGTTACATATAAGGGGATTGAACAAATAAGTAAAATATCAAAGATACTGGGAGCCAGGCTTTCCACTGCCAGAGGATAGATTTACAAAGATGAAATGGAGAAGATTCAAATAAATCCTGTGGTGTTGGATTGGAATTATAGGTATGTGGATGAACACCTGGCTTTTAATATATTTAGATGAATACTGAAGTAACTATAGTTGTGTATGTGTACGTACATGTGTGTGATATACATACATCCATATATGTAGGAGTTCTACCTCCTAGAAAAGCCTAGAAGCAATGATAACCCAGTGGCAAGAAGATACCTTGATTTCTGAATACCATTTTCCATTAACAGGTACCAGGGATCTGTGGAGAAATGGCTGATCTGAGGGCTGGGGTAAGGAAATAATAAGCCTGGAGCATCCTGATATTCCAGAAAGTAAGAAAGTGCTCGAGGAATAATGGAGACACATCTAAAGGATACAGAAACCAGATTAAAGAGATTCCCATTTGCTTTATCTGGGACAATTTGAGTATCAAAATAAATAATGATAGTAATGGATTCTAATTCAGTGAATAAAAATAAGAATCTGTTAGTCCCTACTGATACAAAAATTAAATAGATGGGGGAGAAAAAAAGCTCTACAGTAAAATGGCAACTAATATAATTTATTAACTAGTAAGTATAAAATATTTAACTTGACAGTGGTGAAACATTGCAGACATATCTTAATCAAGTGACAAAAGTTAACACCATCAGCATCAGGGCAAGTCAAAATTGTGTGTCCCTTGATATAATGCACTGAAAAGAACACAGCATCATTTCTGCGACATTCCTGCTAAAGATGTACAAACTGAAATGCCTTATGACAAGACAAAAAAATCCAAATGGAGGTTATTCTACAAAGTAACTGCCTGCACTCTTCAAAACTGTCCACATTACGAAAGACAAGAGAAGACTGACAAGATTGAAGAGATATTATAGCTAAATGCCATGAGTGATCCTTGATTGGATCCTGGACCTATAAAAGACGTTCTTGGGACAACCAGTGACAATTGAATAGTGTCTATGGTTTAGATGGGCAGTACCACTTCAAAGTTAATTTCCTGAATTTGATAGTTTCCTGTAGTCTTGTAGGACAGTGTCCTTATATTTCAGGAAATACACACTGAAGTACTAAGAGGGTAATGAGGCATCAGAAAAAAATATGCATAGATAAACATGAAGAGTTACAAGGCAAATATCTGCAGTATAATATTAATTGGACAAAAAATATATATATATTTATCAGGCAACCTAAGTGAAGGGCAGACTGGAGTTCTTTGAACCATGCTTGCAACTTTTCTCTGAAGTTTGAAATTATTTCAAGATAGAGGGTTTTTTTGTTGTTGTTTTTTAAAGTCTAAGTGAAAGCTAGAACACCGAGACACTGATTTTCTCAGAAGGCACTTGAAACCCCAGCCAAACATAGATGCAGATGCCTCCCAATATGGCAGTGGAGAGAAAGCTTTGGACTCATCTTTGGTGAACCCAAGCAGAATTCTTTGTTTCACCATCATTTTTAAAAGATGCTTTTGCTGGGTATAGAATTCTGGGTTGACTCTCATCCTTTCAGTACGTTATAGATATCATCCCGGTGTCTTCTAGCTTACATAATAATTTAAACAAAAAGCCTGCTTAACTCTTTTTGTTGTTGTTGTTGTTCCTTTGTTTTCTCTCAGTTGTTTTCCAGATTTTCTCCATCTTTGGTTTTCAGAAGTTTGAATATGAAGTGCCTGGGTATGTTTTTTTTTTCTTCTTTTCTTTCTGTGTGTTTATTTTCCTTGGGGGTGTTCTGAACTTCCTGGATCTGTGGTTTGTTATCTTATATTGATTTTGGAAAAATTTTAGCTGTTATTTTTTTCAAATGCTTCTTCTGCCATATTTCCTGTCTTCATCTGCTACTTCAATTACATGCCTGATATTGCGGCACAGCTCTTAAATATTCTGCTCTGTTTTATTGTTCCCATGTTTTTCTGTTTCAATTGGGTTTCTACTGACCTGCCATCAAGCTCATGAATTCTTTCCTCTGCTGTGTCCTTTGATATGCACATCGAAGCATCTCCTCATTTCTGATAGTGGGCTGCTTCTACCTTGTGCTTAGTCTAGACCTGGAATCCAGGGGGTTTGGGTGTACCTCAGTATTCAACACTCCCTGCATGCCTGCACCTCAGAGGGACTCCCTCTCCAAACTCTTGCCCTTTCCCCAGCAGTAGCTTGCCATTGTTTAGGATGCAAGGCTCATGTTGGCGGCAGGAGAGTTTTTCTCCTTTCTTCTACTCCAGCCTTAGTTGTAGACAGGTCCTGTGCACCTGAGCCTCAGTGGTAGGGCTATGTCCTCCCCACATAGTCTCTGACCTTTTAAACCTTGTGAGTTTCCTGCCCTCCCACCAGGCAGCAAATTTCTGTTTTGTATCAGTGCAAGATCCTGGTGCTGAAAGGGTTTGCTTCTTCTTGCTAGTGGCCAGCAGCATTTCCTTCTACTCAACTCAGAAGTAGGCAACCTTTGTTTGGGACTTAGTTCTTTCCTTTTCATTGCTTTTTTTTTTTTTTTTTTTTTAAGATTTTATTTATTTGACAGAGAGAGACACAGCGAGAGAGGGAACACAAGTAGGGGGAGTGGGAGAGAGAGAAGCAGGCTCCCTGCCGAGCAGGGAGCCCGATGCGGGGCTTGATCCCAGGACCCTGAGATCATGACCTGAGCCGAAGGCAGACGCTTAACGACTGAGCCACCCAGGCGCCCCCCTTTTCATTGCTTTTGTATCTCCTAATATTTCAGTAGGATCATTTTCTTTTGCTCATTAGTGCAAGTCTGCTGCTTGCTTGTCGATGCTCTCCATTTTGGTCTCAAAATGTCTTTTTCACCTTTGTATCCTACTGTGTATAGGAATCCTAGGCTGGGAATTATTTTCTTTGAGATCACTGAAGATATCATTCCACAGTTTTATGGCGACCATTCTTTCTGTTGCGAAATCAAATGTCAGCTTTAATGTCATTCCTTTCAAAGTAATCTTTTCCCCCCAACTCCTCTCTTGTCTTTTACAAATTGTGGTACCATTATTGATATAGTTTAGAGGTGGATTTTTTATGTAAGTTTTTGGGCTTCCTGACTCTTTCTTTTGGTGTCTCCTTTCCTCTAATCAATTCTGGGCAAGTCTCAGCCATTCTCTCTTCAATCCTCTCTTTCCTTTCTTCTGTGGCTCCAATTACAGTCTGCTTGATTTTCGTACTATAGTCTCTCTTAGCTATTCTTCTCTGTTTTCCAATTTTTAAATTCTCTGTACTTCATTATAAGTGGTTTCCTTCAACTAGCTCCCAGTTATCTAATTTTATCTTCAGTTGTGTTTAATCAGCTTCCAAATATATCCATTGATTTCTTTGAGGTATTGTATTTTTCTGTTCTCAGATTTCCACCTGGTTAATTTTAAAAAATCGTCTGGGTCAATTATAGCTTCTTTATTAGTTTGCTGGGGCTGCCATAACAAAGTACCACAGACTGGACAGCTGAAACAACAGAAATTTACTTCCTCACATCCCTAAAGGCTCTAAGTCCAAGATCTAGGTGTCAGCAGAATTAGTTTCATTTTGAGGCTTCTCTCCTGAGTTTGTAGAAGGCTGTCTTCTTGTGGTGTCTTCAATGGTCCTTCAGCTGTGTGTCTGTCCATGTCCTAATTTCCTCTTTTCGTAGACACCAATCATATTGGATTAAGGCCTACCTCAATGACCTCATGTAACCTTTAATTACCTCTTTAAATATCCTATGTACAAACAGTCACATTCTGAGGTTTTGGAGGTTAGGATTTCAATATATGAATTTGGGTGGGAGAGTGATACAATTCAGCTCATAACACCTAAAATTTTCAAGTTTCTCTTTGCATAAAAATAATTGCAAACATCATTGCTTCACATTCTGTGTCTGTTATCTTTGGTAACTGGGGTTCCTGTGGGTCCTTTTTGATTGTCTGTTTCAACCTTGTTCATCACGGTTCCTTGTCTCCTTTTAAACCTTGTTATCTTTGAATATGTGCCAGATGTGGCTTCTGTAAAATATGTGTAGAAATCATTTAAGGCCAAGGATTATTTGCTTTGGTGTGTGCCTGGGGGCACTAGCTATTCTGATCACTTTTATCCAAGTTTAGGACTGGAAATTTCTGGCTCCCTGTGTGACTCCAAGTCAGGTTGCAATCTGTGTGAGGATTGGTTAGTTAGCTACTACAGTACAACCATTCCAGGTCCCCAACTCAAAGCATAACGTAGTTTACAAGGGTCCCCACAGTTGGTGGGGCTGGACTTCATAAATTTTTCCCTCCAGCCCTGTACAACTGCCTCTTCCAGATCAGCAAACACATTTTCAGATCAGCACTCAGCCTCTTGAGTTGCCTCTTCCAGATTTGTAAACATATCCAGGGACAAAGTAGTCCTGAGCATCAGACTCACTTTTCTACGTTACCATCCTCTTCCTGGACCCAGCCTGGGAACCCCCCAGTGTTTTGTTGCTTTTAGAAAGATTTTAGAAAATATTTTGTCTAATGTTCTTAGCTGTCTTCAGCAGAAGAGTTGGACCAACATTACCACAAGTGGAAGTCAAGAGTCATCTTTCCAAAGGCTGTCATATAATTTTAGAGTACATTTAAACCTTATGACTTAAAGTAGAACATTTTAATTTTTTTGTGAAAGTGATTGTGCATGACCAATCCAAATTAACAAAAGAATTATTAGATGTTTTAAAATATTTACCAGAGTTGGTGTAAAATTCTATCACCTCATTTTTTAAAGTTTAAACTTTTAAAAAAATTTATTTATTTATTTATTTATTTATTTTGATAATCTCTACACCCAATGTGGGGCTTCAACTCATGACCCCAAGATCAAGAGTCACATGCTCCACCAACTAAGCCAGCCAGGAGTCCCTAAAAATTTTTAATTAATTTATCTTTAAAAAAGACTTTATTTGAGAGATAGAGCGAGAGAGCACAGCAGGGGGAGTGGCAGAGGGAGAGGGAGAAGCAGACTCCCTGATGAGCAGGGAGCCTGATGTGGGACTCGATCCCACGACCCTGAGATCACGACCCCAGCTGAAGGCAGACGTTTAACTGACTGAGCCACCCAGGTGCCCCCAAGTTTTTAATTTAAATATGCATTCCAAAAATTATCCAATAAGCACATGAACCTTGTTATATGATATTTTCACAAAAATGGAAAAGACGTTATACAAATGACAAAGACTCATAAAATGGCCTTTAAGTATCAGTTGTTTCTACTAGTTTTTCTTCCTTGGACATCTAACTTCTTTTTCTATAAAACTGACAACCACTGCAAGACCCTAAAATGTTTTGTTTCCAATGTACTCTTTCTTTCTTACATCTTTATTCAATATCTTTCCCATCATTTTTTCCCCAATTTTTTTAATGTGGTAAAATACACATAAAATTGGGGCGCCTGGGTGGCTCAGATGGTTAGGCAACTGCTTTCAGCTCAGGTCATGATCTCAGTGTCCTGGGATCAAGTCCTGCATCGGGCTCCCTGCTCAGTGGGGAGGCTGCTTCTCACTCTGCCTTCCACTCCCCCTGCTTGTGCTCTTTCTCTCTCAAATGAATAAAGTTTAAAAAAAAAAAAACACATAAAACCTACCATCTTAATTACCACTTCAAAGCACACAGTTCAGTGACATTAAGTACATCAATATTGCTGTGCAACCATCACTACCATTCATCTCCAAAATTCTTTCCTTCTTACAAAACTGAAACTCTATGTCCATTAAATGATAACTCCCCATTTCTGCCATTCTATTCTCTGCCTCTAGTTTGACTACTCTAAGTACCTCACATAAGTGGAATCATATGGAACTTATTTTTGTGATTTTCCAGATATAGGATTTTTGGTTTATGGTTTTTTCTTTAGCACTTTATTTTTTAAGATTTTATTTATTTATTTGTCAGAGAGAGAGAGTGAGAACAAGCAGGGGTAGAGGTAGAGGGAGAAGCAGGCTCCCCATCATTTCAGTTTACAATGTTCACAACTATTATCTCAGTTGATCCTTACAATATTCCTGTAATAGTAACAGCCAACATTTACTGAGCACTAACCAAATGTCAGGTCTTACCTAATCCTCACAAGAACTTCAAGAAATAATTTCTGTTATCTCTAAAGATATAAAAGGCTCATTCTGAGGCTCTTCCCATGCACTTGGATTTGGCAGTTTGAAGGTGGGATCCAAGAAAATCTGTTCATTTTCTTGTGGATGGTCCCTACATCTTACTTTAAGAGCTACTTCAAAGTTCAGTACTGACTTTTATGTGGTAGCTCCATACCAAGGCTCTGGAAGGTCAAGTTTCATTGACAGAACTCCAACTCAGGTTTTCTGACTCCAAACTACTTTCCCTCCTGGTGTCTCAAATGATTTATGAAAATTACATTTTATGCACATGATAAAATGAGGACTTTTGTCGAAGCTTACCCTAAAGCTTACCCTTTTGCCGAAGCTTACCCTAAAGCTGTCTTCTTGGTTGGCTCCTTTTTCCCTCCTACAAACATGTCTCATTCTAAAAAACCCTTCCCTCCAATTTATCTATCTTTAGAGTGACCAGAACGTCCATGTTGCCCAGGGTAGTCCTTTCAGCCCAGTATAACTGATAACCACATCCCTTCACTCCCTAGAGCATCCTATTTGGCTAATATGTAAATTACATGGTCACACTAACAAACCTGCCCTTCCAGAGGCAGCCTTCACTTTCTTCATCCCATTTCAACGTATTTTTTGACCTCTCGCTCTACTCTTTTAGCCCTGCTGCAGATGCTGGGATACAGCAGCAGTGAACAAAACAAAAATCTCAAACACTAAGAGTAACAAGGAAGTACAGAATTAGCAGATGAGGATATGCACGGAGAAAAGTCCAGCAGGTACGGAGGTTGGGAGATCTGGCCATGGGGAGGGGCTGCTATTTTAAACAGTGGTCAGGGAAGGCCTCCCTAGTTAAAGACTTGAAAGAACTGAGAGAGATAGCCATTGGTTTCACTGGGGAAACTGTCTTCCCATCAAGAGGGAAAAGCCTTGAGATTGGGGTGTGTCTGGAAAAGGCAGCTTCTGAGGTTGGAGGAAAGCAGGGGTAGAGCAGAGAAAATGGGAGACAGGTGGGGGTACATTGTGAAGCTTCCTGTAGGAAGCAGGCTTCTGCTCCAGTGAGACTGGAAGCCTCTGGAGGCTTCTGCTGAAGTGACCCTGGCTGCTATATTGAAAACTGACTACAGCAGAGAGATGGAGGGTGGAAAGTAGGGTAGCAGGGAGTTCATCTAGGAGACTGATAATCCAGGTGAGATGCAGAGGCCTAGACCCATGCTGGGGGAGTTGGTGAGAAGTGGTCAGGCTCTGTTTCAAAGGCAGAATCAACAGGATTTGTAGACTCATTGGATGTGGAGTGTGAGAAAAAAAGATGAAGTCAGGATGGACTCTCAGGGTTGCGGCTGGGACCTAGAAGGCTGGGCTGGCTGTTACTGGGATGGGAGGCTGTGGGAACATCAGCCCTTCAACCTGCTTCTGCTGCAGCCTGGGGTCCACCCACCGTTTCCACTGCTGCTCTTGCTAGTAGTCTCCTTGTTGCTGAGCCCAGTGGACACTTGCCCACCTTAACCTTCTTGGACTTCTTGGTTTTGATGCCAAATGAATAATTTCCTATTTTGTGCTCTAGGATTGTGATGCCCTCCCTTTCTTTTTACATCTCTTTCTGGCCATCACTTTTACATCCTTGGTCTTGTTCCCAAAGTGACGCTCCTTGACTGATAGGATTTCATCCATGACTACAGCTTTCAAAAAGCCACCTGAGTGTCAAGCATTCACCTCAGCTTACACCTCACTCCTTAGTTCCAAATCTGCTTCCCAAATAGATTCCCCATAGGCACCTCAAACACCAGACATTTCAAACTGAAAAAATCCCATCCCTTTGTGCATTCTCTATTCCAGCAAATGGCACCACCTGCGTCAGTGTCCTGCAATCATGCTGGATTTTCTCCTCTTCCTCATCCCCACATCCAGGTAGTCACATAGCTCAGTCAGCTCCCTTCCTGAAAATATCTCAAATTTGACCTTCTTCCCAACTGCCAGATCTAGGATACAGGTTTCATCATTTAACTGGACTTCTGCAACAGTGTCCACATTGGTCACTTCTTTTCTGGTCAAACTGGTTCCCCGCCCCCCCCCCACCCTGAGTATTATTTCTAAAATGAAAATCATTTTACTTAAAGATAATCCAGGTTCCCTATCAGCTCCTCAGCACAGAGGAATTAAAGCGCAGGAGGGTGGTAGAGCTAGCTGCCTAAGCCTAGAAGAGGTGCTAAAACATCACCTGGATGGCTCAGTTGGTTAGTTGACTGCCTTCGGCACAGGTCATGATCCTGGAGTCCTGGGATCGAGTCCCACATCGGGCTCCCTGCTCAGCTGGGAGTCTGCTTCTCCCTCTGACCCTCCCCGCTCTCATGCTCTCTCTTTCAAAAAAAACACTTTTTTTTTTTTAAGATTTTATTTATTTGACAGAAACACAGTGAGAGAGGAAACACAAGCAGGGGGAGCGGGAGAGGGAGAAGCAGGCTTCCTGCAGAGCAGGGAGCCGGATGCGGGACTCGATCCCAGGACCCTGGGACCATGACCTGAGCCGAAGGCAGATGCTTAATGACTGAGCCCCCCAGGTGCCCCTCAAATAAATAAAATCTTAAAAAAAAAAAAGATGTGAATATGGTGCAGGTTAACAGTCTACTCACTTTAATTATTTGTAGCTTTATAAACAGGCGGCCAGACTGAAGGTATATAAACAAGCCCTCCTCTACCTGTAGTACCACTCAGAGAAGCGAGAGGCTGAGTTCCTAATCTGATTGCTCTTTCCCCAGCCACAAGTCAACCTAACCCCTCTAAGTGTCAGATTAACCCTTCCACTAGCAGAACCTCAGCACTAAGCCTGTCCTGTGTGACACTTTCTGGTTAAACTGTCCCTACCAGATGTTCAAGCTCCCCCCGGTCAGCAATTCGCTCTCTCCAACTCCACAAATCTGACCCATGTTTGCTCCCTGCCCAAACCTTCCACTGTGCCATCTGGAACTCTGTCCCCAGCCTCTTCTGCGAACATTTGCATTCACTTTCTTATTCGGCCTCTAGGACAGACTTGCCTGGGAGCCCTTTCAGAGGCTTTTCTTCCCTAACACCAGAAGCAGCAGGGTTCCTGGTGGTGGTCTAAGTTTCCTCTAGATCACACTACTGCCACTTCTAAACCATTTTCCTCCTTCGTAAGCCCTCAAAAGCCCAACCTTCCGGGGCGCCTGGGTGGCTCGGTCGTTAAGCGTCTGCCTTCAGCTCAGGTCATGGTCCCAGGGTCCCGGGATCGAGTCCCACATCGGGCTCCCTGCTCCGCGGGAAGCCTGCTTCTCCCTCTCCCACTCCCCCTGCTTGTGTTCCCTCTCTTGCTGTCAAATAAATAAAGTCTTTAAAAAAAAAAAAAAGCTCAACCTTCTTTGAAGCCCATGCTTTTAGACTAAATCCATTATCTAAGCAGCCTTTCTTGAAGATTTTTAACTCCAGAATCACCAGCACCAGCTTCTCATGCCCACTACTTCTACCATCACTTGCAGCAATTTTAACACACAGAAATCCTTTGAACAGCATGGTCTATTTTTGACATTTTCACTTCCAATGTTTTCTTCCTTCTCCCATCTTCCACTCACATGACCATCACCCAAAAACTTTGTCATTACCAGTCACTGCACATCTCAAGGTTAAGCATGTCTAGGTGCACCACACTTCACCTTCTTCTAGCCCCCTTCAATCAATACTTCTACTCCAAGTAAATGTGTAACGCACCAACTCCACTCAGCAGAGAATGTTACGCTCGTACTGGCTTTGGCTGATCAGGATCCATCTCTGGGTGGGGACAGGGGGAGAGGATGCTGGGAACATTACTGTTAACGGTAACTTTGCGCCCACTTTATTTATTTTTAAAGATTTTATTTGACAGAGACAGACATAGTGAGAGAGGGAACACAAGCAGGTGGAGTAGGAGAGGGAGAAGCAGGCTTCCCCGCGGAGCAGGGGGCCCGATGTGGGGCTCGATCCCAGAACCCTGGGATCACGACCTGAGCCGAAGGCAGACGCTTAACGACTGAGCCACCCAGGCGCCCCTGCGCCCACTTTTAATACCTTTGCACTTTTCTTCTGTTGAATTCAGCCGCCGAAGTCCTGGTTAAACCCAATGCTCTACTTCCTGGCAATTTTATTTCCCTGGTACATTTGTTTTCCCATTCTCCAAGACAACTATTTTACATTTCTTTTTTAAGTACTCTCTATACCCAACGTGGGGCTCAAACTCCCAACCCAAGATCGAGTCGCACGCTCCACTAAGCCAGCCAGACGCCCCTACATTTTTCTTTCATCAAACTTCTAACATCTCTTCTCCCTTTTCTAAGATTCATCAAAAACAAAACAAAAAACCCCAAAAACAAAACCCAAAACTTTTCAATTTTTTATTGAACTTAATTTGAATAGATGAATTGACAAGCCTCAATATCCATTAACATGAAAACCTCCATTTTCTTTTAATACCTTTCAATAGTTTTGCTTCTGCCCAGATTTTGAAAATGGTGTGTATATGTATACACACACACACACACACACACACAAGATTTTGTTATTAAATGGGGCACCTGGGTGGCTCTGTTAAGCGACTGTCCTTGTCATGATCTCAGGGGTCCTGGGATTTAGCCCCAGGTCGGGCTCTGTGCTCAGTGGAGAGTCTGCTGGTCCCTCTCCCTCTCTCCCTGCTCATGCTCTCTCAAATAAGCTTTAAAAAAAACTTTTATTATAATCTCTACACCTTACCTGGGGCTCAAACTCACAACCCTGAGATCAAGAGTTCCATATTGTACCAAGTGAGCCTGCCATGAGCCCTCAAAATGGTATAGTTCTAAATCTATTTCCTTGATAGTACCACGGATAAAATTTTTTTACTAGCTATTATACACAAATAGGTTTTAGCCATTTACTAACACATCATCCATCCTTAAACTGACTGCAAGTTTGTTACCAGTATCATCCATGCTGCCTGCCAGTTTCCTTTCCAATCTTTACATATGTTAACCTCCATGCACTGCCTAGGCGTTTAGTACAATGTTTTTAACAGAAACCACGAAAAGCATCCTCACCTTGTTCATTTTGAATAAAACAGAACACACCACATGCCCGATACAGGATACCTAATTTCTTATCACTCTCCTGTGCTTACGCTGCTACAGCCACATATTCTTATAAAGGGATGAGATTTTTTTTTTAAATGTTTTATTTATTTATTCATGAGAGTGAAAGAGAGAGAGAGAGGCAGAGGCAGAGGGAGAAGCAGGCTCCCCACCTAGCAGGGAGCCTGATGTGGGGCTCGATCCCACGACCCCGGGATCATGACCTGAGCCGAAGGCAGACGCTTAACCATCTGAGCCACCCAGGCGCCCCAGGGATGAGATATTTTAATTGTTAAGGCTGGAGCACCGGCTCAAAGGTAAGTGTCAAAAACTAAGGCAGTTAGCAGATGAGGAAACCGTTGCTGCTGTTTTGGCTCAACACTGCCCCCACTCCCCCCTGTAGAGAAGTGTTGACTTCTCTCCCAGGTCTCATGCTTGCACCATGTGACTGCAAGGCCAGGTTCTCACCCTGCACCCGGGCTGCAGAAAGAATGCTTCTCTGGGTTGCCTTAGAGACTCAGGCTATCTAATCTTCACACATAGTGAAGGCATTCATAAAGTGCTGGGCAACACAAGACACATGAAAAATGCATAGTTTTGTTTGCAACACTGGCATCAAGACTGTACCACAAGACAACTTTCTTCCTTGCTGTGGTTTTCAAAATCATTTTTACAGGTCTCCCCTGCTATCTGAAAGCACTGCATTCCTATGGAACCCTCTGTAAGCTGAATAGTGAGTGTAAAGTGAAGAAGCAATTACCATTAGCTTATATGGAAAATTTAAGTGTTCTCAGAAATAAAAAATAGTCTCTTAGGCTTTTCTGATACTTTGGGGTGTATTTTGCTAATGGATGTACAAAATAGAGTGCTTGCTTCGACAGCACATATACTAAAATTGAAATAAGAGAAATTAGCATGGCTGCTGCCCAAGAATGACAAGCAAACTCATGAAATGTTATGTATTTTTTGCTTATCCAAAGAATAAAAAAATGCCAGAGGTACGTGCACCCCAATGTTTATACCAGCGTATCAACAGCCAAATTATGGAAAAGAGCCCAAATGTGCACATTAATGAAGATGTGGTGCGTGTCTATATAGATATAAAATGGAATGTATATATAATGGAATATTACTTAGCCATCAAAAAGAATGAAACCTTGGCATTTGTAACATGGAACTACAATGTATTATGCTAAGCAAAGTAAGTTAAAGACAAATATGATGTCTTGCATGTATGGAATTTAAGAATCAAAGTAGATGAACATAGGGAAAGAAAAATAAGATAAAAACAGAGCGGGAGGCAAACCACCATTAAGAGACTCTTAAGAGAACTGAGGGTTGCTGGAGGGGAGTGGGCTAAATGGGTGATGCGCATTGAGGAGGGGACTTGTTGGGATGAGCACTGGGTATTACACGATGAATCGCTGAATTCTACTCCTGAAACCAATACTACACTGTACTTGAATTTAAAAAGAGCATAGATGCTTACACACAGTTCCAAACTATGGCGCCTTGATGAGCGTTCCTTCTCAGGGAAGGAGCTCGGTGGCCCCACTCTTGCTGCTCAGTGCATTGCCCTCTGTATATAGTTCACTGCAGCAAAACAAACACCAAATGCTATTTTCATAAAAGTGAAAATTCTTGTCAGATTTCTTGGTTAGCAAAAGCAATGTCGTCTTTCCTAAAAAGTGGTATGGTATAATGCAAAATTTTGAAAAGGACTACCTGTAGTGGATATTTAACCAATATTGTTATTTCTATGATACATACATATCCTAGGTATGTAATTATAAAAAATATACTTTATATACCAGCACAATGCAATCTTGGTTGTGAATTCTGAGCACGTTCTGGAAAGGGGCACCACCAACTGGATTTACACAGAACTGCAAGACTCTTGGAAGTATCCTCTAAATCCCCAGCAACTTTTCACCCTGGGCCCAAAAAACTGACCAGGATGATCCCAAATGAACACCTAGCAAGACATTGTATAAAAATAACTAGAACAGGGGCTCCTGGGTGGCTCAGTCGTTAAGCATCTGCCTTCAGCTCAGGTCATGATCCCAGGGTCCTGGGATCCAGCCCATCACGCTCCCTGCTCGGCTGAAGCCTGCTTCTCCCTCTCCCACTCCCACTCCCATCCCACTCCCCCTGCTTGTGTTCCCTCTCTCGCTGTCTCTGTCAAAAAATAAAATCTTTAAAAAAAGAATAACCAGAACAGGTTTAGGTTAGAAGGGAGTTGAGACCACAAAATTATTTTCACCAACCTCCATATTCTTTAGCAAAAGTCTTCCTATATGTATTACATCTGTTATCAGAGTGAGCCTGTTTACTGAGCACAACCAGGCTCTGTGGCAGGCTCAAGTAACTCTTCCACAAGGACAGAAGTAAGTGGCTTGTAGGGATTAGAATCCAATTAGTGCATGCTAGAGCATGCCCTCTCCCCTTTACCACTGTCCCTCAGTAAAAACAACTTATGAAAAGGAAAATGGCCTTTTCTATCATAGTAAATGTTTTCTGATGTTTAGTAGGAGCCCACAGGTATGTCACTTAAAGAATTATACATTTTAAGGAAATTTTCAAGTAATCCAGTGAGTACCATCTATCTGCTGCTAGGTTTAAGCTAAGGGTCCTATGGCTACCTAAGGACTTACAAACTAAAATTAAGACAAGACAGAAATATACACAAAGACAATTATTTAAGACCTTTATTAACGGGTGCTTGCCGTTTGTTGATTTTTTTGAAAAAATCAAGTTGTAAACTTTTTATTACAAATTAAAAATGAGGTTCTTAAAAATCTCAACTTGACCAGATATGAAACAATTTAAAAACCTTTAAAGGTGTATTGAGAAAAACCAGGTTTTTTTTTTTTTTTTTTAAAAAACACGTTTGTCATTACCAAAAAGAGACGTCTTTAGGTAAAAATAATAAAAACCCCATGCTGCATAGATAATGCAGATAGTTCTATTTATCTGGTCAGTGGGCAAAAAGCAAGCACTTAAGGTCTTCAGCTCCAATCTTTTGTTCATTTCTTATTGCTGGAATTTCATCTTCATTTCTTCGTGTTGGATGACTAAACTGAAAAAAAAAAAAAATTAAAAATTAAAATAAATTTAAGATTATCTTGCACAATTGACTACGATGTTCTTGGTATACACCAAATTGCTCCAGATCACATTAGCTAAGTAGGGAAGGTATTAACAAATCTATTTCTTTATCACAAGACACTGATCCAACAGGGGTGGACAATGCTCTGTGACAAGAATGGCTACTGTCAGGTTCTGGATGACCTTTTGCCACCCAGAAAATAATAGAGGGGAAAAAACCAAAAGTATCACTGGCTGGAAATGACAATTCCAAAGCCAAACAGAGACAATTACATGCTTCTCAGTATCAAGTAAAAAACTGAATGCAAAGGAATCCCTTTAGAACTGATATAATGTCAACTGCCACTTTCCCCCAAAGAGACTATACTGCTCATCACCACGCAGGTTATTAATTCTGGTAAGCTATCCCACCTCTTTTTGAAAATAAACACAATGTCGTCATTCTTCTTAGGGTAAAGTTATAGCAAGATTCGTCCGCTTACTGGTGAAATCACAGACTTCATTCAGAACAGCTGACAAAAGGCTCTAATACTTGCCATGACCCAAACTGGATATACCTAGGTAATTTGAAGAGGACTGTGGCTGAAAGACAACCTAAATAACAATGGCTCATCTTACCTGATAAACTGAGATTTTTCACCACCCATGACTGGTCAGAGGCCAGAAGGCCACCTACACCTACTTACCCGGATGATGGTAGAGATGGTAAGCCGGCATTTACTCAGCCCCGCCCTGCTCAGCCTCGGGAGCGGACGAATTTTCAGCTGGTGGATCGGCTGCTTTTGTCTCTTTGCCATCTTGTGGTTTAGGGTTTTCTGGGCGTCTGCGTCGGTAATTGAAGTTGCGGCGGTACCGACGTTGAGGTGGCTGCTGACCTTGGGTCTCATCTCCTTGATTTTCCTTATCTTCCTCATTGCCATCCTCTCTAGGCTGTCTTTGGCGAGGAGGACCCCTGGAATGAACATTGTGCAAAGTTGAAACGACAAATAAAACCTTCATTCTTTAATCCACCCACCAACGCTCTCACTTGGGTCAGTCAACTAAACACCGTATCTGGCCTGTTTTCCAAAACTTGGTTCCTATTTCACAAACCGAATGGGATAACTGAGCAAGGATTTCGAAGTGTCAATTAGAAGATGGGCATTTAAAACTGGTTTTATGAACTAGCCAACTTTTACTCACAGTAGAACGATTACAAAATTAATCCTGAAACTACTAGAAGTCGCACACCACCAGACACTTTGATCAGTCATTTTAAATGGGCTCCATGGTAACCAGGTTTGGGAACAAGCGCTACTAATCCTTTACCAATAGATGAGCACTTGCTAAAAAGGCATGATATCAAAAAACAAAAGATGCTCTCTCTATATAAATCAAAACACACAGCAACCAATGGTCAGTAAGGAAATGCAATTCAAAACAGAGACCACTTCATACCCACACCAAGATGGCCATAATCAAAAGATCAGAAAACCACCAGTGTTGGTGAGGATGTGGAGACACTGGAACCCTCATATGTTGCTGGTGGGAAGGTAACAGTGCAGCAGCTTTGGAAAATAGCCCGGCAATTCCTCAAAATATTAAAGAGTCACTATGTGACCCAGCAGTTCCACTCAGAGGTCTATACACCCAAGAAAGTATCCATTTCATGATTACCAGTAACAAAGATGTACAATCCAAGTGCCCATTAGCTTACTAAGGAAGAAACAAAACAGGACATCCATGCAGTGGACCCTGATTTATCCAGAAAAGGCAGACTGGTAGTAGCCAGGGGCTGGGGTACAGGGAAATGAGTAACTGTTAATGGACACAAGGGTATTTTTCTGGCTCAGGGCGGGCGAAGGAGTGAAAACATCTGATAGTGGTAATGGTTGCATAACTGCGTGAATACTAAAATCCAGAGTTGTACACTTAGAAAAAACTTCAAATTTACATTCTAGCAATATTATGTTTCAATAGCCTGAAATTAAAGATTTCAGGACCAAAGAAAGTATCAAGATTTCTATCACCAAGGGAAGATTAGAATTGCTTTTGCTGGTGACTATGTCAGAAAGCAGAGGTTTTCTTGGCCTTTCTTCGATCACAGTACCCCAGAAACATCAAGATTAGTAGCATGCCTTTTATACCTATTGGTCATCATGGGCTCCAACTAATTCCCCTCCTCTTTTCCGGAAACCCTGTTCCTAGTTTTGGGACCTCATAGCCAGTCTTTGGCAAAACTCTTCTGGCTCTTCCCCGAAGCCTTCAAGTGTGGCTGCTTCACCCCACTGTCGCTTCAAAGTCAATTTCCCCTTCTTTTTAAAACTCTGAGCTTTTCAAATCTTACATACCATTTTACTATCCTTTTCCTGTTGTAGTTATCCTGACAACCCCAAATAACCTGAGCATTTAAAATTCTTTACCTCCTATCCAGTTGTTTTCTATCTGGGTTCTCCCCATTTTAAGCATTGCACTCTCCAAACACTCCTTTTCCTTTTCTCCTAGTTTAATTCCTTCCTGTTCTCCCATTCTTTATTTCCATTAGGGCTTATAATCCAGTGATCCTATGACTCTATCTCCCATTCTCCGTTAATATTTTTCTCCCTTCTTACCCAAGTATAAAGCCCACCATTAATTATGACCAATCCCAACCCCAGGATCTTCATTTGGATCAACAAATGCTGGACAAATTCAACCCTGCTCAATCTGAGCCTGCTGCTCAAAAATGGCTGGAAAATACAATCGTGCTGGGTGGACCCTGTAACCATTATTCTATTACTTCGTTTCCCCTTTCTCTTCTAGAGATCATTTCACATCTTTGTCTCAAATTCCCCACACCTCTTCTCTTACCTCTCCCTCTCCTTCTGACTCCACTAGCACACCAATGCCCACATACTTTGGCTTCTTACATACAACACACCCAGAGTTCTTAGCAAATGGTCCACCACTCACTTATGGACAAAATCCTATCCTATCTGAAGACAATTCTAAGCAGTCACTTTCTACCAACTGTCTTCTGCTGCCATTTTTCAGCCTATGAATATGCCCAATTTCTCGAACAAAAATACTTTCGTAACACCACTCCTCCCTTTTACTTTGTATTTAGCACTGTCAACTTGCCTATCCATTCAAATGAGACTATTCCGTCTAACTTAAAAGGCAAACAACAAAACTGAAGCACTCAACAACAAAAATTCCCATGCTTTTAAAGACATCAATGAAGCTAACCCAAAAATGTAAGCAGCTTTATAGTGTAACACAAAGGTAAACCAAATTTTCTGCTGTTGGAACCAATGGATGTAATGTATAGACTGCCATGAGAGCCTATTTTAGACCAATTTTAAAAACACTGATCACTGTAAAAAATGATGTTGTTATATTATTTGCAATGTTTCAACAAGGTATCTCTGTCTAGGTTTAAAACTAGTTTGAACAATAGTTCAGTTCAGGATCAACAAAGCTCATTTGTCAGCATCAAAAATAATCTTCCCCACTCAACAGGGAAAACCCCACTGGATCTCCAACATCCAGCACATGGCTAACACAATCTCTTGGTGGAAATTTTAATGAACCAGAGCTGGAACTCCAGGCTATTTTCATGAAATAAAAACTCAGGACACGACACACATCACTGGAAACGAGAAAAGAAATTATAGACACTGGCTACTGCAAAACTCTCAATGCATATATACCGATGTATACTGCAATCTCAGCTGGGTTCCTAGTTCCTAAAGCTTCACTGCTCCACCTTCCTTGAAGTATTTTGAACATGGGTGTGTGTGTTCAGAAACCTCGCTTACAAAATCACAATGTATTTTAAAGACTTCTATATTGTATTTTGGATACTTTTACAGTAAGGAATTTCTTAAAACTTATTTGGGTCTGTACATTTAAAGCTGTTACATAAGTGATCATCAGTTAAGAGTTATTACTGTATTGCCTTAAGTATACAACCCGTTAGTTTTAGGGATTACATCTGGAGACTCAATGCTTTAATAAAAAGACCCTTAAAAGAAATAGCTGTTAACACCACTATATCCATCCACTGTGGGACAGACTGGGTATCTATTGCCTCAAATATACCAAACGTTTATATACTAAACATGTCTGGCTCATGGAACTCTTCTCTAGTTACTACTTTATTGGAGTGATTTCATTCTGCAACTTAAGGGTGACAAAAAAAACCTAAACTGAGAAGTGATTAATGGAAAATTATGCCATCTCAGAGGTGACACTATAGATTCTTCATTTATGATGAAGGTGCAATTCACATACTCCTAATGCTTTAAAGGCAATGCTTACCTTTACCTTTCTCCCTCCCAATGAAGCAGGTCTTAAACATATAACACAGGTTGAACTACTCTCTTACCTGTTCAAGACAAAAACTGAAATTCCATAACCTCATTGGGGGGGGGCGGGGGAGAACCCACAACTGTATATAAAGTAGACCTCATCTATACAAGCTGTTTTTAACCAGTGCCAGCAAAGAACACACTCTCAAAGATAACTGACTTCGGGTTCACCTCTTTGGCATCTGACAAAAGAAAATGTTAAGTGTTAACAAATAAAATGATTCCAAAAGGCTACAGGAGAAGCATGATGCTGCTGAGTCCTAACATATGCTTGAGAAATTTAATACAAACCATACCTGCGGAATCGTGGTCTATAACCCCGATACATATTCTGTCTCACTGGTCTACCTTGTTCTCCTGCACCCTGGTTGTCAGCACCCTGAAAAGACAATCAAGCTGACTCAATCAGTAACAGTAAAAACCCAATCAGACAAATCCAAAGTCTGCATACAGGAGTTAAAAATAAATCAATCATCTAGTAACTATAATTATACTATAATCTTTCAGAAATCAAAAAATGCTTCCCATTAGATTAATTGCTCCAATATAGGGGAAGACACCCAGAAAATGCTTAAAATGCAGTCCTATTTAAAGTTATTGCATGCTGTTCATTCTTTTACTTTTTGGTGAAAACTTACTTCCATCACTTCTCCCTGCACAGGAGGGTTGGAATACTGTGGTCGACGCCCATAGGGTCTCCGCATGTAGTAAGGTGGGAACCGTCGCCTGCGGTAGGGCCGGCGCTGTTGGGCCTGGCCTTCGGGAGCACTTTCCGATCCCTCGTTCTTTTCCCCACTCTCACTATTCTGGTAATTCTGCTGGTAATTGCGTGGAGGACCCCTGCGACGTGGATAGCGTCTATAATGGTTACGGTCTGCTGCATATTTACTGCCTTGCACTGGAACTCCACCAGGGCCTGTCACATTTGCTGCCTCCGCACCCTACAAAAGCCATCATATATTGACAGTGACAACAGAATTAAGTACACTTAATAAAATTTACACAAAACAAATAAAAAAGGGTCTATGTGGCCAGGGGTGCATAGAAATGATTAAATATCAGTTCCTCACTGTTCTGAAGAGATTGCCCTCTAACTGCAGCCAGCACATTAGGCTTGATGCACCTGTGTTCATGTGGTCACCTGACCCATCCATCCACATTAGAGCCACCATCCTAACGGATGAGATCTCCAAAATATTTCCATACTGAAGTCAAACCTTTACACAAAAAGCATCCTCACCTTTTCTCCTTCAACAACATCAAACTCCACAGTCTCTCCATCTCCTACACTGCGAAGGTACTTCCTGGGGTTATTCTTCTTTATGGCAGTCTAGTAATATCACATTCCAAAAATAGATTAACAGGGGAGAATAATGTGCTTTTTCATTCAAAATGTACCAGAGTCAATATTATTTTAGCTTGGATATACACTTAAAATTAGCTTTAAATAAGACCAAACCGTCAATAAATTTAGGAAAACAGGGACCAATGTACCCCCAACCTCAACCAAAATGCTCTGATCTTACAAGGCCCCAGCATTTTCCAAACTAAAGCAAGTAATTTAACACTCAAGACACAACAATATGTATTTTTTAAAAATGCCTTTTGCAAAAGCATCATATGTAGCTTTAAACAAAATGAGGATATCCATCTATCCCCCAAAGACTGCACTTAATAGTAGAAGCTAGCCCCACACAGGGCCAGTTTAGATGACAGGCGAGTTTAGTTTTGCATGCTTCATTCAAAGTTGACCAAACCAACTTTGTCCCTGTGTTAACCATATCAAACTCAATTACAAATGTCAACCAAAATCCCTTCCAACTGGTCTGTGATAATACTTCAATGGAAATGCAATTCACATGTATTGACTATGCGCCACTCTTTACATTATCTGACCACACGGGATAGTCGGTTATTACCTCCTCAGAATACAATAAATCTCACATTGTTACTTGTTCTCTAGACTGCTACAACTAAGTAAAAGGGGGAAGAATAACATCTCACGTTTGGGTGTAATACAATAAAGTTCCTTCATGCATTACCTGATCAATCTCTTTATGACAATGATGTGAGGTATTATTACTCCTTTTTTACAAATAAACAGGCTTTTAAAAGTTACGTGACTTGCCCAAGGTCACACAGCTTAAGTGGCACAGTATGGACTTTTCTAAATCCAGGTCTTGGGACTCCAAATCCCGTGTTCATTCTACTACATCACAGCAGTATCCATTACAGGATCACTCATGCATTTCCATTCCATAGGAGGCAGGACAACCAACAAAGCTGAAGCCAATTAAGCTAAGTTGCCCAGAACTGCAGTCTCCTTGATACACTAAGACCTGAGCATCCAAAGTTCCAAGAAACAACTAAATGTTGAACCACTTCCAAAATAAAGAGGAAAGCATATTGGTGACACCTGTGGGTCAGTACCAAGTGGGTGACATGCATTCAGCCAAATAATTGATCTCATCTGTCATCTAAACTGTCACAAAGTTTTCATACCTTCCATATATAGCCAACTCTCAATTACCTGCAGTCATAGGGGATAGCAGAAGTATGGATAATTACAATCTAAGAACATATTTTGGTCAGCATCTTCAGAACACCCCAATCTCCCCAAACCCTTTTGTGCTGACAAATAACAAGACTGACCTGCCTTGCTGTCTCTTGTTCCTAAATGTGCATATTCCTTTGAACATGCAGAAGTAAGGAACACAAAGGAGTTGGCATTCAATTTTATAAAACATTTGTTTTAAAAATAACATTAAGCAGTCCTATATTTATGTTTAGGATTAATTTTTTAAAGTTCATTTTTAAAAAAAAGTAATCTATACACCCAAAATGGGGCTAAACCCATGACCCCGAGATCAAGAGCCTCAAACTCTTCCTACTGAGCCAGCCAGGTGCCCGTATGTTTAGAATTTAAATGTTTCCATACTTATATATTTGACCCTGGGATTTTCTGATAAGGTTTTGGACATACCAGAAATTGATCTGGCTCCCTTGATTGCCACTGAATGCTGTATAGGACATCTCAGAAAGCGACAAAGCACCAACCTCAGATAGCCCTTCCTAAGAAAAGTATGCTGCCATCCAAGCTCACACCTGCCTGAATAACAGTGTTGAGTGTGAAAACTCTATCTTTTGATGTCTGGATAAAAAATACAAAAAAGTGGTTAAAAAGTTCTTAGAGTGATTTTCAATGTAAGATAATATTATAACGGTCTTGGTGAAAAAACTGCAGTGCACACAACTATACATACACAACTGTGTTCTTCCTATCCAATGCACACCTGTGAGGATAATGAAGTCCAACGGAGCCCATGAGATAAACTTAAGTTTGAGATATTAGTGTTTACACTGTAGTGGCTTGCTTTAATAAAAGTAATCCTTAATGCTCACTTCCCAAAATATTTTTCTTAAATGCACTTGTGAAATTTCAGCATATGGCACCTAATCCCATGTTAGTTTTTTCCTCTTAAAACACTGAAGCCTATCTAATTATTTAATGAGTAAATTACCAACTTTTGTCACACTGCCTTTTCACTCAATCCTGAACTAGTGAGGATTTATAAATTTTCCAAACCAACCAAAATTCTCAAAAATAATTCCCAAAGTGCTTTAGAATAAATAGAAGGACCTAGGCTAACTCTGCTGGTGTTCTAGCATTCACTTCAAATTTATGTTTTGCAGCTGAGTCCTATTTTCCCCGATTATTGTGATTTGTCCTTACCAGAGAGGTAAAAACCTGACAGTGTTTGAAAACACCCCACCAAAGGTTCTGTGTGTTTATAGCAAAATTAGTTCAAGTTTAGGTTAATGGAGATTTTTTTCTTCCTCTGAAATTGGGTTTTAAAATTTGGTATGAGTTGAGCACATTTCCACATTTAAAAAAGCCAGAGCTATTAACAAAATACCCATTTGAAACATCTATCTTAATTAAGTAAACCGCCAATATGATGTTTCAATGTATACATTTAAGCATGCTCCCACTGTTCCTGTGGGAGCTAAATTGTTGGTTGGTTGGATATAATAACCTTTTTGCAAGGAACAATAGTTGAGAAAACATCCACCCCTTTCTTTCTTCTCACGTCCCTTAAAACTAGGATTGTAAACATTCACACGAGCACTCACCTGGTGTACAAATACATCTTCCTTGGTGTCATTCCTGCAAGACAGAACCAAGTTGAACAAGTCAGTAAATGCAATACACTTCATGTTGCCAAAGGTTAAGAGTAAGTGTGGTTCTTTGTGCACTTCCCTATTTTTCCTATTGTTAAAGACTTTCTGACTGCCAACCAGTCACCAGGAAATATAAAGCAGAAACATAGTTTTTGTTTCATTTTTCTTGAGGAAGCAGTTGCCAACAGTTGTAAACCTCACTACCTGCAGAAGGATTAAAAAAAAGTCTGTGACCTACTAAGCCATTAAGGCTATTAAGAAGGTTTAAGTGACTAGCAACTATCACTCCTTATGATCCTACCAAACATTACCAACTTCCCAGCATACACCACTCTTACTCCATCCATGTGGCAACAAGCATTGTACTGGAGAACTAAGGAGGTGAAAATGAATGAGACAGTTTCCTACTAGCACACACACCCCTTCACTTCGTATCAGAAACCATTTTACAGCAATCATTAAATATCTAGTCAAACTGTGCTAAAGAAATATGGTTGAAAATATCTGCTTTACAACTTCAAAAGTAGTGTTAAAGGAGGAAACATCTGCCTTAAGTCTTAAAGAAGTTTACTGGAAAATGAGAAAAATGTTCCAGAGGTAGACAGAAAGGAGGTCATAAACCTGGGTAAAGCAGCAACTAGCAAATTCAATGCAAGCAGAGTCCAAACTGGCTGAAGCATGAGGAATACGGTTGTGGGTGGGGGAGGATAAAGAATAGGGGCTAAACGATCACCACGTAGGCAGAGGAGGTCCCAAAGGCTTTTGAGTAGACAAATATGCCATAACATCAGATGTTAAAATTTGGTGGCTATTAAGAGAAATTTCAAATACAAGAGGAGCCCAGTTAGTTCTAGTAACTACTCTAGAAGCCCAGACCGGGACTGATGGAAGCCTAAATTAAGGGGCTATGTGTGAGGGAATTTATTTGAGGGTTTGCTTTCTTGAGGTAAAAATGGAATGGGAGAATGAACTTATTTTAGCTAGGACATCACAGTTAAGATGATGATACTATATAAGCAAAATCCACAGGAGGAGAAACCATTTTCCAGACCTTTATCAACCTCCTCCGCCCTTTTCATTTTGTCCAGTAGGTCAGAGAGAGAATGGGCTCAATAAGAGTTCTAATGTTTAATGACAGAAGGAACAAAGGTTGCAATGAACTAGACGGACTGGCTTACTGACTGTTGGCTCCTTGCTGAACCGTGGAGCAACAAAAATGCGCCAAAGAATCCACATAGCTTGGATTATCGTAACATGAGGACATTTCATTTATGGGAACAGAATTTTAAATCTTCAAAAGAAAAATCTACAAACACCCAGAATACTGCAAAAGCTACTCAAGGCAACTGATTAAAAACTGACCTTTAAAAGCTAGTTAAATACTAGGAAACCTAGGGAATTAATGGTTGCCACAATGCCTATCTGTCAAATAGGTCCACAGGCATCCCACAAAGTTCATAGCCATCACTATTAAATTCTCATCTCCAACACTGGGACTGAATTCCAAACCCTGGGGCCCTAAGGAGAAGTGCAACAAAAATCTGGTAGAGCAGGAAAGGTGGGTAAAGTCTAGAAAAGGAACTCTCAACAGGGGCAGTGCTGACCACCATAGGCCGTTTAAAGTTGTTCCGAAGATGGGCACTATTTGCCATAATTGGGGTGAAGGATGTCAGGCTTGCTGGAGGACTAGGTAAAGAATTATTTGGTATCCTAGTGGACTTTCATGTAAGTACATTTATTATAACTTGAGTTTTGAATCTGGTATTTTACAGTTTTAATATGCATTAAATTTACAAAAAATGCAACTTCCATGGAGAGAAATTTTCATTTATTGATAATGCCACTTGTGTATCTGGGTAGCCAACACATCATTTCTTTTATCAGTTGGTCTCTGTGGTAGCACTATCCATGTCTTCTAATATAGTTGCAAATAGCTATGTACATATACACTATACACTACAATAAAAAGAAATACAAGTAGTTATCTATAAATTTTACTTCAAGGTTGTAAAAGGAATTAGAAAATTTACCAACTATTTATCTAGTAGTTAGAACAATCTTTTTTCTTTAAAAGATTTTTATTTGAGATAGTGAGAGAACACAAGCAGGGGGAAAGGGAGAAGCAGGCTCCCTGCTCAGCAGGGAGCCCAATGTGGGGCTCCATCCCAGGACCCTGGGATCACAACCCGAGCCCAAGGCAGATAGATGCCCAACCGACTGAGCCACCCAGGCATCCCTAGAACAATCTTCTTTAAAACAGTACAAGGTAGGCAATAATACACACAATGCATCCCCTGAAAGACAGCTTAAGATGTTCCGTGGGTACAAAGATATGTAGAAACCAATAAAAGGTTCATTAATGATGTGCCAGACAACAGCACTCACTTACAATGTTGACAACCAGCCAACCTATTAGGGAATTAACATGGCCAAAGCGTATCTCGATTTTAGGAAAAAACTTGACGACCGCTCAAAGAAATGCAGTTTTAGCCTAGATAGAACACTATAATCTGGATGCATTAAATCAATCTAGTTACAATTTAAGTGACTATGCAGAAATTCAAGGTACTGCTAAAAGGAAACCCAATTTTTAGTCCTCATTCCACTATTAACAGCTGTGCAACCTTGGAAAGCTGTCTCATCTGCAAAATTGGATACAACAGCTTACCTTACTGAGGATTTAAGTTCCAGATATTGTTCCAAATGCTTTAACTATACATACCATTCAATCCTCACAATCCTGAGGTAGACACTATCATAACCCTTTCCATACATTAGGAAAATGAAGTACGTGTTCATCTGCTCAGTGGTATAATTTGACTCCACAGGCCCTGATCTTTACTATTTTAAAAACTCAAAAAGGACCAGTTCAGAATCTTCACATTTTCAGCTCTTGAGGCAACTTACAGCAATATGGTCTCTCCATTTTTTGGGAGGACAACAACAAAGGGCAAGCACCCCTACATCCTCACTTTCATTACACAGCTATTCGATTTAATGAGACCAAGGTTCTCCTATGTATCTCCTCCCCCAGTGTAAAAACCATTTTGGGCTCACAAGCCATATAAAAACAGATGCTGAGTGGTAATTTCTTGACCCCTATCTATAGTAATACTGGAGAAAAATGCATGCTCATGGCTACGAGAGATCTTACTGAAGAGGGAAAAGCAGCAATTAAAACAGGCTGACCAGGGTACCTGGGTGGCTCAGTCATTTAAGTGTCTGCCTTTAGCTCAGGTCATTATCCCAGGGTCCTGGAACTGATCCCATGTGGGGCTTTCTGCCCATGGGGAGTCTGCTTCTCCTTCTCCCTCTGCCCCTCCCCCCTGCTCGTGCTCTCTCAAATAAGTGAAATCTTTAAAAAATAAAATAAGCTGATCAAAATGGATCATCAAGAAGTATATTTTAAACCTTTAGCTATTGGGATGCACCTGGGTGGCTCAGTCAGTTAAGCGTTTGCCTTCAGCTTAGGTCATGATCTCAGGGTCCTGGGATAGAGCCCTGCGTCAAGCTCTCTCCTCAGCGGGGAGTCCACTTTCTCCCTCTCCCTCTGTACCCTCTCTTGCTCTCTCTCAATCAAATAAAATCTTAAAAAAAACTAACAAAACAAAATAAAAAACTAGCTATTACTAATGTAGTAAGGAAGAACAGAGACATTCCTAAGTACTGCACCTTACCTTTTGTGGTATATGCTGACAACCAAGAGACATACTTCTAACTTTACCGAGGGTGGAAAATCACGGACAGGGCAGACTGGTATAGTAATAAGTAAGCTAGCTAGCTAGGGGTGCCTGGGTGGCACAGTCGGTTATGTGTGCAACTCTTGGTTTCAGCTCAGGTTGTGATCTCAGGGTCATGAGATCCAGTCCTGTGTTGGGCTCTGTGCTGAGTATGGAGTCTGCTTAAGATTCTCTTTCCCTTCTCCCTGTCCCCCTCCCCCCACCCCAAAAATAAACAAATAAATCTTTAAAAAGCAGCTAGCTAGCTAGGAACTGTGCTAAGCACCACTAATAAAAATAAGACATGGCCTATCCTCAAATATTTCAACCTAGAAGGCCACCACCTTTTTGATCCAATGCAGCAGCTGAATTACCAAAACCTGTTTTCCACATATTGTAGTATGTTAAGTCCCACTGATCAGAAAGGAGGAAGAGGAAAGAGCAGGCAGTACACATAATACAGAGCAGTGGTTCAGCGTTCCTTACTAGAAGCACTGGAGCCAAGGTTAGAGTCCTGGCTATCCCCATTACGACGCACCCCATCTGGGGCAAGTCGCCTTATTTGGACAATGGCGATGAAACAATACTTACCTAAAGACCACACTATAATCAAACCCAAGCCCATCCATACTGCTGCCACTTGAGACATTATTTTTACTGGCAGCCCAGTGCCTAGTACTGCTGTCCAAAAGATATAAAATCCAAGTTCGATACAGGTTCGTCCTGTTACCTTAAAGTTCACTTGATACCACTTCACTTGCATGAGAGGTTTCACAGGAATGCACTACTTTTGGATAGCAGGGGGAAATCTATATCTAGGTTTATTTTCTAATGGCCACAATAAAAAAAGTAAAAGCAGGTAGAATTAGTTTTACCATTTAAACATGAACAATATAAAAAACTGAAGTATTTTCTTTTTTCATACTAAGCCCTCATAATCTGCTCTATATTTTACACTTCTGAAAAGTAGGTTCACAAATGCAAGCTGTTCATAAGAAAGTGGTTCAAAACAAACACTAAATTGGGTATCAGTTTTAAAATTCAAGTTAAAAAAAAATGCTGTTTCTCAGATGTAAGAACCATGTTTCCATACAAGTCTAATGGTTACTGTACTTACTGGACAGCACAGGCCTACAATATTCTAACAGTGTCACTCCATACAGCACAGTCCTCCTGTTTTCCTGCACTCAGGTGTATGCTTTCTGCTGTATTCTTCTACCCCACTTCTTAAGTGCATTATTTATACTGAAAAATTTTCATAAAAACTCCACCTCTCAGGTTTTCTCACCTAACTACTAATATTGTCCTTATTCAGCAAATGAGGACACAGTATGGACTTCAAGGAAAAAAGAATCACAGCGGGAGGCTGAAGAAAAAAAGGAGTTACCATCTGAAGTTTGGAAAATGCTAAAGAAAAAAGAAATCCTGCTGGGATTTACAAATAGAAGTCTCTTAAAAGTTCCTAATGTAGTACAATGAAGATAAAAAAAAGTGTAGCCAACACTCAACTCCTATAGTACTAAATTTATCCAGATTAAAGTGTCTCAAAATGTCCTAAAATTTTAGGAAACCTTTTTTTGCCAGACCACAGCATTGCCTTAAGTGAAACCTAACATATAAGCTCACCTACCCATAACTAAATGCTCTTATGCTATTATCTTGTTGCAGAACCACACCAAGCCCTTTTAACAGCTTAAATTGCCCAACTGCACAAATTATTAATTCTAAGTCATAAAAACCTCTAGGATTTAGCATCCATATATACTCTATAACCCAAAGCATCCAGACACCAATTCCCAAGTTCTGCACATGGCCATAATAAACCCTACTTACCTTTTTACTTGTTTTCTATTAAACACTTCTTATGGCCAGCAGGCACACTATTTCCCACATTACTTTCTATCATTCTGCCTCAGTGAGCTGGACTGTAGAGGCTTCCAAGGGCTAAGACTGAAGGGTGGAAAACAGCAATAACAGCCCCAATACTTGGAAAACAGAAGGTAAGTAAGCTAGTTCTCTACTCCAGATTTCAAGATGAAAAGCTTTTACATATCAGTGACTTGGTCAACAAGGATGACTTCTGGCCAACTTAAGATCAGTAGCTAACACAACCAGCATGCAAATTAATCCTAAAGTGCCTTGTATGGAAGTCACTGCCTGAAGAGCCTCAGTTCTGGAATCAAAACAAAAACAACCCCTACCCAAACCAACAACCAATAACAGTGCTTTTCAAGACTGCCAATGATACACCGTGACTTGGGGACTACTTAGGTATCATTTTTTTATGCTTTCACCCACCCATCCTTCCTTAATAGCACACTACCAAGTCTTCCCTAGTGCCACAGCATTTAGTCAATTATGTTATAGACCATCCATGCCTTTTATAATTTAGAGATAACCTTACCATTTGTGATCAAGTTCAGTCTGATTTTAATTTAATAGTCCAGGAGACTTGGCAATCACTCTCCGACAGGTCTACAAATTTTTAAAACTAAGACCCAGGGAGTAAATATTTTAGGCCATGTCTGTCACATATTCTTATTTAAACAACCCTTAAAAAGAAAATCCATTCTTAGCTTGCAGGTCACACACAGACAAAATTAAAAGATTCACAAGTGAGATAAGGGTCAAAGGCTCTCTCCTTTAATAGCTCAATTGCATCCCAGCATTAGCTATATTAAGGAAGTCCTTTTAATTTATAAAGCAAATCTGCACACTAAACTCTGTTACAGCACTACCTAACTACATGTAATAGGCAGTGCAAAAAGCAAAGTTTTTCAAATCTGGGGAACTAGTAAGTCAGCACACAGGAGCTCCAGTGACTGCTAGGTATCATCTAGGAAAAGTCTCTTGATGGCTAAAGAATAGCCACCCTAAGAAAGTATCTGTAACCGTGGACACCAACCATACTGAAGAGGACCAGGGCCTACTTTCAGGGACAGTGTAACAGCAGCTAGTGAACAAACTTCCAAGGCAGAAAATGGGAGTTCAAACCTTAGCTCTGCCACTTCCCACGCTTCCCGAGGCAAGTTACTCAACTTCTCTGCGTCTCAGTATAGTATTGACACCTCAAAGATTTTGAGGATTAAACGGCCTAGTTCACGTAAAGCATTTACAATAATGTCTAGTCTAAGCGCTTGAGAAACATTAGCTACTTTTTTATGTGTCACCACTGTGTCCAGGAAGTCACCTTCATCAGTTACATACACAGGGAATCCCCAAAAGAACTAAATCTGACAGCCACAACTAGGTATTTTTCCTAAAGATAGCTAAACCCTTCCGTGGCTTAGTTTATTATACCTTTTCTTGGACCATGCGTAATAAACTCAAATGCACAGGCCAGGCAGGAAGAGCAGGCAGGGAGGTCAACAACAGGAGAAAACCAGACCTGACATACTGTGGTAAATAAGAGAATGTATGCCCCATTGAAAGATGGCAAATAAGAGAATGTATGCCCCATTGAAAGATGGCAATAATACTCGTGGCCATCTGATTTTATTTACATGGGACTTCAGGCCCCAAAGCTAAAATTCAGATCTTAAAAAGATGGTAATCTGAACATTTTGGAGATTATCTCCCTAATTTTAAACAGCAACAATTCATTCCAATTCTTTCTAAGATACTGTGTTATCCAAACAAAACATCTGGGGGTAGTTCAGTTAGTAGGTCACCAGTCTATGTCCTCTGCCCTATTGGATTCTCTTTGCTCCAAATTCCCTGCCCACCCCAAAACTCTAAGTACTCCGGAGAACAGAGAAGCATTCCTATGTGGTCACTATGAAAGACGCATGTCTCAATGAAAAACTGTTAAAACTGTTACTGATTCATGCCAACTTTTCACGAAATTTGATGAGCATGGATTATCCTCAAAAGAAGGAAGCAAAAGACAAAATCAGGTTTCCAGACTTAAAAAGCAGAGAACCAAACCCTGAAACCACTGACCCCTGTGGCATCCTTCTAATGACATCTTCAACAGTTTTGAGTGAAGCTTTTCATAATAAAATGAAATGGGGGGGGTGTTAATAAACCCCTCTAGTAACATAATCCAATTACTGTTTTCAAGACACAGCATACTGAAGGACTAACCATGAATCTGTCAGAATTCTTAGATTCTGTAGCCAAAATGTTTGATGTTCTAAACTCTACACTCTTACTTAACACCTCTTACCCAAGAAAACATCAGAAGAAAATCCTTTAAAAAATAATTCTGATAAGGCTACATTATTTTCACAGGTAGTAATTTAGATCAAAATATTTACAACGAAAATACGTTTCTTTAAAATCAAAGTTTATATAAAAATTATCTTCTGTTTTCATTACAAAAATCTTAAGGACCATAATATAATTCAGAGAACTCCAAGGTTAAAATTATAGTCACAGCAATCATCTCAAACACTACATCCTCTCCTTTCTACAGAAGCAGCATGTGTCTGCTTCCCCCCAAACCCCCACCAAGAGCCAAGTGCCTACACACCCAACCAACTTGCAAACTACCAGATTATAGTTTTTTAAGACCCACATTTTCCCTTAATCAAGGCAAACCTCTCCTGGACTTAATTGTAGTCACATTTTACAGTGACTTAAAAATCTTAAAATCACTGAAATAACCAGTTTAGAAACACAAAGCACATTTAAATCAGTTAACGTGACAAAATAGTTGAGGTTAGGACAGTCCAAAGGATCATCAAAAGTCAATTTACATTTAACTTGCCCTGGAGGACAACCAATAGGGTTGATTCCAAGTTAGAAAAGAGAAAGTCAAGGAATGGCATCTCCTAAAATAATTTAGAGTATGTAAATAAACTACTTTTAGATTATCAATTGTTCACTTCAAAAATCATAACCTCTGTCCATTTAACAAAATGCAGCAAAACATAAGGCACATGGTACAATATCTAAAGCACATACAAACTACAATCTTACCACAGAAAAGCTGCAAATTACAGTCCCTTCTAATGTGTACACCAGCATTACATTGGGTAAAGGATTAAAGGCAGTGTTTTTCAAGGTATGGCCCACCAGACATAATCACCTGGAATTCTTGTTAAAAATGTACCCCTGACCCAATGAATCCAGGCTGGGAAGGGGAAGAACTCAGGAATTTGTATTTTTTTAACAACCTTCCAGGATAATAAGCCTACTTTAATTTGAAAACTATTGGTTTAAGGGTTAGGACAGTAAGGAGAGTCAGAGGGAAGTGCTAACATTCAGAGATCAACTAAGAAGTGGTCAAATGTAAGCACCCACGCATTCCCTTCCTTCATCACTAGTAACCCATTATTAAAAAACTGATGAAAAATGTAACCTTGGTATGTCACAAAAGCAGTGTTAAGAGTAGATGGAAGATTCCCAAAGATTTTGGAAGAAACAATGTTTCCCCACAATTGCAAACGTGGAAAACAGACCATCAAATGCTTACAATCTCTTCTGGTTTGAACATTTCCACAATTACTTCATGGTTGAGTAATGAAAGGTTTTCATCAGCCAATTAGGTCTGTCTTTAAGCTTGATCTTGCCCACTTGGTTTCTTGCAGTAGTGTCTATTTCACATGCATTCAGCATTATGTCTTACTCTTAGGTGTTCTTTTAAAACATCTGGTTGTTTAATGCCTTCTAAAGTAAGAATTTAAGAAAACACCAAGATGACACTATGCCACCTGTAAGGCCAATATGCTATGAGCACACATCATGCTCTACACCCATATGCAACTGCACTAGTAGCCTTGCTTGGCAGCCATCTTGAAAATGATGCCCGGCTCACAAGGGAGACCACGAAGAAGAGTACAGTGTGTAGAACTGCACGTTACCATTACTACTGCTACAAACGATTCTAAGGACTAATCCTAAAGATAGGAACAAAAAAGTATGAGAAATAAAAACAGAAGGAGAAAGGCAATTTCTTCCAGATGCGACTGCAGGAACAAATAAAAACTACTGTAGTCCTAATGGGAAATTTATCCAAAGCATTCAAGACAGCATACATTGAAACGTTCAACAAAGGCGCTCTAACCTTAACCGTCAAGATGACAAATCTTGCACTATCAAATCTTGTTACCTCTAAAGGTTAAGGTGTTAGATATAACCTATATATACACTTATCAGTGGGTCACATCACGTTTTTCACTATCAATTTCAATAACGTATAAAAGGGTGACAAGGATAAAAATGCGCCTGAGAATCAGACTAGGTCCCAGTCTCCTCAGTTTGCCCTGTTAAGAGTTGGCTCACTCACTGCACTTGCCTTGTAAATTGCTCCGTACCTAAGACGACTGACTATCAAACTGGTTTTAGATTAATATTTAGCTGCAAAACAAAGACCCTCTCTATAGATTGTCTAAATTCTTAATCCCTTCAGTCTTCAAGGAAAGCAAAATCTCACTACCAAGAAATAACAAGCTACACATGCTTACACCCTTCCAAGTCCGCAGAGCCTACCCACGGAGCAGAGCATGCAAAAGGTAGGACGGAGACTACGGTGGCGGTCATCTCACCTGTTGATGAAACCATATCCGTTTCTTACATTGAACCATTTTACTGTTCCCAAAACCTTCGTTGCTGGAGGAAAAAAAAAAAAAAACACACAAAAAACCCACGATTACCAGACATCCTTTCTTAAACCCGCCACGCTTGGGTACCCGGCCCGCGCGCGCTCCGCCGCGGCCCGCGACCACCTGACAGCCTTTCTCCTCCGAGGCCGCGCGCGGGCCCCACAGCACACGTGGGTGCGCTCGGGGCGGCGGAGGCCCGCAGGCAGGCCCGGGCCGCGGAGCCGGCGGGCGGGCGCGGCTGCTGGGCGGGGAGCACGTGAGGGAACGGGAAGCGCCCGGCCCACTCGGGCCTGCGTAGGCGGCGCGCCGCGCCCTCAGGGTACACGCGGAAGGGAGCGGGCTTGGGGGACGGAACAACGGCGTGCGGGCCCGAGCGCACGCGGCCGCCGGGGAGGGGAGGGACCCCGCCGCACACGCGGTCGGCGGCGCGCGGCCGCCCGGGGGGAGGGGCGCGGGGTCCGCAAGGGGCGCGAGAGGCGGCGCGCGCGCGCGCTAGCCGGGCACGCGGACCGGGGCGGGCCGGCGTCTGCGAGGGCGCGAGGGGGGAGGTTGGGGGAGGGGCGGCCGCGCGCCACCGAGTCGGTCCCCGCCGGCCGCGCGCCCGCCGGCTCGCCCCGCTTCGGGTAACGGTTCCGCCGCCAGGCTTCCCTACGGCCCCACCCCCGTCCCCGTCCGGCCCTCACCGATGACCTTCTTGTCCCCGCCGGCAGGCGCCGCCGATGTGAGGCCGCCCGGGCCGCCGCTCCCTGCGCCGCTGCCCGTGGTGCCGGGCTTGGTGTCGGCAGCGCTGAGGGCGGGGGCGGCGGGGGGGGCGGCGGGCGGCTGCTGGGTCTCGGCCTCGCTGCTCATGGTTGCGGTGATGGTGACTGGGGCCGGCTGCGGCAGCTGCGGCTCCTCCCGGGGTGTGATGGTAACTAGGCCGGCGGCGGCGGTGGGGCTGCTCAGGGCTCTCTGGGGTCCGCTCTCCGCTCCCGCTACCGATCGAACTAGCGAGAATGGCGGGACGGGCGGGATAAGCCCTGCGATCGACCCGCCCCAAGCATCGTTCACTGGCCAGCAGTGCTGTCAATCTCACCACCTGACCCCGATTCCTGGCCTCTATTGGCTAATACTTTATCACTCCTCTACTCTCATTGGCTCTTAGGCGGCTAATTCGGCCGACCTACAACCGTTCCTGCCTCCGCCGCCGCCATAGAGACCGGAACTAGAATTAGAGTAGAGGCACCACGAGAACCATAGAGTACCCGAGAGGACGGGCAGAGTGAACATGACTTTCACGAGGCTGCAACGCGGGCGGGCGGGCCTCACGTCCAGGGTTAGGTCCTGGCCGAAGGAAGGGGACTACCAAACGCCTGATCCGGGGGCTTGAAAGGGGACCCGACGACACCTTAGCCTCATGTGGAGGGAAGGCCTTCCTCTCTCCCTGTTTTAAATGTGGTCCTTGTGACCTTAGACTGCGGATTGAGCCCTGTTTTCTACGATGGCCGTGTACTCTCGGCACAGCGAGGGTTTCTGGAACGGACTTAAACGTATGCATTCAAAGAGCGTCCGTTTTGGCGGAGCAGTCACCTTGGAGGGACCACGCAGTCCGTCAGTCGCCCCTGCTCAGCATATTTAGGGCGGAGGGCGGTGGTGTACTCCACGGGGACCTGCCTTCTGAACCATCTTACTAGGCAAAGAACGGTCTCGTTAAGTAGTCACGTCTTTCTGAATTGGCCACAAATCAGATTTAATTTCAGTCTACGTTTATTGAGCAAGCTGGGCATTTTCTTTGCATTTTATCCGTACAACACCGATGTGAAATAGGGATTACGATCCTCATCTCACAAATGATTTATAATTGAGGCTGCCACCTGATGTAGCTGAAGTCCTCTACCTTCATTCGTTCTCTGTTAAGGGTCTACTATCGGCTGGGATGCACTAGTTCACGACTCAGTTTCTGCCTTAAATTCAGTCTAGGGATGAAGGCAGAAATTTAAATACCCCAAACTCCAAAACACTCCAGCTTTGCAAAAGCACAAAGCATTTTGGGAGTGGAGGTGGGAAGAAGGTGGAGTGCTGACTCCAGGCACTAGGAGGTTTATGCAAAAGCCTAGAGGCAAGAAGACGGGGTCTGGGGGAAATAGAAGTAAAGTAGTCTAGTCAGACTAGAATGAAGACCTTGGGTTATAGAGGTAGGCAGGTTCAAATTAGGAACGTTTTATTTGAGATTATCCTAAGGGCAACAGCGAGAAGGGTAATTTTAGAACTGTTAAGTAGGGAGTGGCAACATTTTTTTTTAACGGCTACTGAGTGTGGGGCGCTTGGGTGGCTCAGTCGTTAAGCGTCTGCCTTTGGCTCAGGTCATGATCCCAGGGTCCTGGGATCGAGCCCCCTCATCAGGCTCCCTTCTCAGCAGGAAGCCTGCTTCTCCCTCTCCCACTCCCCCTGCTTGGGTTCCCTCTCTCGCGGTGTCTCTGTCAAATAATAAAATCTTAAAAAAAAAAAAGGCTACTGAGTGGGGAAGGGGTTGTAGAGGGACAAAATGTAAGCAGAGAGACAGTAGGCCAGTGCAGTATCCTCTAGGCTGTCAATTCCACCTCCTAAAGGTTTCCCTGAATCAGTCCTAAAAATCTCTAAATGCCAAACCAGACTGTCTCATTCCTACTTCCATGACGCTAGTATAGGCAATCATCTATTGCTTACAGCAGGAGTAGGCAAACTTTCTCTAAGGGCCAGACAGCAAATATTTTAAGCTTTGCAGGCCAGACGATTCTGTCTCAACTGCTGCTCAACCTTAGAGCCTGAAAGCAGCCAGACAATAAACAAGTGCACGTGTGTTCCAAAAAAACTTTATTTGTGGACACAAATTCGAATTTCATATTTTTACGTATCACAAAATATTCTTTTGTTTCAACTATTTGAACATTTAAAAAACATTCTTATTCTTAGCTTATGAGCCACTTAAAAACAGGGAGTGTGATCTGACCTGCCAACCAGTTTGCTGACCCCTCACTTTAGAGCACTGCTGTGGCCTCCTAGCCACTCTCTACCTCTTTCTTCCTCTAAGATTCTCCACCACGATATCCAGAGTGTTCTGAAAACATCTATCCGATCATGACAGTCTTATTACTACTGCCCTTAGGTTTGTCCAACTTCCTTATTGTGGTTTACATGACCCTGTAAGACTTCTCCAAACTTACCTCTGACACTTCTTTCACATTCCTCGTTCAACCTTCCAGGTGATCTTTGAGCCATTGCTTCCTTTGAGCTATCACATACTATTCCTTCTACATATAACTCTTCCTTTCTCCCTTCTTCTGACTGCTTAACTCTTCATCCTTTGGGTCTTGCCTCAGATGTTACCTTGTTAGGAGACCCTCCTATCCTAACACACCGTGTTGGCATTAATTAAACCTTCCTCTCCTCAGACTGAGTTCCTGAAGCATCTGGACTAGTACTTGACACACAGTATCTTAATAATTTTGTTCTATGAATAACATGGTATAGGAAATGGACTGGAGAAGGTACTGACAGCAGAGAGGTTGTCTGGGCAACTGCACCAGTAATCCAGGTGAAAAAGGCTTGCAGCAATTATGTGTATGGACAGAATAGTCAGATGCTAGAGTTGCTATTCATCTGTTCCAGCTCCAGATAACTTTTGACTGTTAAAAAGAAAATGTTTCCTCAAAAGGCAGTTCTGCCCACACTGAGGACATTTAAAAGTGTGCCCTATAGGTCTGAGACCTTTTTCCCAAAGTGGACACTTAGAACAATGGGAGCAGCACCTCTGAATAAATGAGCAACCTTCCCTATGTAACTGGTTTGAAGGGATGGCTTCTCAAACAGAAATATCAATTCTGTAACATTTGTCCTTAAAATGTTACTTAAAAGTATCATTACTTATCCAGTTATTTCACTAAGCTCTCTTCATGTTCCACGAGCAGAAAGATGAGTTATTTAAGAAACGAGTTTCCATACCGCTGCAGAGATGGCACTGAGGCACTAGAGGGTAAATAGTTCCTGTCACAATTCAACCCCTGAGCCAAGGTGGGAGCTTTCCACTCCAGTTTTGCTAGCCCCTGCCACAGTGCCCAGCATGGTGACCAGTTTAGACAACTCCAGGGCCACCCGTAAGTGATATGAAACCAAGGTTCATTCCAAGAATCTCCTTTGCAAAATAATGTTCACCTTGTCCTCTATCTCTAATAGACTCTGGCCCAAGAACACAGGTCCTCTTCCTAGAAAGCCCCCAATCTGTCAATACTTACCTCAAATGTTACCTCTTCCTTTCATGCTACCCCCCTCCCCCACAGCATACCATTGTACATACCATTCAGGCAACAGGTATTTCTTGAGCGCTTACTAGATACTTACCTTTTCTAGGTGCTGGGGGACATAGCAACAAAACAAAACAACAAAACCGAATTCCCTGCCTTCATAAGGGGTCACATTCTAATACCACACTGAACTGAAATGGGCCTATCTCCTGTATGTCACAAGCATGGGCCACATCCTACTCATCTTGCAGCTCCTGTGCCCAGGACAGAGACTGGCCTAGAATGCAGGTGCCAAGTATAACTGAATTCAAATGAATGGCCCATCATAAGAATGTCAGCTCAGGATCTGAGCTGCTCCTCCTCCTTCCTCTCTCAAATTCCACCTTGTCTATAGTTATTTAAAGATCTCTCCTCCACTAGGTCAGTCCTTTCTTCACTTCGTCCCTGAACCTTGTTTACTTAGCTATAGAGAGTTGCAAATACCTATACTGTAGAGCCCTCATATATCTCACCAGCTCCCTGTACTCCAATACACTGAAATGGCACTTTTAACCAGGTTCTATTCTGTCACAGAATTCAGCTCTGTGCTACCTCTGCCACTGCCAGGAGGTTGAGTCATCCCTGCCCATAAGCCAAGAGGGAGAAAGCAGGAATGGCATGGAAATGGCCTCATGGAAGGAACACCAGGGAACTCTCTTTACCTCTTTAATATTATGCTCGGTGGGATCTTTCTGTGTTGGGCTATGTCCTTTCAAGATAAGCATTGTCCAAGGCATGTTACTGTTTACAAGTTGCTTTCGTATCCATTTGCTTATTTGACCCTTTCAACAATGCTATGAAGTAGACAGGTATTATTATCCCCACTTTGCAGATGAGAAAACTGAGGCTCTGAAAGGGGAAGATAATTTCTCAAAACCTCTACTGTTTAAAAAATGACCCCATATTGAAACCAAGATTTTTGAGTCAATTATTCCCACTTCATCATGATTGAGTAGACACATTCTACCAAATGGCCTCCGATCCAAAAATATCCCACCTTAGTGACCCTTACCCCACAGGTTCCAGAACCAACCACACAGAACCTACTGGGAACATCCTTGGAATAAATTGTGCTTATAGCCCTGGGGCTTTGCCTTCTTTGCCCAATCAGCTGGAACCCAAGAGGGGACTGCTACAATTGCTTGCAAGTCTGAGGCATCACCTAACCACAGTGACGGTTTGGCTCTGGTCCATGCTAGCCTCGACAGCCAGTCCTTCTAGCTGAAGCTAAGGCATGAGGAGACAGGCTATCATTACAACTGGTTAAAAACACGTGTTGGGGCGCCTGGGTGGCTCAGTCGTTAAGCGTCTGTCTTTGGCTCGGGTCATGATCCCAGGGTCCTGGGATCGAGCCCCGTATCGGGCTCCCTGCTCCGCGGGAAGCCTGCTTCTCCCTCTCCCACTCCCCCTGCTTGTGTTCCCTCTCTCACTGTGTCTCTCTCTGTCAAATAAATAAAATCTTTAAAAAAAATAAAAATAAAAATAAAAACAACACGTGTACCAAAACAAAACAAAACTTTATTTACAATTGAAAAACAGAAAATCTTGGGTTCTGAATCTGTGACATTTCCAAGGTCTCTTGATCAAAAACGGGCGCAGCAGGCAGGGAAGCAAACACAGGGGCCAATCCGGATTATCTTACTCAAGAGTGCCACCCAGAACAAGGAAAGGCCTACAATGGCAGAGAGGTGGAGGTCTGTTAGGGATGGACGAGATAGCAGCTCAGAGGCACAGGAAGGGAACATTCCATGAGAGACAATACTCCCATCTCTTCTCTACACTCCTAATCCTCTTTTCCCAAAAGAGCAGAACTGGTCTGACTCTTGCCCTCAGTCAGACCTTTGGTTCCCTAGGATAAAGTTGAGAGGTATACTACACAAGAACCAAAAATAAAGAAACAAACATTTTATGGCCACACATATCATCTCATTTATTTGCCCTTCACAAACTCTGTGCAGTATATCTGTAATCAAGCAAAAGAGGAAACTAGGGTCCCAAGGGGTTTAATGGTTTGATGGGGTTTCCTGGTCTACTTGGCTCCAAAGTCTGTGTGTTTTTGCCAGACCTCAATGGCTCTCTGTGGAGCTTTCTAGAACAAAGAGCAATCTTTCTTCCTTGCAGGTTTTGGTCCCAGTGTTACAGAGAAAGTAAAGTCCACACCCTTTGTTTATGGCCTTGGTCGTTAGCTTTACTGAAAGAACAGTGAGTACACTCAGAAACTACTCTGCCTCCCTCCCCCTAAACACGGCCACGCCCCTTTCCCTCCAGGGAAAGCGCATCCCGGTGTCATACTGCAGATTCAGACAGAAGCTGAAACCTGGGCCCGCAAGCAGAATGCACAGAACTGCATAAATGCACTTTATAAGTTCCATGGTGCCCTAGGACCTAAGCTCTATCCTAGACCAGGCACTGTGTTAGTCAGCATGGTCCCTGCCTCAAGGAGTTCCGTCTGCAGAAAACCAGGCCAACACATTTGTGATATGTTATGTTAGAGGCTATATAGAGATGAACCAAGTACTGTGGAAGCACCCAGGAAGGCACTGCTGGCTGCGCCTAGACCTGGGAGGAGACGGAGGGACCAGGGAGTGATTCAGACTGATGGTAGCCACGTGCTCCTGGGAGCAGCTGGGAGCAACTAGGATCAGTTAGAACTACGGATATACAGTATGTATTTCTATTATAAGATACATGCTCAATACAGAAAACTGAAGCATACACGGGACAACAGAAATGGGGAAAAAAGAAATTTTGCTGTCTCTACACTACACAAGTAACCATTACTAACAGTTGGCTGTATTTCACTACAGTAATTTCTGGAATAGTTAAATGTACTAAATCTTGACTTTGTCACTTAACGAACATAGCCTAGAAATCTGCCAACACATACAGATCTACCTTTTTTGTTTTTAAGGCTATGTGGTATTTCACCGACCCGCGTACCTCAATGTGTGTGAGACCTGATTACGACACTGGGAGCTCTGCCTTTGTACCGGAGTGGACTGGAATGAAGCCATTCTGCCCTCCCTCCCCTCCCTTTTTAGCTGGCAGGGCTTCTGCCTTTCAGGGCAGGGAACAACAGTGTCACACACCCAGCAGGCATGCAAATATTTGCTGCCAAATCTCTGGTGCTCCCTAGACCTGTGTTTTCATGTGGAACCTTTTCTCTTGCCTGGACTGCTGCACTGAACACCTCACTGGCCTCAGCTTCTCCTCCACATTGCTGCCAGAATCATCTCCGGAATAAGAAAATTCAATCACAGGGTTCTTCTGCTCAAAATCCTCCAGTGGCTCCTGTTGGCCTGGCTCTTTTCAGAGGGCCAGGCTAGGCTCCCTTCTGACAATCTCTGGAGTACGATGGACTCTCACCCCAGGGGGGAAAAAATGTGCCTAGTGCCCAAAGCCCACTCTCAGGATAACATACGAGCATCTCAGCCTGCACTGGTTCTCACAACTGGCCCTGGCCTCCTCCAGCCTTACCATCTTACCCTTTGCTTTTCATACCTTCCTGCTTTGGCCATATGGCATGATGTGCAGTTTCCCTTACACTTGCAGCTGTTTCCTGCTTTTGTGCTTTTGCTCATGCTGTTCCCTCTGCCTGGAATGCCCTCCCGTTCTTAGCCACCTGAGAAGTTCTCTTCTTTCACGTACTCGGCCACAGCATCGTCTCTTCTGTAGTCTCCCCACACTGCTCCAGGCAGGCACAGGCGTTCCAGCTTTCCTTACTCCGTTCTGAACCTCCAGTCCAGTGCTTTATTGTGCTGTCACGGGCAGTTTCCCCCAGAGACTGTGAGTTCCCTGAAGGCAGGAACTGGGCTTTTCAAACTTGCAGCCTCCTATGTGGCAGGGGACCCATCTTATTACCTCAGTGCGTAACTGTGGAAGGAATGAAGGACCAGCCCGTGTGCCACCAACATAGCCCATTACCTTCCTCTACCGGAACATATCACATCTACGGGTAATCCCAGAATGGGGGACAGTGTTTCCTAAAGCTCAGTCATTCCCACAGCACCTTCCCCACTGTTCTAGCCACCACCCACAGGTACAATTAATTTTTAACCTAATCACCATTTGAACTTTAAGAATGCCTCACGGTAAAATGATGTGTTGCACTAATTACATATTTTTCCTAAGATGCAAATGCTAAAGGATCCTCATCACGCCACTACCTAGAGCAGCGTTACCCATCTGAGATGCTTGTTACAAACACAGCATCCCAGATCCTACCTCAAACTCACTCAACTCGAACTCTCCAGGGAAGGGATCTGGGAATTAGTAGCTTTAACAAAATGTCCCCCAGTGATTTGATTCTTTAGGGAAATTTGGGAAACAATGACAGAAGAAAGCGATCTACTGCTTGCTACAGGTACCACGTGTGGGGATAACTGGAAGAGCAGCGGTTCAGACTTAGCTGGGCTGCCAGAGCTCACAGCCACTCCCTTTTCCAAGAGACTCTCAAGCTTTCCAAACAGAGGTTCCACCAGCCCCCAAGTGGTTGTAAGTAGCAAAGGACCTGATTCAGATTGCGGCAGGAGGATCCTGAGGGCCAAGGTTCACTTATGTATACCTAACCAAATTCATCATAAAAAACTTTCACAGGACCCACTGAGATAAAACCATGGTTTCTACATCGAGAGTTGTACAGAGAACTTCATGTTCACTAAAACCAAAGTCAGGACCTAAGGCAAAACCAGAAGAAGTTCTAGAAATGCTTCCTAGGGAGGTAGAGCTGATCAAGTCACTGCACTGTCTGCTATCTCCTTCCCAACTTCTTTGATTTCCAGTGCCTAGACACAAGGCCTCACATGCGCAATTAGGTGATATCTTGATTTGAATGCAGCAGATTCATGCTGGACAGTGCCACCAAGAGAGGATCTCCTTCTGGGTCTTTTCTGATTGGAATATGGTGGCTTCTCGATTAAAAAGCAGGCTTCTGTTATTCCACTATAGCCTTGCTACTCAAAGTTAGCATTAGCACCTCCTGAGTGCTGGTTACCAATGCAAAATCTCTGGCCCCATCCAGACCCACTGAGCCAGAACCAGCATTTTAATAAGCTCTCCTGGTGATTCATAAGTGCATTAATGTTTGAGAAATACTGCCCAGTAGGGTTTGAAAACAGCATCTATATTAGCTGTCAACCATTATCCTGCTCCAAACAACCTAAGGGATCTGAAACACTCCCACAGGAATTAGAGATGCTTATAACTTTACAACTGGGAAGAAAAATGATGGGATGTGCCCTGCTCCCCAAACTCCACTTTTCCTTACTTTCTCCCAAAGCACATTACTGAGAAACCCAAAGTGGAGCCCCTTTAGGTCAGACTGCCACCTAGATTCCCTAACACCTTAAAACTTATGATAAGGATTTTTGGTAAAGTTAAATGAGATAATTCAAGTTCTTAGCTCAATACTTGAGCACAAGAAGTATGCAATAAATGATAACTGCCATTATGATATTGCCTCTGAGTATTAGCTACGAAAGATTCAGTTCTGAGCAAGTCATGGGTAGGAAACTGAATTGGAGGTACTGCACTTATAGTTAATTAAAATTAAATAAAAAATTCAGTCCTTCAGTCACATCAGCCACATATTTCAAGTGCTCAACTGTCACATGTGGCTAGAGCTGCATGATGGACAGCATAGATACAGAACATTTCTACCATCACAGAAAGGAATTTCTATTGGATAGTTCTGGTCTAAGAAGCCTCTGGAACGTCAAATGGCCCTTGTGGAATTTGTTCTGCTTGGGCTGCAGGCTGAGAAGAGAGGCTTCCACGGGGGCAAAGGTTTACTTTGCCCTTTGCTAATAAGAGATGAGGAGGGGAGGGTTGTGATCACCAACCTCAGAAATTAAGCCCTCAACAAGGATTTCCACGAACTTTCTATAAGGGACTCAAAAAAATACAAAAAAGAAGGCCCAATCAAAAAATTGCTAAACACAGGGTGCCTGGGTGGCTCAGCTGTTAAGCGTCTGCCTTTGGCTCAGGTCATGATCCCGGGGTCCTGGGATCGAGCCCCGCATCGGGCTCCCCGCTCCGTAGGAAGCCTGCTTCTCCCTCTCCCACTCCCCCTGCTTGTGTTCCCTCTCTCGCTGTCTCTGTCAAATAAATAAAATCTTAAAAAAAAAAAAAAAATTTCTAAACACTGTTCTTTCCATCTCTGTCCTCTGGTAGTGGTCAGTGGTCAATCCTTGGAAGGAAAAGGACCTAGTAGCTCAACTTAGGTTCAGCAAAGAAAGAAGTGGGAGAAGGAGGGAAACGCCAGCCACTACCAAAGAGGGAGAGCGGGCTGAGCCCTAGGGACCTCCAGTACTGGCAGAAAAGAAAGCTCAGGGTGTCAACCGTGCCTAGAAGGGACCACTTGGCTGGACAAGAGAGAGGACCACATGCAGCTTCTAGCACATACTTGTGCATGCCTGCCTCAGCATTTGCTCACACCAGTTCCCTGCCTAAAATGCCTGACATTCTCCCTCTCTATTAACTCATGTAATAAATTTTTAATGAATGCCTGTAAGTGCCAGATGCTATGAACACAAAATAAGTCACAGATAGAGGGATGTACAGTTATTAAAATGGTCTGGCATTTGACTAGATCGCCATTCAGAAAAAAAGTCAGAGAAAAGAAAAATAGATTCTAGGTAATTTTTAAAGTATATAAATAAAACCATAGAAATATTAGAAAAAATACAAAAGACATTATGATCTGAGATAGTAAGGACCTTCCTAAAACAAGACAAAAACCACAAAAGCCATAAGAGAAAAGACTGATAATTCTGACCTCATCAAAATTTAGAACTTCTGTTTAACAAAGGATATCACCAAAGTTAAGATAAGCAACACAATGCCAGTTTTGGCTTAAAATATGTTCTGGACAAAACAGTCACAACATTTAAAATAGAGAACTAAGATGCAGAATTTATAACTATTCAAATCATAAGAGAAGGGTAAAATAAGCTATATGCTACAAACATAGCATATTGTCAGTTTGTTTTTATATGAAGTAGTTTTATGTGATGGAAGAGGAAAAGTCTTCAAGACATCTGCCAAATGGAAAACAAATGAACAAAATAGTATGATGACATTTAGGAAAAACAAAACCTCCCAAAATAAGATAGGCATAGAAAAGGCCCTGATGGACATACATCAAACTGAAAGCAGTTACCTCCTGGGACAGAAGTGGGACTGGATGGGGAGGAGGGGTAATGACAAGGACCTGAATTGTTTTCTCAAGGTTGTATTATGTTACTTTTATAATTAAAATAAACAACCAAATAAAATATGTGAATGTTCATTGAATTTTTTTTTTTTTTTTTTTTTTAGAGCTATTAAAGTTACTATGTGGACAGCTGGAGAAGTTGGAACATGTATATTAAATAATATTACTGTGGTCATGTAGGATGCTATTTTTAGGAGTTGTTTGCAGAAGTATTTAGGGGTAAAGTGTCAAGAAGTCTTCAACTTTCAAATGGGAAAGAAATGAAGGACAACGATGGACGGAATGAAGATAGAAAGGAGGGAAAGAAGGGGAGCAGGAGAGAGGAGAGGGAATGGGAGGAGAAGGAAGAAGGGAAAGAAAAAACCAATGTCAAAGTAAAATGGTAACACAAGAATATTAACCATTGGTAAATCTGGGTGAAAGGGAGATGGGTGTTCAGTATACTATTCTGCCAACTTTTCTGCAGGTTTGAAAATTAAAAGAAGAAGGAAGGAAGGAAGGAAAGAAGGAAGGAAGGAAGGAAGGAAGAAAAGGCAAAACATCACCACCCCACACTAGCTGATCAATTTCTCCCTTGAACTCTGATCACACTTAGCAACGTCACTCAGGTTACTAGTGATCACCTCTGAGAATGTGTCTTACTCCCCATAAGCTCCTGAAAGAGGCATTTTTCAATTCTCTGTCACCCAGCACAGAGCAGGCAGTGGCGAGTGTGGGGAGGAAGTGGGCCCGTGCAGGCTGAGAAACGTGTTGCGTTCACTTATGAGGCTGTCAGATACAAAGTCAGGGCCTGGAAATGAGCATCAGTTTTTTTTTTTTTAGATTTTATTTATTTATTTGAGAGAGAGAGAGAGCACAGAGGGAGAGGGCGAGGGAGAAGCAGACTCCTTACTGAGCAGGGATCCTGACTCAGGGCTTGACCGCAGGACCCTGGGATCATGACCTGAGCCGAAGGCAGACGCTTAACTGCCCCCCAGAAGCCCAGAGCATCAGTTCCAACAAGAGAGGCATGACAGCTGTGTCTCCTGGCTGCCCAGGCTGCTCCCAGCCCGGAGCCGCCCAGGAGTGGAGCCAGGTCCTTCCAGCAGGAGCACTGAATGGAAGGAACTAGTCTGACAGTGATGTCAGAGACTGCCTACTGGTATTCAGGTTGATACTTTGTAGGCCACAAAGTGGTAGAAAAGTAAAATGCCCTAATAACCCTTTCTCTTCTGTTCCTTACAATGAGCCTGAGATAGCGACTGTCTCCATTTGACAGGTGAAGAAACAGGCTCAGAAAAGGGAAGTGATTTCCCCAAGGTCACATAGACAGGAAACAAGGCTCAATCCCATGTTTTCAAGTCTAAAGTTCCTTCCACTAGGCCATGCTGTCTTCACTGGGGTCTCCCAACCAGGAGGAGAAAGACACACATACCTGATCAGTCTTGCTCTGGACTACATCTCCCCACACTGTGAGATCACCACAGGCAGCTTGGGCTTATTGTTGGGGCCTGTGGGAACATTCTAGGAGAGAAAGCACAGTGGAGATTCATCCGCTCAGACACACACGCTCACCAAACACGTACTGATGCCTGTCAGCCCCTGTACTACAGACTGAGGACTCAGGGACTGAAATGCTAACAGTCCATGTCCTACCACAAGGGTAGAGAGAATCCAGATTGAAGAGAAAATGTCCAACATTTTAAAAAAAAGCAAACCTATGCTATAAAACAATGCAGTAAGTTATAACACTGAATTTACACAACAGGGCAGAGGAAGCACCCACGGCTTAAACAGGTCAAGAAGGATTCACACAGCAGGGGACATTTGAGCTGGGCCCACCAGGAGGAAAAGAAAGGAGAGGAGCATTCCAGTAGAGGAAAGAGCACAAGCAAACGCTCAGAGGCAGGAATGTGTATGGCATATTTATTTAGAGAAGAGCCAATAGCCTGACGAGACTGGAATCTGGAGGCAGCGGTGGCAGAAGGGGCTGTGGAGAGGCAGCGGGGACCAGGTCACAAAGGATCATGGATTCACTGCTGAGTAGGATTTTATCAAGTAGGTGAAGGGGCCACCAGAAGCCAAACCTCAGTGAGCATCAGAAAGGCAAACTTACAGGCCAAGAAAACGGGGAGGGGCGGGGGGCCACGGACTCCTCCCTCCTCCTGAGGGAGCCCATGTAACTGCAGGCCGTAAAGACTGGGCCTAACACACTCCTGCTACTAGACCAGAACGGCCAAGATAGAGGAAATCAAAACAGGACTCACCTCAATCTTTCGCATCACTAGAAGTCCATCAATGATTTTTCCTGTAGGAAAAGTATGAGCTAGACTTTATTATTCTCATTTGCATAGCAGTTTCCAGCTTCCACTCTTAGCCAGCATCTCATTTGATCCTCATACTACCAACAGAAAATTGAGATTTGATGGAAGTGAAATGATTTGCCCAAGGTCACAGGTAGGAAGGAGTGGAGTACTAGGTCTGGGCGATTGCAAAACCCTCCTGTACCGTGCTCCCTCTGTGTGGCATTTCTTAAGTGATACCATTCGGGTTTCCCTCCCAGACATACAGATCACCCAAGTGGTTACACACTACATCAGATAGCCCCTCAGTTCTTCCCTCTGGCGCTCTAACCACACGTCGTCCCCACCTCCTACCACTTCCACCTTCCCAGAGCAGTTACATTAGTCGAGCACTCTTGGGACTGGAGTCTGAGGACTGGCTCCTTTGGAAGTCCCACTGTGTGTGAATGGGGCCCGGAATCTGGGACAGGAAGAGGACTCACCAAACACTACGTGCTTCCCATCCAGCCAATCACATTTAGAGCAGGTGATGAAGAACTGGCAGCCATTTGTACTGGGACCACTGTTTGCCTGACAGAAACCAAGTATACCTTCAGTGAGTTTTCCTGGCCATGCTAGCTGAAGGGCAAGATTCCCAAAAGAGGGGCGCCTGGGTGGCTCAGTTGGTTAAGCATCTGCCTTCAGCTCAGGTCATGACTCCAGGATCCTGGGATCAAGCCGCACATTAGGGCTTCCTGTTCAGCTGAGAGCCTACTTCTCCCTCTCCCTCTCCCTCTGCCTGCCGCTCCCCCTGCTTGTGCACTCTCTCTACCTCTGACAAATAAATAAAATCTTAAAAAAAAAGGATTCCCAAAAGAGCCTGTAGCCCTGATTCCTTTCTTTCAGCAAACCTTATTGAATACCTACTATAAGCCAGATCCTAAGCTAGGATCCAAGGATATAGAGATAAACAGGATACATAATCACTGCCCTCAAGGAACTAGATCTTTAAATGAATGTACAGTTCTCCTGCAGTGTGGATTTTTAAAATGGGAACAATTGTTCACAGGGACCGATCTGCTGTATTTAATCCAACGCTGGTTATACCTGGATTATAGTTACAAGTTAGATACCGTGAAGAAAAAGCCTGTTTCCTGTGCCAAACTCTTCTGTCTGAATAGCTCTGTACTGCTCCATAACAATGGTAAGAAAAGACTTCAAGAAGGTGTGAGAAGGAGCTACACTAGTGCCGTGCTAGAAACAGACTGCATTTAATCAATTGATGTTTGCTTTTTACAGCTACACCCCAAATCCTTTACTATCGAATTTTACAGGAAGAAGTAGTTTTTTAATTGAGAATCTGAAAGTCTCTAGCCATATCCCATCTCCTTCCTGGAAACTGTTTCTACATCATTGCATTTCACAACGCATTGTAAAATAGGCTATGATTATGATACTTTGTATCGTAATTTACAGTGACATTTTGATAAGAATTTTGAGATTTGAAGGAAGTGAAATGGTTTGCCCAAGGTCACAGGTAGGGTATCTTGATATTGTATTTACAGTGATACTCTGTAAAGCGTTATTTGACTTTCTCATGAAGTGTGCTTTTGTACTCTATATGTTGATACCCCAGAACTACCTTTAATATACTAAATTCAGGCTTTGGTACATCAACAAGTCCAAGTTACCTTTCAGTAGCACTGCCTTGTGACAGTGTCTGTCTCTGTGAACATTTTATTGCATACTTCCCTTATTTAGGAAAAAAGGAGTAGACAATGGGAAACTGAGAGTACTATTAAAAGCACAGGTCTCATACGATTAACATGACTGAAGCAGGACTGGAAATTATGAGATAGGTCGCGAGCGGTAATCGGACGCTTCATGGATTTAAATTGGTTGATTCTGTGTTCAGCTGTGCAGGAATAAAAGTGTGTATGAAATACATTCACAACACTGTCCAGGGGAACGTGCTCATTACCTCCCTAGGGATTTTATGTTATACTTAGAAATGCCCCATGTAAGATAGGCTACTTTTGGGTCTCGTGCGTGTACTTACGAACATCTACATGAAATCAAGGGAATGGCTGAGCCAGTCAGAGGAGGCATATGCTGTGGAATGAGGGACAGACTTCCCAGGGCTCCCAATTCTTTGCTTCCTTCTTTTCACCAATCAATCAAGCATTCATTCAATCTACCTTGCTGCTGGTGTATGAACGTTTATTAGCAAGCAGGCAGGAGAATAGTCATATAAGTTTTTATAGCTTAAGGGACACTCTGCCCTCAGCCACTCATTTACTCATTCCCTCAGGCAGTATAGCTTACTGCTTTTGTGAGTAAGCTCTGGAGCCAGATGATGACCTCGCTGGAATCCCAGCTCTGCCACAGACCGTGGGACCTTAGTTTAGTCACATAACCTCTCTAGGCCTCAGTATGCTCATTTGTACCTATCTCAAAAGGATGCTGAAAGGATTAAAATGAATTAACGCAAATATGATGTTTGTTGAGCAACTGGCCAATAAATGTTAGCTATCATATCATCTTTCGGTTGTTCATCGGTATCTGCTCTGCGCCTCATTCTGTATCAGGTAGTAGGGCTTGGAGACCACTGAGGCCCAGTCTCTGCCCTTGAGGAACTTAAGATTTAGGGGAGGATGAAAACAGAAACAATTGTGCCATATGATCTGTGATTGTACAACTTCACCAGTGTCAGCCTGAGGGAGCACAAACCAACGTTTCCTTCCATTTTTCTGACTCCTCCATTGATGGTGTGCCCCTAGAAGGTCCTAGCCCTCCTGGCGAAGATCCAAGCCCACCTAAGCTATGCCTGCAACATTTACCGGCACTTGCCCAGCCTGGCTTTCTGAAAAGGGAGCTTGCACACTGTTTGCTGGGCAGGTCTCGCCCAATTCTCAGGGCAGCCTCCTAACTGGCTTCTCTGTCCCCACCTCTGTTCCCATCTGCCACTCACACCACAGCCAGGGGCTTGGCTCTAAATCACAAAGTTGATCAACCCTGCTCAAAAAAGCATACGGCTCTCCATAACCTATCAAAGAAAGTCCACACACTTCGTCCTTATTCTGGCATTTGAAGCCCTTAAGGGGCTAGACCCCAGCTTCCTCTCCAGTGTCTCTACTGGTCCTTCCCTCCCCCATTCACATCCTATGTGCTCATCCTTCCTCACCTTCTAACCCTCGACCATGCGCCCTGCTATTTGGCGCCACCCCCCTCTGTGAAGCCATGCCTGACCCCTCAAAGTAATGACTCTCCTTCCGTGGGGCCCTCCCAGCACTTTTACATACCCTGAGGGGCCCTCACCTTAATAGATGGTGGTGGGAACTACACTATGCTGGGCTTGTCAGTTTGCATGTGTGATTCCCCCATGAGATGTTAAGTGTCACAAGGGCAGGTATCAGGTCTATACCTTGTACCCTACCCTGAGGCCTGAGACAGACAGAAGGGTGCCGGGGGAATCCTGGGGGGTGGGGTGCCAAGCACAGGGACTCTGGGTCCTGAAAGCACAACTGGCCACGCTGAGCAGCAGGGCTGGATGCTGAGCCACGTATCCCAGCTCAAACAAAGGTACGAAATCATATGTTAGAGTTCAGTTGTGGCCCCCCAGACTGCTAGAGGTTCCAGCCCAACAAAATCAAAACTAATTGAGGAAGGAGGTGGGTGTGGCAGCGCGGAGTCCTGGGATAAACAAGAGAAGTCAAGAATTTGCTTCCATCCTAAGAGACAGCACCGGGCCTCAAGAGGGGCCCAGACACCTGCTGGATAAAAATCTAACCCAAAACTTTGACTGGACCTTACTTACCATGGAAAGCAGGCCTGGAGCTGAGTGTCTCAGTTTAAAATTTTCATCTGCAAATGGCCCCCGGTAAATACTGGCAACTCCAGTACCATCTCCCTGAGCAGAGAAAAAGGAAGTGTTAGCAAGTTTTGAGTGTTGCTCCCCACCCTTCGTGCCCCCCCGGAACCCAGAGGAGGAATGCTGCTGCACCACAGCCAAGTTTTCTAAGTTGCACTCTTCCTCTTGAAGATCACTTTGCGAGTCACACCTCTTGGACCCTATCTTACAATCAAAGCCAGCCCCATCCAAGGCACCTGCAGCCCATATACTGACCAGGGCATCGCACAGATTGGGTAAAACAGGTCACAGCTGGGCCTCTAGAAAGCTCAGTTAAGACGCAGGCAGAGTAGGGAACAATAGTACAATGATCACATACATAATCCTTGCCACACCCAAAGACTCTCATGCCTGCAGTCATATAAAATTACCCACTTAACTGACCACTATCCCCACTCCCCCAAGCTATGCAGGTGGATGGGCTCCTGCAAGCCTCGTCTGTACAGATCCCACCCTCCTGACCAAAGCTGACTGGTCCAGGGGAAGATGCCCAGCTAATACAAGGCCAACTAAAGCTCCTTCTCTGGGAATTGTGAAGGAGGACTGATGCTCTCTTTGAGGTTGAATTTATTATGTGAGCCTGGAAGCTGGGTGACCATCCTCTGCAAAGTGGACTGGAGAACAGAAAGAGAAGGCAACACACAGAGCACTGGAGAAACAGAAAAAAAAGGACTGCCTTGGTTTTATGTGGCTTTCCAGTTCCTACTTCTGTTTCTTCCTTTGGGTTTCATGAAACACCTTATCATAAATCCCTAATTTCTGCTTAAAGTAGCTTTATTAGCATTATCTCTCCTCTCTTCCAGTAACCACATCGAATAAGCACTATCGTCTTCCTCATTGTTCAGATGAGCCAACTTAAGTCAGGATAATAAAGCAACTTGGCCAAAGTCATATTTGCAGTATCTTAAACAGAATTCCTGAGAGGGTGCCAAAAGACCAACTTCTTCCAGCCAGTTAGTAAAGAAAAAGAATATTGGGTGCATGGCAGAAAGGGAAAGCACTGACGTAGGGAAGAATCAAGGGGCCCTTATTGGGGCAAAGACTACCAAAGGGGATTAACATAAGCCAGACAAGGAAAAAAACTGTCAAAATCAAACCTTTATTTGATTAAAAATTAATAAAACCAAGCTCTGTGTAGTGGAAAGATTTGGATGTGAGTTCTGGATCAATCCTTTATGAGCTGGGAAAGTCACTTCGTACCACTGAGCCTCACTTCTTCCAGCTATCAAGTGAAGATGAAATCACCTGCTCTTTACACTGCTGCCGTGAAGATCCAATCAGAAAAGACCTTGCAGCTGATATAGCACTATATAGATGTGAGCTATTATCTTTAACTACACACAAATACCTATGTACATACAGAAAGAAGAGAAAAACAAGTTCACTTCCAATTTCCCAATAAACCTGGGGGACAGATCACTTCTCGCATCTTACCCTATAATTACATTATTTATTGCTCTCCAGGAGCCAGGGAAAATGACAAAATTAATTTTCAGAGCGAACAACAGAAAGCGACTTAAAAATTAAATGAATAGGGGCACCTGGGTGGCTCAGTCGGTTAAGCGTCTGCCCTCAGCTCAAGTCATGATACCAGGGTCCTGGGATCAAGCCCCACATTGGGCTCGCTGCTCAGCGGGGAGCCTGCTTTTCCCTCTCTCTGCCACTCCACCTGCTTGTGCTCTCTCTCTCAAATAAATAAAATCTTAAAATAAATATCAAATGAATAAATAAATATTAAAAAAAGAAAGCAACTTAAATCTTTAACAATAGTGGACTGATCAAATAAATTTGTTATCTATTCGTAAAGGAATATTACGTAGTTATTATAAAGAATGACTTCATGACAAGGGAAAATGTAGACAATTATTAAGTATAAAGAATTACAACATATACATTGATCTTAAGTCTGTTAAAAATTATGTCTGACACACATCCATATGCAATAAGAATAACAGCTCTAAACTAAAATGCCAAGATACATTCCTTAACAAGCAAGTTTCCTTGAGATGACTTTTCTTTTTTGCACCTTTGCAACCAAAAAAAAAATTATTAAAACAAACACATATTCTTGGTCCAACTTCAGAAGGTCTCAAATCCTACTTCTTCTGCTTCTTGCTCATTTCATTTTTTCTTTCCTAAGAGTGGCTCTGAACAATTGTTTCTTGCTGACATTCAGCCTTCTGGCTGACCAACTATGCTGTCTGACCCTGGAGCTATCGACAAGTGACTGCATGGGCCTGGCAATGACCAGTAAGAAGTTGGTCCTGTCCCTGTTAAAACAATATGGCAATACAGGAGCCTATGGAAAGAAAGAGAATAGATTCTTAGCCCTCCTTACCAGCTAATACAAAGTATATGGTCGCCCAAGCCCTACTACCATCAGGTGTAGCCCGGGGTTGCAAACTTAAATGCCTACAGGGACAAGTGACATAAATAAGGGAAGCAGATGATAGTGACTGAGGTGAAATGGCAAGGACAGACCCTGTTTAAAGGGAGCAGTTACTTGATTCCAAACCACTGTTGCTACATGAAACACAGGCCTAGTGCACCCCTATTTTCCATTCTTTAAAGAGAATACAAAACTCTGGAATTTTCTGGTGAAATGTCCTAGTTTTACAACATAACACGTGAAACAAAGCCTATCTGAAAGCCTGGTTCAACCTAAAATCTGCCACTTTGTAACCTTATCTAGACAGGAAATATAGTTCTTTAAAAACTCCCAAGAGTTAAACTAAATAAATATACACATGAAGGAGAAAGAATGTCTCCCAGATTCAAGAAAATAGCAATATGACTAAACAAATGATATTAATAAGAAAAACCACCATGCACATGCACACAAGTGGTTGGCTAAGGACAAAAGTAGGTTTAAGAAGATATGGTTTATTCAAGCACCCTCCAAGGTCAGAGGAAGGGGAAGAGGCTTGGTATGAAAGACACATACAGTCTAGTCACAAAAAAGTTATGCTTCACAGTGAAGAACTATTCTCCTAGGCTCTGCTAGTAAATAGAGAAAACATCACTCCAGAATGATCTACCTCTGTTGCTCTGATTCTTTGCCCACTAATCGATTTTCGATGAAAAAACTCAGCTTTCCAGGCACTGTGATACCAGAGGTGGAAGGGAATTAGAGTATAAGCACTAAGCTCACTGAAAAAGGACTTACTGCCATTTAGAAAAAAAAAAAAAATCGCATCTGATTTCTATCCAAGTTTCATGTGACTAACTAGTTTGTATCTCTCATGGATCATGTAGAGGTATGCTGGGAAAGTTCGGTTTCTGGCCCTAAAAGGCTAGGGGATTTGGAAGTCAGTGACTCAAAGTGCTGATGTCTGTCATCTAGTGGTATAAAAAGAAGTAAGACAGCAACTCTAAAGGACATTCCTATCACCCTCCTCCCCCATCAAACTTGGCTATTGTTTCAAGCCTTAGGACTGGGCCCTGTAGTAGAAATAGTAGTAGCAGCAATAACAAAAAACAATATTCCTATAGGGCTTTGATAGCAAAGAAATAGTACTTACGTTAACAAAATCCCCACCCTGAATCATGAAATCCTTTATGACCCTGAAACAGAGAATAAAGGATCCTGAGAGAAGACTGTCGTTTAGAAAAACATTGATTTAGTCATACTTTAGATTAACATTGATTTAAAAATAAAATGTTTATCACTTTGGCTTTTAATAAGCCTTCAAATCAATTGCTGAGTTCACAAAAACATTCCTTCTCGAGATCTAGGAATTATGCTATGGTTTTATTTCCCTCTAAAGAGATGAATCCCCCAAGAAAGTAATTCTAAAAGCCTGCAGGATGCTTGCCAAGGCCTTACCTGTGGAAGGTGCTCCCTTTGTATCCTATCGGAACCCCATCTTTTCTATAACAAAAAGGAAGAAACTTGGAATGATGACAGGTAATCATGGGCCTGTCCAGTTTACCACCCACGGGAGCCAAGGTACTCTCCTAAAGATGGTCGGAAGAAGTCTATTACTGTCACCAGCAATCATTCAAGTCCTGCCGGTGGTTCCCCAAAACCCCACTGCAGCCCCAGGACACCATTCAAGAGCAAGCAGAGAAATCAACCACGTCTGAGACTGACCTGAATTCTCCGGTGCAGAACTGCCTGAAAGGGAAATGAGTGAACGATTCAGTCACCATGACATCACAGCTGACGGCGCCTTTAATGGGGTGGGGATGGGGGGAGCAGAGACATTCGCGCCAGCAAGCCCACCAACGGGCCAGCCGACGTCCAGACACCTAAGCATACAAATTAACAACAAAATTGACACGGGAAAAGTAGAAACGCTGACTATTCAGAACGCTACAGAGAGGACTCCGATCTCAAGGGTAGCGAGTGGACGGATAGAGGGAGGCAGAGGATAACGCGTACCGGGTCCAGCTTCTGGTTCGGTTAATCTAGCAGAGCTGGAACATCTCCTTACCTAAAATTCTCGGCCGTCTTAGGCACAACGTCCGCAAAGAGCTCGATCTTCATGCGGCCAACCTCCTGCAAGCGGCGGGAGACTGTCAGAATACCCGGTCCAAGACCATGAAGGCCTCAGCGAGCAGGGAACTGGAGGGGCTGACCCCTCTCTCCCCCTTGCCACCTCCGCAGCCTCTCCTTCCGTGCCGCCCAGTCCCTCCCCCTGCGGGGCGCTAGGATGGGCAAGACTCCTCCTCCCCCTCCCGTGCCCCCGCCCGCAGGTCGGTAGGTTCTGGTCCAGTTTCGTTCCCTGGATTCTCGAGTCCGCTATCCCTGGGTGGGTGAGATCTTCCCGGCTGGCCCCGTGCAGTGTCCCTTCGGCGCAGTGGCTGCCTGGACCTCACCTGGCCGCCAATGCTAACATCAAAGAACACCACGGGATTGACAGGGCTTGAATTTGCCACCGCCATGGCTCCGACCCGGAAGCAGAAGACGGAGGCATGGGTTCCGGCAAACCTCATCCCCGCTTGGCGGGTTTACTCTACGGCGCAGGCGCAAAAAGAGTCAACCGAGGCCAGGCCCCGCCCCCCGGAAGTCGCGCCCCGCCCCGGCGGCCAAGGTCCCTCGGCCTGCGGCACCCAAACTGGGCGTTGCGGCAGTAGGCGGGGCCAGGACCTCTGAGCCCGCATATGTGCGGTTTCTTATCCCTGCACGTTAGTCTGTGAACCCAACGAAGGCAGGAATCTGTTCGTCCTCAGCGCTTAGAACAGCCTGGCATATGTAGCCCTTCAGTTAAGTCAGGACACCAGAATTTTAGTTCTAGTTCTGCCACAAGCTTTCACTCTTGTCACTTACAATTCATTCGTGCTGCTAGCAGAGCAGCTAGAGCTTTTTAAATAAATGTTTATAAATCATTCCTGGCTTCGCATATTTAGAATAAGATCCAATTCCTTATATACAAAGGCCTACATTACATTATCTGGCCGCGCATACCTGGCCTCATCTTGTATCACCCTCAATTATGATACTTGTCTTTTCTGTCCCTCAAGGTCATGGAGAAGGATACTCGCTTCATAGAGTCTTGGTACTAGCTGTTAACTGTCTTTAACATTCTTCTAGGTCTTAATGAAGGCAGGGAGTACTCCTTGTAGCTCAGGTCTCAGCTCAGCGGTCACTCAACCTAAAGCAGCCCATGGCCGCTCTTTCAGATGCATCACTAGTTTATTTTCCTCATGCGATTCACCATCCAAAATTATATGGTCTGTCTCCCCACCTCTGTGTCCCTGTCGCACACACATGGCTACCCTCCAACCTAATAGCATATTAACTCCAGGAAAGCAGAAGCTGTCTGTCTTCACAGGTGTACTCTAATGCCTACTATTGAATAGCCCATAGCAGGGATTCAATAGTGAAAGAAGGTGACCTGGGGCAAGGTTTGGAGTCAGAGCATATATCTGATATCATAGCTATTATGTCCTATATCCTTTGATCATCCTTTCTAGGTCAGTCACCTGAGGAAGCAAGGGTTACATATAAAAATTCAATGTTTCAACTTAAGGTGTCTTTATTTTTAGTTACTTTTCCTTTCCCCTTGGTCTCCTTCTCTATCTCCAATTGAAGAATAAAAAAGAAGAGGAGAATAAGGATGGGAAGAAAGAACAGCAGGAATCACCCCTCAGTATAGTTTATAGCAACTATTTTAAAATAAATTTTTTAAATTGGTAATATCCAATGTTGATGAGGTTGTGGAAAAACTAGTACAAAGTGCTGATGAAAATAAATGATGATTCCACGGGAAGCCTGTTTCTCCCTCTCCTACTCCCCATGCTTGTGTTCCCTCTCTCGCTGTGTCTCTCTGTCAAATAAGTAAATACAATCTTTAAAAAAAAAAGAAAAGAAAAGAAATGATGATACCTAGCTTTTGTTAAGCAGCTACTAAGTTCTAAATACACATTTCATTTCATTTGGTCCTCACAACTCTATGGGACAGGAACGACTACTGTTCCCATTTTATGGACCAAGAAATTGAGGCTTAAAGAGGTTGACTATAGGGGCGCCTGGGTGACTCAGTTGGTTAAGCATCCCACTCGATCTCAGCTCAGGTCTTGATCTCAGTGTCATGAATTCAAGCCCCACATTGGGTTCCATGCTGGGTGTGGAGACTACTTAATTTAAAAAAAAAGGGGGAAAAGAAAAGAAAAAAATAAAGAGGTTCACTATAGAAACATTATGTTGACACAACTTTTTTTTTTAAAGCAACACAACAAGTGATATACCAAAACTATATAACATTTGTATTTCTGACCCAATTATGCCAATCTTTTCTGGAGTAACTCAAGAGAAAAAAAGAGCTAATTCACAAAGACTTTCACCACAGCATAACCTCAAATAGTGAAAAAGTAGAAACAACTTAAATGCAAACGAGAGAATTTATAGAACATCAACATGATAGAATATTATGTGGCTACTGAAAGAATAATTATGAAGACTATAGAAATACAGAAAAATGTTCTATGGTATACCAAACTAAAAATCAGGCTGTGAAAATGAACACACAATATAACAACCACTTAAAAGTATATGCATTTGAATAAGAACCAAAAAGGAATAAATGAAAATAGTTGTCTTGAGAATGCAGGATTATAGATTTCTTTTTCTTTTTTAAAGTACTCGCTTTAATACAATTACATTGTTTTTACTTTTAAAAAATAAATAATACCCATGATAATAGGGGGAAAGTGCTGAATTAGATATATATGTGCTCTGCTGAAAAGACCCCTAATTAAACCATTGAACTTAAGTCACTATTACTGATCAATACAAGGATATTTGAGGATATCAAACAAACTTGAGAAATCCATTTTTAAAACTGGTTTAATGAATTTATCAGCAATTCTGAAGACTCCTGGTTGACGTCCAATGAGGATCCATGGTAGGTAACTCTTCTCCATGTCATGTTCTACCCTCACGCCCAAGCTTTAAGTTAGCAGCTTTGATCCATCTAGTCTTAGCCATCAGTGATTTTATAGTTCTGACTTTTGGTCTTGTTCTTGGATACAGTGTGTCTCTTTCAGAAAAGCCACGCTCATGTATCCAGCTTCAGAATTCTGTGAACACGAAAGAGACTCGGGAGACTTGGGGTTTGCCGTTGCTGCTTCTGATATATGTTCTTTAATCTCTTGAAGACTTCCAACCGACTCTACCAAACCTGTTCCTGAAAAACTAAGAATGGCCATATGTGAGGACTTTTTGAAAACAGGATCTCTTGGTAGCACTTTGGGGTTACAGGGATAAAGTATTAATAGGATTTCAGTTTTTTACAACTGTCAAACACAAAGGAAATCAAATAACATTTAGCTTAAATTTATGTTTATGGATTACTTTCTACTTTAGTCAAGATTCTGTCAGGTGCTGGGGCGCCTGGGTGGCTCAGTTGGTTAAGCAGCTGCCTTCGGCTCAGGTCATGATCCTGGAGTCCCTCGATCGAGTCCCACATCAGGCTCCCTGCTCAGCGGGGAGTTTGCTTCTCCCTCTGACCCTCCCCCCTCTCATGTGCTCTCTCTCATTCTCTCTCTCTCAAATAAATAAATAAATAAAAATCTTAAAAAAAAAAAGATTCTGTCAGGTGTGGGGATGAAGAGGTGGAAAGAGAGAAGGGATTGGGAAAAGATTCAAATACTAAATATAGAAACATGACTCCCAAATGCTATGCTTTGTCAAGCCAGCAACTCAGGATGAGTTAGGCAGCCATGACTCTCAGGCTTGCAGTTGATTGTCTTGACTTTACTAACCTGGGGTTTGGTAAGGGCAAGATTTTATTCAATGATTCCAATTCAGCGATGTTTGTCTCCTGAAAGAAAAGAAAGGATGAATATTTAAAATTATAATTATAAGCCATTGGCAATATGATCCTAAAACATGTGCTTTATATATATTTTTGGTTAAAAATTTAATCCCTTCCCCTCCTACTTGCTAGAATGGCCATCCTAAAAAAGACAAGAGATAACAAATGCTGGCGAGGATGTGGAGAAAAGGGAGCCCTTGTGCACTGTTGATGGGCATGTACATTGGTACAGCCACTGTGGAAAACAGTATGGAGGTTCCTCAAAAAATTAAAAAAAGAAATACCATATGATCCAACAATTCCACTTTTGGATATCTGGAGAAAATGAAATTACTGTCTGAAGATATCTGCACCCCACCCCATGTTCATAGCAGCATGATCTTACGTATACGTACAATCTAAAAAAAAACAAAAAACAAACTCATAGAAGCAGAGATCAGATTTGTGGTTGCTAGAGGTGGGGGTGTGGTGGATGGAGGAATTAGGTGAAGGTGATCAAAAGGTACAAATTTCCAGTTGTAAGATAAATTCTGGGGATGTAATGTACAACATGAAGACTACAGTTAACAATACTGTACTGTATATTTGAACGTTGCTAAGACAGATCTTAAAGGTTCTCATTGTCAGGAAAAAAATCATAACTATGTGAGGTGATAGATGTTTTTTGTTTTTTTTTTTTTTAAGATTTTATTTATTTATTTGAGACAGAGAGAATGAGAGACAGAGAGCATGAGAGGGAGGAGGGTCAGAGGGAGAAGCAGACTCCCTGCCGAGCAGGGAGCCCGATGCGGGACTCGATCCCGGGACTCCAGGATCATGACCTGAGCCGAAGGCAGTCGCTTAACCAACTGAGCCACCCAGGCGCCCCTGTGAGGTGATAGATGTTAACTAACCTTATCGTGATAATCATTTTGCATTGTATATATATATCAAATCATTGTTATACAAAATAAAAGTTATACTTTTTAACTTACACAATGCATGTTGTATGTCAATTACATCTCAATAAAACTGAAAAAAATGTAATCCCTAAATACCTATAGAATATCTGGTAATTATAAATCTTATACTTTTATATTAACACGTTCATTGTAAGCCTGCTTATTATATCTATTTTCCTACATGAATTACCTCATATTAGCTGATATAATCATTCTGTTCTACTAGGTAAGTTTTTACTTACTACTCTGGTAAACATTTTCTGTCCCTTTAAATCATGAAAAAAAGTATCTGTTTTTTTGTAAAATTTATGACTTTAAAAACCAAATACCCTTTCTCACACAAACCCATCAACACAGACCAAATTTTACATATAATTATGAGGGTTTACTGATTCCCCTAAACTTGGACCTCTGTTTAACCTTTGATACAGGCCAACTCGTTTCTGTGAGAAATTCTTAGTTATCCTGAAATAAATGAGAAGCTTCTATAAGGAGGAAAAAACTAGCATTCAGAGAAATCTATGTGTTAAAAATATTACTAGACTAAGCGGGGGAAATCGGAGGGGTAGATGAACCATGAGAGACGATGGACTCTGAAAAACAAACAGGGTTCTAGAGGGGAGGGGGGTGGGAGGATGGGTTAGCCTGGTGGTGGGTATTGAGGAGGGCACATTCTGCATGGAGCACTGGGTGTTATGCACAAACAATGAATCATGGAACACTTCATCTAAAACTAATGATGTAATGTATGGGGATTAACATAAGAATAAAAAAAAAGTAAAAAAAAAATATTACTAGACTAGGAGTTAGGAGAGCAAGGCTTGAATTCTGGCTCTGCTAGTTAGACTCTGATATGTCCCGTTACCTCCCTGAGTTTTGTTTCCTACATTTAAAATGTGAGAATAACAATTAATCACTAATCTTTCAGGGTTATTGTGAAAATTAATTAACATAAGCATACCTAACATATGGGAGGAACTCAATAAATGTTCGATATAGAAACAAATGTATGTGTATTTACTGAGAAAAAGAAGCTGTATTTAGGGCGCCTGGGTGGCTCAGTTGGTTAAGCGACTGCCTTCGGCTCAGGTCATGATCCTGGAGTCCCGGGATCGAGTCCCGCATCGGGCTCCCTGCTCGGCAGGGAGTCTGCTTCTCCCTCTGACCCTCCTCCCTCTCCTGCTCTCTGTCTCTCATTCTCTCTCTCAAATAAATAAATAAAATCTTTAAAGAAAAAAAAAAAAAGAAGCTGTATTTATTAAATGCCATTTATTTGCCAAGCAATACACTACGTATTTTATATGAATTATTCTAATTATTCTACTTTATCTCCAGTAGCCATCTCTGAATTCATTCATTCATTCATTCATTCATTCATTCATTCTTATAATAGCTTTATGGAGAAATAATTCACACACTATACAATTCAGGCATTTAAAGTGCACAATTTGGGGTGCCTGGGTGGCTCAGTTGGTTAAGCATTTGACTCTTGGTTTTGGCTCATGTTGTGATCTCAAGGTCATGGGATCAAGCCCCACGTCAGACTCCACTGTGGAGTCTGCTTGTCTCTCTCACTCTGCTCTACCTCCCACTTCCGCTTTCTCTCTCTCTCTCAAATAAATAAATAAAAATAAAGCACACAATTCAACAGTTTTTAGTATATTCACAGGGTTGTACAACTATTATTACAATAAATTTTAGAATATCTTCATCACCCCCAATATAAACCTAATACCCTTTAACTACAGCCCCCATCCCTCAATGCCTCAGCCCTAGGCAACCACTCATCTACTTCTATGTTTATATATTTGCCTATTCTCGACATTTTATATAAATGGAATCATATAATACATGGTGACTGGATTTTTTTCATTTAACATAATATCCTTAAAGTTCATCTGCATTATAACATGGATCAATACTTCATTACTTTTTACGGTTGAATGGTATTCTGTTGTATGGATGGATATACCACACTTTATTTATCCATTCATCAGTTGATAGACATTTGGGTTGTTTACACCTCTTGGCTATTATCAGTAATGCTGCTATAAATATTCATATACAGATTTTGGTGTGGAACAGCCACCTTTTGAGTGTTATTACTTCCTTTTCCCAGATGAAGGAACTAGAAGGTGAATGAGGTTTCCTTCTTTCACCCACAACTAGTAAAATGCTGAGCTGGGATTTGGGACGTAAGGTGCAGCGAGAAAACCTATCAAGGACACAAAGCCGTATTTGGTGAGGGGAGGATTCAGAAAAAGCTTTATGGAAGAGAAGATATTTAGGTTGAATTATGAGGGACAGTAGAAACTAACCAAAAAAAAAAAAAATAAATCTGGGGCAGGAAAGTCATGGGAGAAGGCAGTGGAGGGAGAGGGATTTCCTAGAAGAGCCCAAAGAAGACTATGGTAAGTCATTGTATGGCTTTGGGTCATATGGTCAGATTATATTTTGTGAAGACCCCTCTGGCTATAGACTAACGGAACAATAGGATTTCAAAAGACAAAGCCCGGAAGATGAGAGAAGGAAGGAAGATGGGATGTGTCTTTCCAAGTAAGGGAAATACATAACCAGAGGGAGGAAAGCAGAGCTTTGGGGGAAACAGTAAACAGATTGGCTTCATTTGATCAGACTTGTTTGATGTCAGAAAGTTATTTGGATTATGGGGAGTTCCCATGTGGCTTCAATTCCTCTGGACTAGACGTCAACCCTGGAAACCTTCCCTAACCACCCAGACAGGTTTAGATGCCACTCCGCCTGCTTTCACAGCATTCTGGGCCTACCGCTATTGCAGAACTCATCACGGCGTATGGTAGTCACTCTCATCAGAGCTGAGTTCTGTGAGGGCAGACACTGTATCTTGTACATCACCATATCCAAACCACAAGGGGGGACAGTATGAGGCCTGGCACCCTGTATATGCCTAATAAATAGCTGTTGAATGAATGAACTCTATCTGATAGACAAAGCAAGTCTCTGAAACTCTGTGAGATGAAGTACTATGAAGGCAAGCAGGGCTTCATGAGGATTAGTCTCGAGGCATGCATGGGGCAGATTAGGAGGAAAGACTGAAAGGAGATGAGTTAAATTGTTGCTATAACCCAGGTACTAAGTGCTTGGGATGCAGAGGGTAACACAACAGACATAGTTCCTGCTCTCATGGAGTTTATAATCCAACAGGGAGGAAAGATGGGATTACAACACAGGAAGCAACATGGTCTCTTACAAAGCTATGTCCCTGGTTACCCCCATACCCCAAAAGGGAAACAGTAGACTTGGGGTATTCAAACAGTAGACTTAGTGGCTAAGAACAAGGTACCAGACAGAGTTTATTTCAGACCCTGTTCTGCTTATTGGCGATATGTCTTGGGCAATGATGTCACTTCACCTCTCTAGAGCTCAGTTTCCTCAGCTGTGAAAATGGCAAGGTTATTTTGTGGATTAAATGAGATAATGTACATAAAATGCTTACCACAGTACCAGGCGCATAGCAAGCACTCAACAAATGTCAAGCTCTCACCATTTTAGCCTCTGAGGTGTTGCAAGGAAGGAGGAGATCTAGGATATGTCTGATCTCAGGGATCTATAAACTGATCTGTTTGTAGTACGATACTCAATCACTGAGAATCAAGAGATGTGGGAAATGTCAGCAGTAGCTGCGCGACTCAAGCATACCATTTAACCTCTCTTGAGTTTTATCTCCCTCCTGTATAAAATGAGGGGATTGAATTGGAAGATCCTTAAGATTCTAAGTTTAAAAACAATTTGGAGTTGTTTTAACAGGTATGAAGATGTTACAAGTTGGTACTTTTGTGACACATGAAATGTGGAGCTTGAGGTACTATAGTCCTGACCCCTGTCACATTTCTTATCTTGTTTGAGGATAATGTTGTGGATCTCAAAGCTATCGGGTCTAATATATACTCCATTAAGGCTCTAACTCAGCACCTATAATACTATAGTGCTTGTTCATGTATGTCTCTGTCCTTCTCTACTAGACTAAAGACTTCCAGAAACAGGGTCTATCTTCATATTCCTAGGACTTAGCATAGTTTCCTGAATTGATAAATGTTTGTTGAATGAATAAGTAGAATAGTGAATGACTAGACAGTTGAGAACAATTGTAGTTCAAGCAAAAACATAAACTATTGGAAATTAAGCCACATAATCTGGCAGTTCTACTTTGGACAAAATCTACAAAACAACTCATATAGTTTGGAAATAATCATTTCTTTCTTTCTTTCTTTCTCTCTCTCTCTCTCTCTCTCTTTCTTTCTTTCTTTCTAAGATTTTATTTATTTATTTGACAGAGAGATAGAGAGAGAGCACAAGTGGGCAGAGCAGCAGGCAGAGGGAGAGGGAGAAGCACACTCCCCACTGAGCAGGGAGCCTGGTGCAGGGCTCGATCCCAGGACCCTGGGATCATGACCTGAGCCGAAGGCAGACGCTTAACCGACTGAGCCACCCAGGGACCCCTCACCTTTCTTTTTTTTTTTTTTTTTTTTTAAGATTTTATTTATTTATTTGAGAGAGAAAAGTGTGTGCATGAGTTGGGGGAAGGGCAGAGTGAGAGGGTGAGAAAGAATCCTAAGCAAATTCTGTGCTGAGTGCAGAGCCCAACACAGGGCTTGATCCCAGAACCCCGAGACCATGACCTGAGCGGAAATCAAGAGTTGGACACCCGACTGACTGAGCCACCCAGGCACTCCAGAAGTAATCACCTTTCTGAGAGCAAACCAGATGTGGGTCTTATGTTCACAGCAATAGTACCCAATAAGGAGGATCTACATGAAGTATCCTGGAAGGAAACATCTAGCAGGTGATACAAGCCAGGGGAGAAAGCAAGAAGCCTCTGTCTTGGATTCAGAATGCACCTCTGATCACTGAAGTCCCTCTCGCTGACACATTCACCAGCCAGACTCTGGACCTTCTCTGAATCTATACTATTTGCCACATCTATCTAAACTTGGCTACTTGTCTGCTTGGATTTTTGTAACTTAATTGCTTTTTCTCTCTTTTGTTCTTGACTCTTTGTTCTTAGGCTTGACCCCATGCCAGACCAGACTATCTTCATTTATGTCTTTGAGCCTCAGATTTGTTCATTTCTCAGACAGGGCTAGAATAATTCATGGCAAACAGGGTTGAGAATGAGGTATACATGTGAAAGCATTTAATATTCATTCTCAAATGTTTATGGAGCACCTGTCTGTAAATAAAATGACATATGAAATACAAGCCTTGCCCTCCAGGATCTCACTGCTGAGTTGAGATAGAGAAGCAAAAAGACAATGGTGATACAGTGTTAAAGAAGCTATGAGGCATGCACAATCTCTTTGGGATCACATAGGAGAAGAGTGTCTACTAAAAGCTGACCCAGGAGTGCCTGGGTGGCTCAGCTGGTTGGGCGTCCTACTCTTGATCTCGGCTCAGGTCTTATTCTCAGGGTCATGAGTTCGGGCCCCACTTGATCTCAGGGTCATGAGTCTGGGCCCCAAACCGACCCAATGAAGAGCAAAGCCGGCCAAGGGCAGTCTCAGGTTCTGCTGCTCTGGTGCAGCCAATGAGCTTCTTTGCCACAGGCCACCATGAAGCCAAGTGCAGCCTACAGCTACATGAAGGTGAAGAGAGAACACAATAACCTTGGCAACTAGGCTTCATATGAAGGACACGACAGAAGCATGCATCTTACCTCTCTGTGAATCCGGATGCTCCTTATGATACGCTCTAAGAGGCCAACCTGCTGTGTAAGATGGCAAGTGGTGTCCTGCAATTGCCTCTTTTCTTTATCCAGAAGAAGAACTCTAAGAATGGGATAGATCAGAGGAATAACTAAACATTTCTGTATCACTACTAAAAACTCAAAACTATGTCCCACTTACCACTAGCTCTGGGTCTTAGCCCACTGCCTAGATTATGGAACCAACTTTGGCAGAATAATTCCCACCATGTTCCAAGACCAAGTAGAAATTAATAAGCTTTTGGCCTGTACAGAGTCATTAAAAACATATTGAGAACAGAGACATACCATATGCAAGAGTATGGAAGGGAAGGCACAATTCTAGCCCTTGAGAAATCTGACAAAGGATATGATCCCATTTAGGGGTGGGGCTGAAACAAGAGACTCTGCATCCCTTCAAATATTGTAGCTACACAGCCTGCATCTGGTTCTCATCCCATACAGTCATCCCATACTTTTGGAGTAGTAGTAGCAGTAGTAGTAGTAGTAACAGCAGCAACAACAGTAATAGTAACAGGAGCACCGGCAGCAGCAGTAGTAGCAGAAGCAGCAGCAGTAATAGCAGTAGTAGCAGCAGCAGTAATAGCAGCAGCAGCAGTAATAGTAGCAGCAGCAGTAGTAACAGCAGCAGCAATAGTAATAGTAATAGCAGCAGTAGTAGTAATAGTAGTATTAGCAGCAATAGTAATTAAGCAGCAGCAGCCACAGCAGTAGTAATAGCAGTAGTAGCAGCAGCAACAGCAGCAGTAATAGCAGTAGTAGCAGCAGCCACAGCAGTAGTAATAGTAGCAGCAGCAGCAGTAACAGTAGCAGTAGTAATAGTAGTAGCAGCAATTGTAATAGTAGCAGCAGCAGCAGTAGTAGCAGCAACAGTGGTAGTAATAATAGTAGCAGCAGCAGTAGTAGCAGCAACAGCAGCAGTAATAGCAGTA